>NW_012115267.1:2143057-2195985 GCF_000951035.1 Colobus angolensis palliatus
AGTGCTGGGATTACAGGCATGAGCCACTGTGCCCAGCCCAACTAAATTTTTTTCTAATATCCGACTTACTTAAATTGAGATCTGCTTTTCTTTGACCTGCAGAACTATTTCTTAGCCTTTCTCCTAATCTTCCCACTCCATGCAAACTCTTTATGAAGGCAAAGTAGTAATTCTCAAACCTCCTGCCCCAATATTATTTGGGGCTCAATACATATTTATTGAACGAATGAACAGTTTCCTTCTCATTCAATCTTGGGATGTAGGCAGAGGGAGTCCTGTGTTATGGACAGTGTGAGTGGCTAAGGAGGATATGGTGATACTATATCACTACTGGGAAGTGGAACTGCTCAGTCCTCAGCTCCTCACCCTGAGTCTTTCCTTGGAGTCCCATTCCAGGCTTACGGCTGGACAGGTCTTTCTACTGGAGAGCCCATGACTTGTGTTTGGCAATTTAAAGAGAAGGTCTTATGTAGCTATGCCTCTGGCTTTAACTCTGATTTGCCTTTTCCTACCTCCCTTTCCAATTACCAAACTTTCCCCATCTTTCAGTTTTCCATTTAAACTCCCTCTTTTCTGTGAGGGCGATCTAAGGAGGCCAGCAAGAAGGCTGTCCCCTTTGGTGCTTAGAGTCAAGGTATGCAAGATCACTCGATTAACACTAAATTACTTGTATATTACCTTGCACCCTACCAGAATGTTTCTCTAGTTAGTTAAGAACTCACAGATGCCACAAAGGTAACTGGATTAATAGTATTTTGAAACATTCTGGATATCGGCATTAGACATCCGGAGGTTAGAGACAAGAAGGATTTAGTATTGGTAAGAGATGGTGTCACAGGAAAAAAAGAGAAGGTTTTAATAATAATTCAAGTACAAGCTCCCTGTCCTCTGTGGTCAGTCACTCTGCTGTCTATGTCCCATTGGCTACCGATGAGCTCATCTGCTGTCTCCTTACCAGCCCCCACTGCTCTGCCTGACCCTTGGGTCCCAGGTTCTCTTCTAGTCACCACGTTATGTGTTCTTTTCTCTGTCCATCTACTCATTTTCTGCAACGACAGGACTCTATTTCTTTTTGAAGGTGGGTTTCCTAACAGAAGTTGGTTCTCTGGCACACAGACAAGTTGTACTGTACCAGATATCTGTGGGGTGATCTTTTCAGCAGTCGGTTTGGGAACTTTGGCTTCGTAGAACTCCAGATTTAACAAAAGCTTCATTAGTGGGTGATTATCCACTTTACAAAGGATTTCTTTAAATAGCAAATTCCCAGAATGGGCTTAAAATAGATTTAATTTAACACAAGTCCAATTTGTACACCCTGTTCAATAACATGCTGATTGTTAGAGATGAGACGTACGTGTGCTTATTTATAGCCTGCTTGTTTGTTTTTTCAAACCCCCTACTTCTTACCTAGTAGACCACACTCCCTCTTTCAAATTCGTCAAGATTCACTTCTAGGAGAAGCCTATTTTCTAATGAAAAAGAGAATCAGCTTGGTCCCATCAATATTATTGTCCATGATCAGAGAGAGGGGATTTTCTTCACTAAAGACTACCCCAAGACACACAGCCTCTTCCATTTCTCTTTTCAGATCTCTGTCTCTTTCTCTGTCTCTCAGAACACACAATCAGCAATTGTAAAGTTCACACTTGACTTTAGTCTCAGTCTCTGGGTCCCTATTATCAAGGCAGTGCCCACACCACTAATGGGTTTTGGGATAACAGAAGGAAAGACTATGGCCTCATTGCCTGTACCTATCATTAAAACTAGACAAAGAGACCTTCCTTCCCTTCTGTTGAATCTCTATCTGAAATTCTGCAATACATATTGCATAGTTCAGTACACATGACATGTGGTTCTCATGCTATGCCTATGTCTGTGGGATTCTTGCTAATCTGGTGGAAAATGAAGGTAATTTAAGAAGAAAATTCAGCTTATCTGTACAATTATTGCTTGAATGTTTCACTTATCAATGGGATATTTTGGAGGACATGGAGTCCTCATCCATATGTAATTGTTAAAGAACAGTTTAAAGAAAAGGTTTAACAAATTATTGCCATGGTCTCCTTAATGGTCTTCCTAAATTTTCACCTCTTTCTCATGAAAATTTATCCTTTCTTAACTGTGTCTCAAACTTTAAAGTACACGTGAATCATCTGGGGAGCTTGTTAAAGTATGGATTCTGATTTAGTATGTTTGAAATAGGGCTTGAGGTTTTTAGAATTTCTAACAAGCTCCTGGGCGATACTAATGGTGTTGGTCTATGAACCTCGAGTAGCAAGGCTCTCTAAAGTGCCAGAGTGGTCATTCTAAATGTGAATCTGATCATGTCACTTCCCTGCCTTATTTATATTTTATGAGACAGGGTCTTACTCTATCACCCAGGCTGGAATTCAGTGGTACGATCATGGATCACTGCAGCCTCAACCTCCTGGGCTTGGTGATCCTCCCACCTCAGCCTCCTGAGTAGCTAGGACAACAGATGTGTGCTACCATACCTGGCTAATGATTTTGTACTTTTTCAGAGATGAGGATTTGCCTGGTTGCTCAGGCTAGTCTTGAACTCCAGGACTCAAGTGATCTGCCTTTAAGGTTAAGGTAAAAATCCTTCAGTGACATACAAGGGTCTTTATAATCAGGTTCTGCCTGCCTTTCCAGTGTCATCCGTGGCACATGCTGTTCCCAGAACTGCTCAAGTTCTTCTCTGTCTTTGCCTGTGTGTTAGTCCCCCTTGACCTGGCAGATTTCCACTTACCCTGCTAGAGTCAACTCATACATCTCCTCCTCCAGGAAGCCTCATCTGTCACCTCAAGGTCTCTGTGCTTCCCCCTTGGAAGGAAGTACTTGCTGTGTACCTTGATCACATATTGCACGGCTGGAAAGTTTTGTCTACATTTTCTTCTGTCCATTAGACTTTCAGTTCCTGCCTTGGTCATATTCGCATAATCTCAGGACCTCCAGCTCCTAGCCCTGTTCCTGGCACACTGAATACATATTTGAGTGAGTGTGGAAATGAGCTTGTAATTTTGTCTTTTTGCTCCCTACACGGTGCTTGCTCAGCTAAGGTCAATCTATCTCTGATTGTTGTTTGCTAAGCCCTCGTTCTCGGAAACCCATGTTCAAGCTTCTATCTGGGGAGATGAGTCTGAAGTATGGGCGTTGTGTCTAATTCCATGGCCTGAACATTACCAGAAGTGAATTCATTGCTGTTGTTTGGAAAATGTTAATTAATCAACATGATTCTCCTGGTGCTCAAGGGAAAAAGTCAAACTGCTTTAAAAGCAGCATTTACTGCTTCAGGTAAGTAAACTCTGCTAACTAAGGCAACGTTCTCAGCCCAAGCTGCCCATTAGAACCACTTGGGAATCTTTTTAAAAATACTGGCGCTTGGGTCCTATCCTCAGGAATTCTGATGTAATTGGTCTGGGGGTAGGATCTGGCATCAATATTTTAAATATCTACCCAGAGGATCCATTGAGGTCCACTTTACCAAGGCAAGCATCATGACTAGCAGTCATGACTCTTTCCTAGTAATCAGTTGCCACTTATCTGATGATGGATTATCCAACTATTGTTCCTCCTTAAAAAATCTTGATTTAAATTTCTTCTCGACATAATTAGCAAAGGTGATGAAGTTCTTACATCAATGTATTGACTCGCTCTCATGTACAGGTACGCTTCTATGCAGTCTTTAATTTTACTAAGAGGTCTTTTGAACTAAAACCTTTGTGTATCACCCCAACCAGGTTCAAATCAGAGAGAAGGAGAATCACCTTTGGATGGCTTTCCATTGATCCTGGATTGCTGCTTAGCTCTAGAATGGACACCGCTGTGGGAAGAGTTCAGGTCAGGGCAGGTGTGCAACTTTTTAGCTTTCTCTGGGTCAGTTTGAATAGAGTAATTTCTTTGAAGAATTGTGCAGTCTTAGAACTTGCTACCCCCAGGTAGTAATTTCTGGATTAATGATCATTTTGAAATAAAACTGCTACTGATATTCCTTCATTGGTGCAGCGAATTAGCAATAGTACTTACAAATGCTTAGCTCACAGAAACTTGAAGAATCAGATGTGATTTCACTGGGGCTCATTTTCCCTTTAGAGGGGATGGGCTTTGCAAGAGCACGGTACAAGTGTGTCAGAGGAGACTGACGTGATTTTCCTGCTCCCTTCTTGTTGGGCAGATAGATGGGAACAGAGTCCTGGGAGCTACTGTCCCATAAAAGGGAGTTTGACAAACAGAGGCCAATAGCACTGTTGCGCATTCCCTAAGGCTGTAGTGCTTTCTGGCATTAAATTCATTGGCACAAAGGGGTCAGTAGGATAAACAGGGCATAGGCTGATAAACTTATGGTCAATTGATAGTTCAGTGTCACTCATAGTCCCCAGTCTGTTTCAAAGGAGGTGTTTTCTGGCTTATACATGGTCTCAGTAGATTTCCCACCCACCTCCAACCTATAAAGGTGTCTCCCAAATAAGATCAAAAGTTTAAAGTGTCTTTAACACAGGTTGGTAATGCCTTGATAATCCTAGAAAAAAGCTGAGAATGTAGTTTCCTGATTGGTTTATAAGAAAGTTTTATTATTATTATTATTATTTAAAATTTATTTTTATTTTTTCAACAAGATCTTACTCTGTCACCCAGGCTGCAGTGGCACGAGCATAGCTCACTGCAGCCTTGAACTCCTGGGCTCAAGCAATCCTCCCACCTCAACCTCCCAAGTAGCTGGTAACTGGGACTACAGGCACACACCACCATACTCAGTTCATGTTTTATTTTTTGGAGAGACAGGTCTTGCTATGTTGCCCAGGCTGGTTTTGAATTCCAGGGCTCAAGTGATCCTCCCACCTTGGCCTCCCAAAAGTTTGGGATTACAGATGTGAGCCACCATGCCTGACCTAGGAAAGCTTTAAAAGCATCCCCACTAGAGAGAATTTCCTTGAAGGCAGGGGGCTGTTTGTTCTTTTTTTTGTATTCTTCCCTCTGCCTCTTCCCCATGTTGCCTTCCATATTATGGATACTCACAAATGACAGTAAATAAATGTCATGAAAGATTTTAAGTGCTTATACTTTATATACAATCTCTAATTAAATCTTCCCAGTAACTCTGAGAGGTAAGTAATATCATCACCCAGTTTTACAGATGGGACTACTAGGGCTCAGTGAAGTCAAATAACTTGTTCAAGACCATGCAACAAGTGCAGAAACAAGATTCGATCCAGGTTTGTGTGCTTACAAATCTTTGATCTACAGCCTCTCAGGAACATGCTTGTTGAATTGCTTTGCACATCAATCTGGCTTTCTTGGTGATTAGGGGTCTAAATCTTCATCTCACATAACTGTTGTCGAGATACCCCAAAATGGTTCGAACCTTTCACACCCAGACTTGCCTTAGCAACACTAGCTGTCTACACATCGTGAGGAGCTTTTAGGCCAGGCATGGGGGCTCATGCCTAAATTCCAGCACTTTGGGAGGCTGAGGCAGGATGATTGCTTGAGCCAAGGAGTTCAAGACCAGCCTGGGCAATGTAGTGAGACCCTGTCTCTACAAAAAAATTAGAAAATTAGCCTGGTGTGGTGATCTGTGATCCCAGCTACTTGGGAGGCTGAGGTAGGAGGATTGTATTAGCCAGGGAGGTCGAAGCTGCAGTGAGCTGTGATCGCACCACTGCACTCCAGCCTTGGTGACAGAGTGAGACCCAGTCTCAAAAAAAAACAAAAACAAAAAACAAAAAAGTTACTGTGCAGCACAAATATGCATTTTACTGCCGTCTCCTCCAAGGCAAGTGGCATCACCTGTTTCCTGAAATGGCCCCCATTTTTTCTGCATCAGTATTAATGTACCAGTCACATACAGTGAAAGCTCTTGAAATATACCAAGGACTCCCTCAGTACCCTCTGTCACTGTAAACTGTGCTCTGGTACATTTTCTCAAGTGAGGCACTTCTGCCAACCTTAAATATTAATTCTGCATCACTCTATAAAGGCGTGGCTATGAAGTCTCAGGTAATGTGGGCTTCTTCCTTCCTGTGAATTCTAGAATGTGACTTTAGGAAGAAGCTTAGAGTCTGAATAGAAGTAAATTTTGAGGTGCTTCTACGTCCCACCTGCCCTGTGCCTGATGGAGGAGAATGGCTGTTCTTGTCCTCTCCATGAGGGGGCGCTCATCCTCCCCAGAGGCCGTGGCTGCCATTGTTTGACAGCTCCAATTACTCCTTCCAAAAAATTTTAAAACTGTGAGGCGCATCACACACATCAAAGAGTGAGTAAAATGCGTGTGTGCAGTTGGAGGATGATAGTATTATAGAACGAACGTTTGTATATGTTCCTCACCATGTTAAGGCATAGAATGCAAGCAGGCCTTTGACGCCCGGCATGCACAGCTCTTACATCCCCTGCCTTCCTTCCTCCCACCAATGTCTCCCTTCCAAAGTTCTGATGTGAATCATTCCTTGATTTTCTTTGTATTTGGCCTCTAATACATGAATCAAGTTATCTCATATGTTTCGTGGCAGAGGTTACCATCATGGACTCAAGAGCCAAACTGCCTGGATTCCCATCTCAGCCCTGTGACTGACTGGTCGTGCAATGCTAGGAAAGTAATTTCTCCTCTCTGTGACTCAGTTTCCTCATCTGTGAAATTGGAGTAATAATAGTTCTTACCTGAAGGTTGCTGTGAGAAGTAAATGAGTTTATACTGCAAGACTTTATAACGGAACCTGTACGTAATAAACATCATGACAGCAATAGTTATTGTTATTTATATTAAGCTGACATCTATCTTCCTGCAGATCATTATTTCTCAGGTATCTGTGGTGAAATACCTTTAAAAAATATTTCTAATCCATTGTGGACTGATAATTTTTAAAGTACAATAACACTGAATAATTAGAAAAGTGAAATAGGCACGGTGGCTCACACCTGTAATCCCAGCACTTTGGGAGGCTGAGACAGGTGGTGCACCTGAGGTTGAGAGTTCAGGACCAGCCTGGCCACCATGATGAAACCCCGTCTCTGCTAAAGATACAAAAAACTAGCCAGGTGTGGTGGCGTCAGCTACTCGGGAGGCTGAAGCATGAGAATCACTTGAATCCGGGAGGCAGAGGTTGCAGTGAGCTGAGATCACATCACTTGACATCCAGCCTGGGTGTCAAGAGTGAAACTCCATCAAAAAAAAAAAAAAAAAGAAAAGAAAAAGAAAAGTGAAATAAAAACTCAGAACACAGAATTCAAACTCAATTTTTTTTACTGTAAGAGCCAACAGAAATAAAATTACGATGTCAAAATGTTATAAGTGTTTTTCAATGATTATTTCCAATTTCTGTACTTACTTTTCATAAACTGGTAGCCAACAGCTTGTGGACATCCATCAGCTCACAGATACACTAGTTTCTGGTGTTAAGGAATCTTCCATGTAGAGACTAAAGAACTGCAGAACTGAGTTCTGATTTTTCTGAGTCAGGAATAACAGAAGAACAAACTTCTAATTTTCTGAATCTTTTTTCCTCTTTTAGAGACAGGGTCTTCCTCTGTCACCCAGGCTGGACTGCCGTTGTGCAATCATAGCTCACTGCAGCCTCAAACTCCTGGGCTCAAGCGTTTGATCCTCCTGCCTCAACCTCCCAACTAGCTGGGACTACAGGTGTGCACCACCATGCCTAATGAGTTTTTTATTTTTTATAGAGACAGGGTCTTACTATTTTGCCCAGGCTGGTCTTGAACTCTTGGCTTCAAGTGATCCTCTTGCCTTGACCTCCTAAAGTGTTGGGATTACAGGTGTGAACCACGGTGCCTGGTCTGATTTTCTCAGTCTTGAGTTAGATTGTGAGCTCTTTGAAGCTATCTCCTGCAACCTCTCCTCTCTCCAGCAGTGCTTTGAGTCCTCTAAGTGTAGCAGGCTATGGAGGGTTCAGAAGACAGCTGTAGGGAGACCCATGAATGTTATGAGTTGAACCACATGAAGTTGCCAACATTCTACTCATTTTGATTTATTTTATTTTATTTATTATTATTATCATTAGTAGAAGTAGTAGTAGTAGTAGTAGTAGTAGTAGTAGTAGTAGTAGTAGTAGTAGTAGTAGTATTTGAGATGGAGACTTGCTCTGTTGCCCAGGCTGGAGAGAAATGGCTGATCTTGGCTCACTGCAACCTCCACCTCCTGAGTTCAAGCAATTCTCCTGCCTCAGCCTCCCAAGTAGCTGAGATTATGGGCACACGCCACCACACCCAAGTTTTGTATTTTTAATAGAGATGGGGTTTTGCCATGTTGGCCAGGCTGGTCTCAAACTCCTTTCCTCAGATGATCCTCCCACCTCAGCCTCCCAAAGTGCTGGGATTACAGGCATGAGCCACCGCACCCAGCCATTTTGACTTTAAAACAGGCAATTTCATATGTTCCAATGTGCTATTTAGGTTTCCAGGTCTGCCCTGTTTGACCTGGGGCTGTATATTGCACTCTCCGCACAGATCTGTGGACTAATACTCATCAGGGACTGAAGTCTTCCCATTTCTAGGAGCTCACAGAACCTCAAGTGCTGAATGGGGAAGGATGGCCTGGGGATCTCCTCCTGCCTGTGTCCTAGCTTTCAGTTGCTACCAGAATCCAAGACCAAGGAGTGGCCTGCCCTGACCTCGAGGTATCTGTCAAGGAAGATCCTGTTGTGCCATTTGAAATGGATAAAACCTGGCTGAACATAACCCTGTGGGTTGAAGTCAGGACTCCCGGGTTCTTACCTAAGCTCTGTTATGCATTTGCAGCCTGGGTCATTCAGCCTTCTAAATACCCAGTTTCTACAGTGACCCAAATGCATCCACATTGGACTCAAATCAGGATTGAAATAGCCGGAAGTTCAGAGCTGCTTCTGAATTAGAAAGTCTATTTATTTTACCATGTGTTTTTAAATTAGTAATATTCATACAAGACTAGGGGTCAGAGGCTCTGCTCACCTGATGCGAAAATTACTATTTTTAATTCTGACAACCGTAGGGGGAAAAGAATCACAATGTCTGCTTGAATTTCCATCAAAAATAGTCAATCTGGTGATCCTGGATTAACATGCATGTTTTCCGGAAAGCCCCAAGAGATGAGTTTTATAGTCATTCGATCTGAAAGAAGGAACATGTCAGTTTCTGCCTGCCTGAAATCTGCCCTACAAGATTCATGCCTGCCACTGGCCCTCAAATTAAGGGACAAGCTGCCAGCGGTGGTCACAGGTTACTGATCCTGCGTTTGGAGATGTGGGCTAGAGAGGGGAGCATGGCCGCTTAATGACAGTGACCCCTGCCTCTGTCTTTCATGTCCCCTTTCTGTGCACTGTTATGAGCTCAGTTGTGTCCCCCTAGAATTTGTATGTTGAATTCCCGACACCCAGTACTGTGACTGTATTTGGTGATAAGGAATTTAAAGAGGTGATAAAGTCAAAATGAGACCATTAGGGTGGACCCTCCCAATGCGACTGTGACCATATGGGAAGAGGAGATGGTAGGGGCACAGCACAGAGGGCAGACTGTGTGATGAGGCATCAAGGGCCTCGGATGAAACCAAACCTCCCAACACTTTAATCTCAGACTGCCAGCCTCCAGAATTGTGAGACAATACATTTCTGTTGTTTAAGTCACCAAGTCTGTGGCAGCCCAAGAAAACTAATGTATGCACACAACATGCTTAGATGCATGCAGATAGCCACAGCCATAAAGGCACACACATAGAGACACACACAGAGATCACCCACAAAACAGCCACGCACACCTGTGCTCACTGCCATACGCACTGCCATGCACTCCGCTGCTAGCAGGAAGGAAGTATAAATAGAGATTGCTAAACTCAGTCTTAGCCTAGTTAGTGGACAATATCTCACAAAGGGTAAAAGATCGGGAGAACAAGCACAAAGAATAGTGCAATTCAGAAAAGGGGCAGGAGGGCTGAAGTGTGAGATGGGGAGTGGCCCAGGGTGGTGCACAGGAGAGCGATTGAGTGGTAAGTGCTTTGGTTCAGGTGGTAGACAGTCTGCCTCTCAAAGTAGCTCTGTGACTTTGGGAGGCTGGGCGTGGTGGCTCATGCCAGTAAGCCCAGCACTTTGGGAGGCTGAGACAGGTGGATCGCTTGAGGTCAGGAGTTCAAGACCAGCCTGACCAACATGGTGAAACCCTTTCTCTACTAAAAAAATACAAAAAAATTAGCTGGGTGTGGTGGCATGCACCTGTAATCCCAGTTACCCGGGAGGCTGAAGCAGGGGAATAGCTTGAATCTGGGAGGCAGAGGTTGCAGTGAGCTGAGATCATGCCACTGGGTTACAGAGTGAGACTCTGTGTAAAAAAAAAAAAAAAAAAAAAGGAAAAAAAAAAAAAAAAAAAAAAAGGAAAAGAAAGAAAAAGAAAAAAAAAAAGCTCTGTGACTTTGGGGAAATCTCTTTACCTCTCTGGGTCTTGATTCTTCTATTTGTAATAATGAGAGGGTTGGAGGAGCAAAGCGGTTCTTGAACTTTAGCTTGCATTGGAATTACCTAGGATGCTCATTAAAACACCAAGTGTTGGGACCCCTCCCTGGAATTTCTGACTAAGTGTATCTGGGGTGGGGCTCGATGCATTTCCAATAAGTTCCTAGGTGATGCTGATGCTGCTGGTCTGGGGACTACATTCTGAGAACCACAGGACTAGAGGAACCCTCCGGGCTTTATTAGATCTGAAATCCTGTAACGATGGGCAGACATCAAGACTAAATATAACTGTTACTGCGGTTCTCGACCAAGGCGATTTTGCCCTGCAGGGACCATTTGGCAATATCTGGAGACATTTTTGATTGTCACTCCTGGGGGGAGGTACTACTGGTATCTAAGTAAATAGAGGCCAGGGATGCTGCTGAACATCCTACCATGCACAGGACAGCCCCCTGTGACGAAGAATTAAATGATCTGGTTTAAAACATCAATAGTGCCCAGGTTAAGAAACCCTGCTTTAAATGATCCAATTCATCTAGATTTGAGTTTGCAAGAGATTGGTAGATGTTGGAATACACCGGGTGGAAAGATAGATGCTGACTTTTCATTGCTCTGAAGGGAAAGATCTATATAAACGACGCAAGATTCTTTGAGCTAGATTCCTCTTTCCAGCGTTTTTGCTCTTTGCTCCAGGACCTCACTCAAGGCTGGACAGGGTGATTATGGTTCTTGAGAAGTTTGCAGATTTCAGATCCCAGGGAAGCTTCCTGACAAAACACAAGGGCTGGCTCCCAGCAGGGCGCATTCGCAAAGCAACATCCCTCTAGGACCGGGAAGGCCGGCTGTGTTAGAACCGGACTGGGTGTTGATTGCATTGTGTTTCCTTTCTCTGCTTGCTTCCAATCCATGGGCTAGAAAACGAGGGCAGCCCTTGCGGATTCTGATTAGAAGCTTCACATATCAAGTCCCTAAATTTGCAGAACATTGTAAACCAGAAAGATGTGTGTGTGTGTGTGTGGTGTGTGTGTGTGTGTGTTTGTGTGGGTGTGTGTGAGAGACAGACAGAAATTTTGGATTTTGTGTGTGCGTGCATGTGTGTATGGTGAGAACCACGTATTCAAACCATTCCCTATTTCTGCACCTCATCCTGCCAATTACAATCTGCTTGGTGGTGTGAAACTGACAGCCGGCAGCAGTGATGGAGACAGGAGGAACGGTGAACAAGGGCTTTGTGCATTCTCAGCTTTAGAGAGAATGTTCAGTGGGGCGGACAGGCATGTAACTGGCAGGTTTAGGAATCAGTAAAAACCAAGAACTGGAAGTCCTAACTTATCGTCTGTTTCAATACAAGGCTAGACACAGGCTATTTAATATAATGCATTGTTTACAAGTGGAGGAGAGTGGAAGTTATTGATGCATTACAAATGCAGGCAAATGCATCTCATAAGCCGAGGGGTAGGTAATAACAATTGCAGAAGACTAAATTTGACTTTAATCCCCTGAAGAATGGCATGCATACAGCTTAAAATGATAAAAGCTAGAGGGGGTGGGGAAAGCAGGAAAGAAAGGAGGGAGAAAAGGAGGCAGAGTGAGACAGAGAGGTTGAGAGACAGACAGAGAGAAGAAGAGAAATGCGAGCTGATTTTCTCCTGGGATTATCTATTTCTTGATTAGGAAATAGAGTGGAAATTGAGAGAAAAGATTTTTGAAGACCTTGTTTTGATAAACAGCATCATGCTTGGCAGGGTGTTTTCGGTAGCAGGTCTGGTGTCTGCGTGGTCAAGCAGCTTGGAACGATTTCCAGGCCTGCCAATCCCTTAGATAATCCCAAAGGCAGAAATAGAAAACAAGTCCTCGTTAGATTAGTGCACGTAGCCTGGTCTGTGTCCTTCTCCTGGGGTCTTTAGCGCAATGGCTACAGTGACCAGCTGTACACAAGCTTGCCTTGTCTTTGGGGTTAAAATTCCCTGACTGTTGACACAGTGCACGATGATTTGAGCAGAGTAGGTGTCCTGTGAATGCTGGCAGCGTGAACATGGGGTGATGCAGGCACTCACGAAGAAAGAATGTGTCCGGACTCCATATTTCAGTCTCAGCTGTGAAAGTGACTTCAGAGTGAGCAAAAGAGAGTCAGCTCCCCACCCATGCTGAAATCTCTCTGCATTATTTATTGACAAAGGTGTCCAAATACTGGGTGGAAAACCACATATAGGGCACCTCCTACCCCTGGTGCAGCCCACTCCTTTGTGGAATGGGACTTAAGAATGATCACCACGTATTGGGTGTGTGGACACCGCTGTGCTGAAATCGCTATGTGGCTTATCTCTCTTTATGCTTATATCCAGCTTAGGAGGTATTAATCATTATTCCCTTCTAAAGGATGTAGAAACTAAGACACAGAGAGGTTTCACAGCCGGTAACTGGTGGAGGGAGGAAGGACTCAAACCCAGGCAGATTGACTCTGCAAGCTGTGCTCTTAATCGTCAAGGTCGTTCTTCCTTGAGTTGACCTGAAGTTTGCCTCTCCCACCTCCCTGCGGGATCTCATTGCAGCGGTTAGTTCCATGCGATGGTGTGCCCAGTGCTGGATTTCCATTATCAACATAAGTCACATTTGCCTGTTTTCTGGATGTGTTTGCAGGGCACCATCTGCCTTCTCTGGTGATCCAGTGGCAAACAGAGGGAGAAAGGAGATTGGCACTAGAAGATCTTCCTGTGACAGCTTTCTAACGGTGACAGCCAAGTGCACCCAGCCTGGGTCATGGAGCACGGAGAGTCCCTGGTCATAACTGCATGAAGTCACTATTTGTGGATCACTCTGAGATAAACAAATGAACTCACTCCGGAGAATAAACAGTGGTCTGGGTGACCCCATCTGTGTGCTTAGGCTGGTTGAATTCTGAGGACAGCCAGTAATCTCACCTCTCTAGGCTAACCCCAACATAGCAGGCTCTGAGCAAACATTTGTCAACTATCTGATCTGACAGCATTCCGGCTGAGAGCAATGCTGCCAGTCCATGTCCTCAGAAGGGCTGAGCCTGGAGAGAGAACACATTTTTATTTAGAAGCTTGATCTTGACCATTTGTCCATGTCTTTGGCGTAAAGAGATTTCACAGCCTGGAGTCCTATTCCCTTGCAACTGGCATATATTTTTGTGCTTTGTGTCTTATGTATGTTTGCCCAGGAGGCGTGATGGGGCCATTGCTCCCTCCTGGTTTCCTATGGGAACTTGTGGACAGGTCACCTTCTCAATCTAGGATAGAAGTGCTCCCAGGATATTTCAAAGAGAGAAGCTAAACTGGTCCAGACAAAATACATGGCATGCCCCAAACCAAATGGATTATTTTCTTCTCTTTCTGAGTGCCATTTCTACTGAATTTCTACGACAATTTTCGCGGTCACACAAGCTTGAAAAATCAGAGACATCTTTGTCCTCTCTTGTGACTCTCACATCCAATTAGTTGCCCAGTCCTAGTTACTCTGTCCCTGGAATGTCTCCCCCTAAAAAGGCGTGTAGGTAGTTCAGGTCTTTTTAACATTCATTTGATCAACTGTAACAAACTACTAACTGGTTGCCTTGCCCCCAGCTATCAACTCACTTTGGATGCTCCTGATCCTGCACACAGGCAGAGAAAGAGCTTCCTAGTGCAGTGGTTTTCAAACTGAGCCCTAGGAGTCCTAGAGTTTCCCTGCTGTTTGTTAAGGCCTTTTCAATAAGCGAGGGACCAGGGCTCAGGTCTGCAGGAGTCTTTGGGGCCCTCACTGCAATTCAACCAGTGTCAATTTCTAATTCAATTTCTAATTTTTTTGAGATCTGAAAAAAAGATTTAAAAAGTCATAAAAAACTCTACTTTTTTTTTTTTTTTTTAAATCTCTTTTAGGACTTTGATGTGAGATTCCACTTAAGGAAATGTGTTGCTAAGGATTTTAAAAACTGTTGTCCAAAACACAAGACCCTACTGAAGAAGCTATGAGATAAAGTCTTTGTCTTGACTTGAAAGAGCTCCAGGCAGGGTTTAGGGAGCCATTTGCTCATGGGAAAGTTACCTTCTTGGTTCTCAAATACCCAGAGACTAATGGGGACTGGGAAATTTAGGTTTCTTACAAACCAGGGGTAGGGGATAGTCAAGAGTGAGGGGAGTTGAAGGAATGATGGGTCAAGTTGGTTCATGCTCCAGCGTTTGTTATGAAATCACTGGAAAGGTAAAACTGGAAATGGTTTGAGCTGAAGCTGAAATCTAACAGGAGAACCATTGAGATACCCCCACTGCACACCAGCAAAGGACATTTCTTCCTCTGCGGTTGCCAGGGTGATGTGCATCTTTGGCAGTCTACAGAAGGAGATGATTCCCTTGAATTCTTGCCTCATTTGTATCTTACAAGCAGAACCAGAGGACAAAAACTCAGTTCAAAGTAGAACACAAGAAGTGCAGCATTTGGGGTCCAGCTTTCCTTCTGGTCTCTGAAATGGAGTGTGTGAGGTTTCTTAAAACTGGACTCAGGTATGCTCTGCCTCCAGCCTCAGCTAAAGAGTCAGCTCTTCCTTTCAAAAAGGGACAACTGATCCCTTGAGAAAGTTGTGGCCTTTGTTTAGGAGTCTTTTCTGATTTTGTCTGTCATGCACAAGATCAACACTGAGGCTGGGTGAATACTTGGAGCAAATGAGTCATTGTATGTGAAAGGAAATCTAACATTTACCAAATGCATCCTTTATGCGGGGACTCAAAGCAGGTCAGGCCGATGGCAAAGTGTATGTTCTAGCCACCATAGCATGCCATGGAGATAATTTAGACACTGTGAATTGCATATGAGTGTTCAGTATTATTATTATTGTTCTCTTAGTGTTTGAGAGGGCATAAAACTATAGTTCTCAGAGAAGAATGAGGCTGTATTTTAAAAATGATTTTACTATGTCTCTCCAAAAGAGATTTAAATTGGTTCAGAATAAAAAACAGAGCTAATAACACTCTGAACCATTAACCCAAGAGTGAGATGACAAGAACCAAGTCATAAAAGGGAGCCAGGAAGTATTTCTAAATCAGAAAATGTAGGCTAGATAGCCACTTGTCCTGACTCCCAAGAGTCCACTGCGAGTATCTTTTCCAAAGTCTGTGTTCAGCAATATAGCATTAGAAGTGGCAATGGTGGGGCTATTTACACCGTAGAAATTGGCAAATGTTTCAAACTGGGAGCTTCTTTCTCCAGGTGAACTGGTTGTTAGACATTTGCCAGCACACCATTTGGCTAACAAATGCTACTACAAGCTAGTATGATGTGCTTTTGGCATTTGGCTCTGCTGTCCAAGGGGTGCTGGCTCCCAACTCCCTGCATTCAAGGGGAATGGGTTCCATTGTGATTGCTGGTGGCAGTGGTAATGGCATCACCCAGTTGGGTGAGTAGCTAAGATGAGAAGCATTGTTTCAGGGACTCTTTGCTTTCAAGGAACACTGACTCCAAAGTTAATGGAGTTAACTTACATTAACTCCATTCAAGTTAATTTAAGCTAAAAGAGAAAGTCATCAGAAGGATATGAGTGTCTCTCAAAGAACCCAAAGATACATTCCTGGGTCCTAGGAATGGCTGGAACCAGCAATTAGAAAGCCCTCAGACAGGAAGACTATCTCTCCACTCCCTCTCTCCCTCTCTCTCTGACCAATGCATATTCTCATCTGCTTCTCTCTGGGTATCTGCTTCATTTTTGCTTCCTGCAGACTCCATTTCTCAGTTCTACTTCCATGTGGACCCGATGTAGTCTTCCCAGTCTTGATCAGTTTCCAGCTTCAGTACTCCCAGGAGACCAGCTAGAACTCCTGTATTTCAATAATCTCTTCTTAAAAAGAATCTGATTGGCCCAGCTTGGATCAGGTAGTCATCCCTGATCCAACCAGCTGTGGTTGAGGGGATAAGGTCTCTTGCAAGGACACTGAGAGAAGGCTCCCTGAGATAGGGCAGGGCGAGGCAGAAAGATGGGTTGACTAAGTATCTGCGATTAGCATGCATTCGTGTCCCTTGGTCGTAGCACCAATGCTAAAGGGTGAGGATACCAAGTTCTGGAAGACATGACACACCGTATTTGTTGTTCTCCTCTGAATATGCATAATCATTTCCTTGGATGAAGAATGACTTGTATTAAATAAGAACTGAACTCTGTTCTTTTTTTCTGTTTTTTAGATGGAGTCTCACTCTGTTGCCCAGGCTGGAGTGCAATGGTGCGATCTCAGCTCACTGCAATCTCTGCCTCCCGAGTTTAAGCAATTCTCCTGCCTCAGCCTCCTGAATAGCTGGGATTACAGGCTTGTACCACCATTGCCTGGGTAATTTTTGTATTTTTAGTAGAGACGGGGTTTTTCCATGTTGTCCGGGCTCGTCTAAAACTCCTGGCCTCAAGTGATCCACCCACCTTGGCCTCGCAAAGTGCTGAGATTACAGGCTGAACTCTATTCTTAAGCTTTAATGTTCATGTTTCCGGTTATATAGTCTATATGAAAGGAAAGAGAATAATAGTGGGAAATGGGGAGAAGAAAGAGAACCACAGCAGCAAAGAACCATGGCCGTGCGGAGAAAATACCAAGCAGTCCTGTGGCTTGTGGCTTGAACGCTGTCTCTGGCGGGTCAGCATGGAATTTGGCCAACACAGGTATAAGTCAGATTTAGGTCTCAAGCATTGATGCCTGATGCAGCATTTATTTATTTATTTAGAGACAGGGTCTCCGACGCACAGACTGGAGTGCGCTACTGCAGCCTCAGTTCACTGCAATCTCAGCCTCCTGGGCTCAAGCTATTCTCCCACCTCAACCTCATGAATAGCAGGGGCTACAGGCATGCACCACCACACCCGGCTAATGTTTTGTATTTTTAGTAGAGGCAGGGTTTTGCCGCATTGCCCAGGCTAGTCTTGAACTCCTGAGCTCAAGCGATCCACTTGCCTCAGCCTCCCAAAGTGCTGGGATTACAGGTGTGAGCCACTGCACCTGGCCCGATGCAACACTTACGGATGAGGAGACTGTCACTGTGATTGTGCTATTTGTCCAGTTTTCCACACTGATAAAATAGGCAATAGTTTAAGGAGAAAGAATCTGGGCCACCTTGGGTGTGCTGTCTCCTAGGACTCTGAGCAGAGCACCTTTTCCTGGGGAATGGTGGGGGAGGCGTGGTTGTGCTGAGCGGCGTAAAGGTATTGGTGTGTGACATGCGCCACTATGTTTGCAATACAGACATCACGATCATTGATGTAATTTGTTGCACACTGCTTAAATGCTGTTCATACATAATTTCTAATCCTTGCTACAATCTTGCAGCATGGATGCCTGTGTTACCATCTTCAGATAGACAGCTGGGGGTCTCCAGAGAGCCAGAGCTGCTCAGTTGGCACACGGGAGGGCCAGGAATGGGATCTCTCTCTCTGCCTTTAAAACACATCCTCCTCCTTTTTAAATTTTTTTATTTTTATTTTTATTTTTTTGCCACATGACACCCCCAGAAACAGTGTCAGACATGAGAAAAGGGATCAAATGCATAGCCATCCACAGAGTTCCTGAAAAAAGAAAAGAAGGATTGTTTTAAGGACTTACTTTCATTAGGATTTCATTCATGACTTATTTTCATTTCAGCTTCTATGTGGTGATGAATATTTACCTTATTTGAAGCTGCTGTTGTCAAAAGTTATCTGGAACAGGTAATGTGAGTCCTTCGGAGATCTCTCTTTGAAAATGAAAATAGAAACAACACACACTGGGGCCTATAGGAGGGAGGAGGGAGACGATCAGGAAAAATAACTAATGGGAACTGGCCTTAATACCTGGGTGACAAAATCATCTGCACAATGAACCTCCATGATACAAGTTTACCTGTGTAACAAACCTGCACATGTATCCCTGAACTTAAAATAAAAGTTAGAAAAAATGAAAAAATGGAAAATATATGTACATATATACTTTGTATCTTTGAGTAATTGGTTCCTAATGACAATCATTTCCTTCCTCCAATTCAGTTCAGTGGACAGGACATGTCTAGGCAGGAGAGCAGCAGACAGGGTGAAGGGGGCACCAGGTGGAGGAGCCCTGGGAAGTGCAATGGTGAACAAAACCACTTCCGGGGTCACTGGCTGCAGGAGCAAAGCAAAGGAGTGTTCACTGTGATGTGTCCTGGAGAATGATTTGCTGTGCATTTGCCTTTTTAGCCTATCTACTTCCCCTGTGAGTAGAACTGCAAGACACACCTTTCTGGATTTTGAAGAACAGAGAAGCCTTTTAGGTGCGTTGCCCAGAAAACCAAGAAAAAGCTCTGGTGGTTTGTTGCTCTGAACTTTGAAATCTTTGCAGTTGGATGTCACCGTATTCTCATGTGTGTGAGAGTCTAGGTGTTCTGTATATATTGTTAAGATCACAGGAGAACCAATCTGTGTAATTTGGAAGCCATTTCAACCAGAGTCAGATATTTTAGGAAATATTAAAAATCCTCACTTGGAAATGAATTTTTTTATATCACGTTTAAAAAATTGTAGTAAATACATATAACATAAAATCCAGCATTTTAATCATTTCTAAGTGTACAGGTCAGTGGCACTAAGTACATTCATGTGGTTGTGCAACCATCACCGCCCCCCCCAACATCTCCAGGACTTTTTTCATCTACCCAAACTGAAACTTGGTATTTCTTTTCTTTCTTTTTTTTTTTTTTTGAGATGGAGTCTTGCTCCTTTGTCCAGGCTGGAGTACAGTGGCACATCAGCTCACTGCAAGCTGCGCCTCCTGGGTTCACGCCATTCTCCTGCCTCGGCCTCCAGAGTAGCTGGGACTACAGGCAGCCACCACCGTGCCCGGCTAATTTTTTGTATTTTTAGTACAGATGGGGTTTCACCGTGTTAGCCAGGATAGTCTCGATCTCCTGACCTTGTGATCTGCTTACCTCAGCCTCCCAAAGTGCTGGAATTACAGGTGTGAGCCAAAACTTGGTATTTCTTACAATAACTCGTTTTCTTTCCTTCCCTACAACCCCTGACAACCCCCATTCTTTTTTTTTTTTTTTTTTTTGTGAGACGGAGTGTTGCTCTGTCACCCAGGCTGAAGTTTAGTTGCACAGTCTTGGTTCACTGCAATCTCTGCCTCCCAGACTCAAGAGATTCTCCTGCCTCAGCCTCCCGAGTAGTGGGGATTACAGGAGCTCGCCACCACAGCTGAGTAATTTTTGTAATTTCTTAGTGGAGATGGGGTTTCACTGTGTTGGCCAGGCTGGTATGGAACTCCTGACCTCAGGTGATCCACCCACCTTGGCCTCCCGAAGTGCTGGAATTACAGATGTGAGCCACTGTGCCCAGCCCTTGGCAACTACCATTCTACTTTCTTTCTTTTTTAAATTTTTTTTTTGAGATGGGGTCTCGCTCTGGCCCCCAGGCTACAGTGCAGTGGCAGGATGTCAGCTCATTGCAATCTCTGCCTCCCAGGTTCGAGCAATCCTCCCACCTCAGCCTCAGTAACTGGGACCACAGGGACGTGCCACCATGCCTGGCTAATTTTTGTGTGTTTTTGTAAAGATGGGGTTTTACCATTTTGCCCAGGCTGGTCTTGAACTCCTGAGTTCAAGTCATCTGTCCACCTCAGCCTCCCAAAGTGCTGGGATTACAGGCGTTGAGCCACTGTGCCTGGCCTACTCTCTCTATGTATAAATCTGACTACTCTAAGTATCTCCTGTGGTATTTGTCCTTTTGTGACTGGCTTATTTCACTCAATGTCCTTAAGGTTTCCCCATGATATAGCATGGCTCAATTTCCTTCCTTTTTAAGGTTGAATAATGTTTCACAGTATGTATCTGCCACATTCTGTTTATCCATTCATGCAAAAATTGTCCAACGATATGAACATTTAGGTTGTTTCCACCTGGAAATACATTTCAATTTTATTTATTTATTTATTTTATTTTATTTTATTTTATTTTATTTTACTTTTGAGACCAAGTCTTGGTCTGTTGCCCAGGCTAGAGTGCAGTGGCACGATCTTGGCTCACTGCAACCTCTACCTCACAGGTTCAAGTGATTCTCCTGCCTCAGTCTGCTAAGCAGCTGGGATTACAGGCATGCGCCACCACACCCAGCTAATTTTTGTATTTTTAATACAGACGGGGTTTCACCATGTTGGTCAGGCTGGTCTCAAACTCCTGACCTCATGATCTGCCTGCCTCGGCCTCCCAAAGTGCTGAGATTACAGGCGTGAGCCACCATACCCAGCCTCAAAATGTTTTAGCTGAGAACAAATACTAATTACTGATTCACAGAGACAACTGTTTTAAGTTTGCATATAGGACTGTCAAATATAGTTTGATAGCAATGCTGTTTCATAGATCGAGGGTCCAAACACCCCATATAGGATTGTAATCAGGTTCCTCATATCCAGATATCATATCTAGATCTAAAGCAAGTTGGGATAAAACATTCTATTGGAATAGATTCTGTCATTTAAATATATTTGATTGCTAATTACAGATTCTGCCTACAGTAACCAACCCTCTGCCAATTCCTAGAAATTAAAAGGTGTGTTATGGCAAAAACAGGATTGATGATCTAGGATCACGTATCCTTGAAACTTACTTGGTTTTAATTGAGTCTTTGACGCAATTACACTGCTATACCAGAGTCAGGCTGCAAGAATAACTCACTGTGGTCAGGGGCACATTTGCCAAGTGTGTTCTAACACAACAGAGGGTGTTTTCGCTGTGTTGAGAAAGAGAAACAATTTCCATTTGGATTTGCAAATTGCTATTCCTGTCTAAAGGAGCAAACTGATAACATTCCTAATCTCCTTTTAGGAATTTTGGGGAACACAGAGCTCACAGGGAGAGGTACTCAGAGAGAGACACAAAGCCACAATCATGTAGAAGAAAAAGCCAACCCTGAAATGGTAAATTATTGACAGCTGGGCATTCGGCGGAGCGCACTGAAAGGAAAGTAGGCACTCTGCTGTAACCACAACAGACGCAGCCTGTTTCTAAAATCCAAGGCCAGGAGGCAGGTATTTTCTGCAATTAATAATAATGACACTGATATCAGGAAGTAACCATTCTGGCACAGACTGGCAAGGAACAAGAACAGCCTGGGACACAGAGATCGCAGAGGTTGGATAATGTGAGAAGAAAATGAGTCCCTGTGGGATGAGACAAAGGCAACTCCTTGTCACATTTGACTAAGGGGTCTCACCAGTTCCTTAATGCCGGGAGACTGGAAGTTAGTATCAGAAGAAGCCTGTACATACTTCTTATTGTTGTTTGTAGGATTATGTTCACGCTAACTGCATAATGAAGCATGTGTAACTGTCATTCTATGGTGCACAGTCATTGATTGGCAACCAGTGTTTCTGTTGTCTTCATACTGCCCTGAGTTAGGGAGCCTCTTCAGGGGTTCTCGGAGACTGATCTGTGAAGCAGCTGGAACCTTCTGACTTCTGCAGGCCCCATTCTGGTTCCTGAACATTGTCCTAAGGGAAGACATTCCTAGCATGAAGTACTCCTGTCTGCGTGTGCTACGTGTGACTCAGCTCTTGTTTTCAGAGTTGATAGTAGATCCAGTTTACTGCCTTGATATATTTATAGGTTCTATTATCCTTTTTGGTTTTTCCAGTGCTTTCTTGATGCTCCCACAGATCTCAGGAGATGTAACACAGGAGTGGGGAGACATACACAGTACCAAGAACTGAGTTCTTCCTGTGGCTTTTCTCTGAATAGAAAGAGAAGAGAAAGAAAACAAGAAGAGAGAAGGCATAGAAACATGCTTTTTGGCCAGGTGCAGTGGCTCACACCTGTAATCCGAGCACTTTAGGAGGCTGAGGCGGGTGGATCACTTGAGGTCAGGAGTTCAAGAGCAGCCTGGCCAAGATGGTGAAACTCCATCTCTACTAAAAATACAAAAATTAGCCAGGTGTGGTGGTGGGCGCCTGTAATCCCAGCTATTTGGGAGGCTGAGGCAGGAGAATTGCTTGAACCCAGGAGGCAGAGGTTGCAGTGAGCCGAGATTGCACCACGGCACTCCAGCCTGGGCTACAGAGTGAGATTCTGTCTCACAAACAAACAAACAGAAAAAAATAAACTTTTTTTTTTTTTTTTCCTAGGGAGCTAGGCTAGTCATGATTAGACTAGTGATGGGAGCTGAAGAGAGGCCATTCGCACTGCCTGGACACAGCAGCCTGGGCGCAGGGCCAGAGGGCACCCATCTGGCTGCAGGCCCGCAGGTGCCCCATGAGGTACGTCCCTTCAAGCTTAGTAAAGCATGTATTCTTTTGAATTGTCTAGATCCTCCCTCCAACGTTTACAGACCCTGGTGCAGAGAAATTGCTTTGCTAAGAGGACATGGATTACTTTTCTCTGCAAATTCTTTTTTTGGGGGAATGGGAAGGGAGGGCTTAGGAAAGATGGGTAAGGTTAGGCTTATGTTCTGCAGAGTGACTGCTAACTGCCTTTTAGTTTTAGTTGATGGCTCTGGGGCCTGGCTTCTGAGACATGGTATCGCTCTAGATCCTCAAGTTCAGAGTCACCACTGGTTTTCAGGATCGCTTCGGATGGGCCCTTTCTCTTAGCCTCTGTTTTGATATTGGTAAACTGGAAAATTCCAGGCCGTTTCTTTGTGTGTTCTTCACGAGGATATAGGACAACCATTAAGGCTGTGTTCTAGAAAATAAAATACTTACTTTGGGTAAGAGAGTCGAGATTTAATTTTCTGTGATGATTTCATAGATTCAAAAGGCAACTTGAGAACATTTTTGCTTTCGTTCCCTCTATTCTGTATGGCAGAACTCCCATCCAGAGTCAAGTCTCCCCAACCCCACCCCGTGACACTTGGCTGTTTCCATCAGCCTTTGTTGAAGTATCTTGTCAAGTCTAAATCTCAGACCTTTAGGTTGTTGTGCACACCATTCAAAAATGATTCTATGTAGATGTGACTGTAATTAAACCTGCTTTTCCTTTACAATGTTGTGAGATTGACATCTGAGCAGCATAAGTCCTTATTTTTCCCTTGACAGATTATTTTCTTTATTCAGATAGAGCCTGTGTTCTATTTTGAATGCTGGGAGAATGGAGATTTTCTTTTTTCCTTTGGAGTTTGAAGCAATTAGAGCCACAAATGAATTTTTCACATTAGGAGGGATGTTTTGTCTTCCAATCTGCACCTGCTCAGCCCCATTTCCAGTTATTTGGAGGTTGTTGCACTAAAGAAGAGGAAATACTTATGCTGGGATGGAGGGAATCACTAATGGCTAATCAATAACTGTGGAGTTTTTCAAAACTCTAAAGAGACTCAGCACAGTGTTGGGATAAACAGTGGGATCATTGAGTGGTGGTTTCCCTGGTGTGGGGTTCCTGGAAAGATCCAGAATGGATCATCAAACATCTCCACTTACATGTCTCTTAGTCATTTAAAATTCAATAACAAATTTATTATTCTCCCTCACCTCTCTGCCTGCCCCCAAACTTACTTCTTCTGTATCTCCTCCAGGCTTTGTTAAGGTTGTTTCACATCCACCGTCTCAGAGCCAGAGTCCTAGTCTCTCCTTCCTCACCCTCTAGCATGGACACGGGTTGGCTTCTTACCATTCCTTCCCTCTCCTATTGCTCACAGTGCCCGGATTTCAATCTGTAGAATTACTCCTCTCCCACCTGCCTCCCTGGGTATTTGCTACGCAGTTGTAGCAGAATTTACCCCTGGTCCACTTGGTGGACCCTGATTAGTCCAAGGCTTTTGAACAAATCCTTTAATGGTTTCATCTCTCTTGCCATGGAAATTGTCTTAGAGGTTGGCCCACATCATTTATTGTGTGGCCCTCCCCTGGCCCTGAGATTGGTTCTGACTGGTCCAAACAGAGTAAATGCATGGCTTTTGTGTGATGGTCGGAGAAAGGAAAACCTGTTTTTTTGCTTTGAAGAAGGTGGTGCACAAATATGAGGTTGGGACAAGCTCAGCCCTTTGACTACCATGAAGAAACCCAGTAGGAGGATACAGCCCATCACTGAGGGAGGCAGAGCCTAGTGCATCACAGAGAAAAAGAGTCAGCACCCAAGGTCCCTCTCAGTGAAGCACATCTGAAGCCCACTTTACTGCTGCACTCTTCCCGTCACATGAGCAAACCAGTTTTCTTTATTGCTTATGCCAGTTTGTGTTGAATGTTCTGGTAATCAAAAGTATCCTCGGCTAATATATACCCTCGGTCATTTACAACTATCTCCCGATTTTGCGTCTTTCGTAAATCTCAAGTTCAACCTGTCTCTACTATCCTTAGTGTCACTAGATAGTCACTATCTTATTTATTAGGACCCAACTTAATTTTAAATAACAGCTTTGCCATTGAGAAACTTTCTAAGAATACAGAAGCCCAATAATTCAGAGATTAGAAAGCTGACTGAGGACCCCCCAAATGATCACGTACGGGAGTGTTTTATATCCCACGGGCAGGTCTTCTGTAAATAAGGTCCTTCCAGGGCTCATTCTATGCTGGCTTCCCAGCATCATCCTCCCTGCCCCTTGCTTCATGCCACATGCTGCAGTCACACTGTGTTTTCTGCAGTTTCTCAAGTCCCACATTCTTTTAAGACGTTATATTTTTTTATTCTGTTGTATATTCTTATTCTCATGTTTGGAAAGAAGTCCCTCCCTCTTCCACGGAAAAGAGTGCCAGTCATCCCGCAGCCCCTGTGGAACCTGGGAAGCTTCCGTCTGCCAAACTGAGACAGATGATGCAATTGATAGGGCTGAGTAGGACCAGGGATGAGACTAAGCTAACTCTAAGCATAACCCAAGCTGTTGAGTCAATGCACAGATTGATAGACGGGTGTAGACAGGGCTTGGGAGCCATCAGAAATCTCGACAGGCCAGGGGTCTGAGCCAGAGGGTCTAGCAGAGTGATATGGTGGGCTGTGTTCCCACCCAAATCTCATCTTGAACCGTAGCTCCTACCATTCCCACATGTTGTGGGATGGACCAAGTGGGAGGTAATTGAATCATGGGGGTGGGTCTTTCCCATGCTATTCTCATGATAGTGAATAAGTCTCATGAGATCTGATGGTTTTGTAAAGGGGAGTTTCCCTGCACAAGTTCTCTTTTCTTATCTGCCGCCATGTAAGACGCGCCTTTCACCTTCCACCATGATTGTGAGCCCTCCCCAGCCACGTGGAACTGTGAGTCCATTAAACCTCTCTCTTTTGTAAATTGTCTTTATCAGCAGTGTGAAAACAGACTAATACACAGAGTCAACAGAACTCATTCAACAGAGGCCTAGTTAATGGTGCTGCTGTACAGGAGATGCAAAACAGAGCCTGAATCCCAAAATTTCATGCTACAGGTGGGCAGTCCTGGGCCCAGCATGGTTAATTCTGAACAGGAGGCCAGGAGATAGGAAGAGAATCCTCTTCTTGATTGAGGGAGTGATAGGAAGATGCTGAAATGCATTTCAGCAGTCATCTTGACCCAGGGGATGAAGGGGATGGCTCAGAAATCACAATTGCATGGGGAAGACTGCCCAGTTTTATTTCTTATTTTCAAAAGGAGTTTGTGAGACCACTGCAGGTACCTCCCTCCAAGGAATCCTAGGATCTGGCGATGGGGAGATGGGAATATGGGATGTGTGTGTTTTTTTTTTTTTTTTCAAAGACAGGTTCTTAGGTTCTGGTTCTGTGACCTGGACTGGAGTACAATGATATAGTCATAGCTCACTGGAACCTCAAACTCCTAGGCTCAAGCAGTCCTCCCACCTCAGCTCCCCAAGTAGCTGGGACTGCAGGCACACACCACCATGCCTGGGAAAGTTTTGTTTTGTTTTGTTTTGAGAAAGAGTCTTGCTCTGTCACCCAGGCTGGAGTGCAGTGGCGTGATCTCGACTCACTGCAACCTCTGCCTCCTGGGTTCAAGTGATTCTCCTGCCTCAGCCTCCTGAGTAGCTGGGACTACAGGTGCCCGCCACCATGCCCAGCTACTTTTTTTGTATTTTTTGTAGAGACAGAGTTTCACCGTGTTAGCCAGGATGGTCTTGATCTTCTGACCTCGTGATCTGCCCACCTCGGCCTTCCAAAGTGCTGGGATTACAGGGGTGAGCCATCATGCCCAGCCAATGCTTGGGAAATTTTTAAATTTTTTGTAGAGACAGCATCTTGCTATGTTGCCCAGGTTGTTCTCAAACTCTGGGCCTGAAATGATCCTCCCACCTCAGCCCCCCAAAGTGCTGGGATTACAGGTGGTGTGTGCCAACATGCCTGGCCAGGATGTGTATATTTTAAATAAGCTCATCAAGTAATTCTGATGTTGCCTCTACTGCCCTTTGTGCTCCAGGATTGCCTTGGGGGGGAAATCTTGCATCTGCTTGTATCTTTTTTATTTATATTTTTATTTATTTTTTTGAGACAGGGTCTCACTCTCACTCATGCTGGAGTGCAGTGGCATGATCTTGGCTCACTGTAGCCTCAACTGGGCTTAGGTGATTCTCCTACCTTGGCCTCCCAAGTAGCTGGAGCTATAGGTGTGAGCTATCACGCCTGGCTAATTTTTTGTATTTTTTGTAGAGATGGAGTTTTGATATGTTGCCCAGGCTGGTCCCAAATTCCTGGGCTCCACAATTTGCCTGCCTTAGTCTCTCAAAGTGTTGGCATTACATGTGTGAGCCACTGTGCCCCGCCTGCTTGTATCTTTAGCTCTTCTGTCCCCATCTCCTCCCTATACTCATCTAACTATGCTCAGTCACTGCCTTTGCTTGTGCTATTTCAGAATGTTCTTTTCCATCTTGCCCTTCTGGTTACCCCATGCATCCTGCTCCTTCCTAGCATCCACTAAAGCATTCTATTCTTAATTCCATCTCCAAACTTTCTCTCCACACTTAACCCTGGGTTAAGCTCCACACTCCCTTTTGTCACCACAATAACTTGACACTCCCCTTCAGAACTCATACTTAGCCTCGTTGTTATTGTTTGTTTGCTTCCCTTCTGAGACCTTGAAGAGCCAAGACTATGCTTTTTTATCTTAGGAGCCATAGCTGTGCCTGCTGCATAGCAGGCTCAATGGCTGTGGAAGTGCATGGATACCCATAAACAAATGGAATCAAATGGAATGAAGGCCAGAAGGGTGCTTTGTAATCCACAAGGTGCAGTAAAGGTGTACCATATTATTGTTATTGCTAGTCAATAAGACAGAAACCTCTAAAAGTCTTCAAGTTCTACTTCCTCTTGGATACCTATCTTGATTCTTCCCCAGACAGAATCAATGACTCCATTCTTGGAACTCCCTCAGTGTGCTGCATTAGGCAGTATTTTTCCAGGATGCTTTATGCAAATTACCATTTATATCTCATGTGCCAGGCTCCCTCACTAGACAGGAAAGTCCTTTAGGAGAGGGATGGGATGCATTAATCCTGGGGACCCTTCTCAGAACGCTCTTAAGTGCTTTGAACATTAATATTAGCTGACTTCCTGCCCTCTTCCCTCCCCAGGGCAAATATCTTCATCTGCACCCACCTTCTCCCCTTCCAGTCTCAGATGAAGCAGCCAGCCTCCTCTGTTCTATTCTCCTGTGCCCTGGGAAGTTGAAGATGAGAGTGGATCCTGTGCTCTCTTTAATCACTGGCAGCTAATGTGTCCGTGAAACGGATAAATGCGAGAAGTCTCTTCGCCTCCCTGAAGAGAGGCCTTCATGCTCGTGCTGTCTTAGTAAAAAGGATGTGGAGAAACTGGGGACCCATTAGGAGAAGCAGGACAGAGAAGAGAAAAGGGGCTGTACTGAGGAGAGCACTTCCAGAGTAGCCAAGGGAGCCGAGGAAGGATTTGCTGGCATCTGTGCAGTCCCGGAAGCATGCCTGACTGAGAAAAGACTGGGCCTGGGATTGGGTGGATTTAATTAGAATGGGCACAGCCTTGCTGGAGCAACCTCTGATGCTGACCTCTGTATCTGGCCTGAGATTTGGTGCTTGCCTGCGCTTAAGTACAGATACCTTGGTTTTTGATCCTGTCTGCTTGTCAGGAGGTAGTGCTGTTTTCCTCAAGTGTTAGGCCTGTGTGGCTATGGAGAACTGGTGACTGTTCAGGGAGGAGGCAGTGGCTGGAGGGGAAGGGCCACATTCCCAAGGCCTTTGTCACAAATAGAACCCAGAGCCTCCGGGATGGCAGGGGAGGCAGGAGTTGGCCAGCGCTGCAGGGCATCACAGGACTCTGGGGCAGGAAGGCACCTTACAGCCTACACAGTACACTGTTTAATGGATAAGGACACTTGCAGGTGAAACCCAGAGAGCTTAAGTGATTCACCCAAAGTCATTCAGAGAAGCAGGACCTCAAGAAAAGATCCGGGCTCAGCCCACAGCTTGAGCTTTGCCCACACCACTGCAGCCTGGATATCTGTGTAGACAAATGCACTTCATGGAGGTCAACTCAAGGGCCTCCCTCCATCCTTGAGGGCCAAGAGTCCACAGATGGGTCAGGGGAGAAGCTTACTTGGACCAGGAAGACATGAGGGTGGGTGGGGGAGGGGGTCACCCTTTGCTCCAGTGGGTTAGGACTCATCTATCTTATCCAGCAATTTATTAGCTCAGTTTTATTACCATGGGCTAATTGTCTACTCATGATGAATAGGGCTGCTTTCCTCCTCTCCTCTGCCTGCCCCTTCCCTCCTCCCTCAGTCCCTCCTCCCTTCCTTGTTTTCCCCTCCCTCTCGGCCTCCCTCCTGGTTTCTTTCTTGAACACCACTTTTGTGGTGGACATTGTGCACTGTGGTTCCAGAGTTGAAAAAGATCCATTTCTGTTCTCCAGGAACACACAGTAAAGAGGGGAGGAAATGAGCAGGGGGTTAGGTGCTGTTCGGGGACGAATCTTGTACTCAGGGGTAATACAAGAGAATTTCTAAGATAGCTCGGGAAAGAAAACGAGATGCCCTTAAGGCCACCTTCACCATTCACTGTGAGAACCCCTTCCATATGGTGCCTGCACACATAGATATATTTTCCTCTCTTCGTTGATGCCTCCTTGAATTTATTTATTTTTGTTTGACCTTCCTCAAACTTTCATCTACATTCATGCCTTTTAACAAACAACAAGCAAGCTGAAAGACCATGCACACAGACACTCCCGTGTGGAATGACCGCCCCATGCGAATACATGTGACCCCACAAACATTCAAGAGTACAGATGTACACAAAGGATGGTCTGGATATGTACGCAAGTTGATGCTTGCACATAGATATGAGCAGAACTACATAAACACACATGTAAATGCATGTATGAAAAAAGCTGTATCAATATGTGCTGAAAGATTTTTGACTTGAGGAAAGTCATTTCAGTGCTTTGTTAAAACAATGACAACAAACCAGAATTGAGCCAGCTCGGCCAGCTTTCGAGTGATTTATAACTCTGATTGCCTTGACTTTGACGGCAGAGTTCATTCAGAGAAAACACTTGGGGAAAAGCAGGGGACATCAAAAAAAGCAGTAGACACCTGGTTGATCCTCTCAGAGGAGAGCAATCCAGAGTACATGGCTTCATCTGGGGTCCCTTGGTGCTTTGTGCAAATCTCTGCTAGAAACCCTTCTCTGTGTTGCAACCACTGGTTCATCAAATCGTTTTTCCCACTAGACTGCAGGCTCCTTAGAGGTAACCTCAGTGTGGGAGTCATCTTGATGTTCTCAGCCCTGAGCGCAGTTCCTGACAGTAGAGGTTCAATAAATGTTTGTTGACCTAGAGGATTAATTGCTCTAACTAAAATGAGTAGACAGGGAGCACACAAGGCCACTCCTTAATTTTGGTGTTTTTCCCTCTGTGTTAGTCTGTTTTGCACTACTATAAAGGACTACCTGGGTGATTTATAAAGAAAAATGGTTTCTTTGACTCATGGTTCTGCAGGCTGCAGGCATCTGCTTGGGCTTCGGTGAGGACCTCGGGAAGCTTTTACTCATGGCAGAAGGCAAAGGGAGCCAGTGTGTCACATGGCGAGAGAAGGCACAGGAGGCAGGGGGAGGTGTCATGCTCTGTTAAACAACTGGCTCTCATTGATCTAATAGAGTGAAAACTCACTCATTTCCCTGAGGATGACACTAAGAAGTACATGAAGCATCTGCCCCTGTGACCCAAACACCTCCCACTAGGTCCCATCTCCAATAGTAGAAATCAAATTATGACATGAGATTTGAAAGGGGGAAATTTCCAAACCATATCTCCCTCTCTCTCAGTGTGGAAGGTAGTGTGGTTGGGATCCCTGAGCCTTTATTTCAACCTCTGTTCCTCTAGAGTCCCTATTATTCTAGAGTCTGGGAAGCTAAGAATGACACTCCCGAACTCCCTTGCAGCTATATCTCTGGTTGTGACGTACATGATATCAACCAGCTACACTAGGGGGAGACTTGAATTTGGAGCTGAGAAGGGTAGGGGACTGGATTGCAGCAATGCGGGGTGGCTTTGGATTCATTGGTTGTAGTGGTAGCTTCCTGATTGGACTAGGAATTTCCTGATTGTGGCAGGAAACTTAGTGGTACAGTAGTTCTGTGCTGTAATTTTTGGAGTTGCTTCTGGTAGCTTAGTGATATGGTTTGGCTGTGTCCCCACTCAAATCTTGTCTTGAATTGTTGTTCCCATAATCCCCATGTGTCATGAGAGGGACCCGGTGGGGGTAATTTAATCATGGGGGCAGTTACCTCCATGTTGTTCTTATGATAGTGAGTTCTCGTGAGATCTGATAGTTTTATAAGGGGCTTCCCCACACACACTTCATTCTACACTTCTCCTTCCTGCCATCAGGTGAAGAAGGATGTATTTGCCTCACCTTCCACCATGATTGTAAGTTTCCTGAGGCCTCCCCAGCTCTGCTGAACTGTGAGTCAATTAAACCTCTTGCCTTTATAAATTACTGAGTCTCAGGTAAGTTTTTATTAGCAGTGTGAGAGCGGACTAATACACTCAGTGTAGAGTCTGTCTTCGATACAGTGAGCCATGCATATGATTCCTTGTCATAAATCCCTTCCTGTTAAAACTGGGGAAAGTAGATTGTGCCTTTTATGAATTATCCTGATGAATACACAATCACAGGGACAGGTGCCATCAGTGCCTGCGTTTTAGGGAAGCCAGAGTGTTTATGTATCCATTAGCCTTCTTATTAGTGTGTCCATGTGGAAGAGTTATAAGAGGTACAAAGACCACTCCTCTTCTTACATAATACAATCTGCCTTATGCTACTGGAGGTTCATCAATGAGAAAGACCAGTTTGCTTAAAGTCTAGAATTGGAGAGACAGCAAGAAAGCTAGCAGCTAGGATGCAGCCCCAGTATGACTGCAACAGAAAATGGCAGTCAGCCACACAGTGGGAGCCACAGCGGGCAGGCATGCAAGAGAGTGGTTTGGACTGAATGTTCCCTCCCAAATTCACTTCTTGAGGCCCTAGTTCCCAAGGTGGTGGTGTTTGAAGACGGGGCCTCTGGGAGGTAATTGGGTGTGGAGGAGGTCATAGGGTAGAACCCCCATGGTGGGACTGGTGTCCTCATAAAGAGATGACCTAACCAGAGGTCACTTGCTGCCTCTGCTCTGTGAGGATACAGAGAGAAGATGACTGCCTACAAGCCAGGAAGCAACAGACATTGGATCTGCAGGCACGTTGATCTTGGACTTCCCAGCCTCCACAATTGGGAGTAGCAAATGTTTCTCACAGTATAAGGAGAATATGGACAGAAAACAAACAGACAATTAAATATATAATACATCAGGTCATTTCACTGATAGTTTAATAATGTACTTTTGCCTCCATTTTTCAGGGAGTTTGAAAGGACCTTGTGGGCAAAGGTCTACCATTTTGTGAACCTTATAATGACCAGCACTAGATGCACAGTAAATAATAGATCCATGCTTGTTTGCTTATTACTTGAGGTTGGCTGAATTTGCATGGCAAGATAGAGGGATACAAAAATTAGGCTTTGTTTACATAAACCCAAATGCTATGGACAACTGGCCTCTCACTGGGGTGGAAGTCATATCTCTAAGATTCCTTCCAAGATCTATGATTTTTTTTTTCTTGTGAAGCACCATGATTGTTTTAAAAATCAAATGGTACAAATATAAGCTGAACATATATAACATTTATTTCATCATGACTTGGTTAAGGAACAATATAAAAAGGAGAGAGAAGAAATGTTATTAAAGTCTTATAAGCACTATCCCAAATGGACTACTCTAAGATGTTCTATTATTCCATACTCTCCCCTTTAAAATGGATTTTTCCCCTACAAACCTGCATAAATATTGCTTTATAGCCATTTTCTTTGTGTGTATATATATATATATCATTAAAACTTTATTGCTTTAATACAAAATTGTATGTTTCTTCTGATTACAACCAAGCAAAATTATGTGCGCACATGGACAAGGGCCAAAAGAGAAAAAGCAAAAGGGAAATCAGTTATTGGGTGAAGGTTGTGAGGCTAAGGGTAGTTCTTTTTATCTCCTTTAGATGTTTCTTCAGTGTGATTATGTAACGTTTAAACAAGACTATACCATACTATTGATTAGGTTTGAAAAAATAATGTTTCTCCAACAGAAAAGAGTTCAAAACACAGCAGTATGACCCAGAGAACCCTGACCCCTATGTCAAAATGCTGCTGGCTTCAATGACGCCAGCTGGGAGGTGTCCTTGTGCGCCTCTGCACACCTAGAAGACACAGGAAGGATTTGCCATGTCTTAGTCTCCCAGATCCAAGGTCCTGGCATCAGAAGGGCCTCAGAATTCCTTAACCCTGTCCACACTCAGAGAAAGCCCTGGGCAGGGAGGCCCCCCACGGAGACCCAGGTGTCAGTCACTGTCATTCAAGAACCCTTCCTATCCCTGTTTGTGCTTCTCATTCGATTCTGCAGTCCTGACCCTATCATTTTGCTATCGTTTTTCTTCCTCCTCCCCAAAGACTCAACACAAGGAGCCAGGGACTGTGAGCCTGGAGAAACCCAGCTTCCAGTCTTGGTTCTGCCACTCACCCTCAGAGTGTCCTCTGAGCAAACCACAGAAGCTCCCAGGGTCCCAGGTTCTCATGTGTAAAAATGGGGGTGTTATACCAAGTGATCTCTAAAACCCTTTCATTTCTGGTATTCTAGGACTCTAGGATTCTAAAAATGGAAGAAGACAGCCATGCATTTTGTTCAACCAGCAGAACTTCGGGGCTCAATCCAAGAATATTCTTGTTGTGGCTACCAGAGAGGCTCCAAACCCAGAAACTCGACTGAGGCACACAATCTGGTCTCTTCAAATCATCAGTGCCTCCTTTTCTTTTCTTTTTTTTCTTTTTTGAGACAGGGTCTCACTCCGACACCCAAGCTGGAGTACAGTGGCTTTATCATAGCTCAATGCAGCCTTGGCCTCCTGGGCTCAGACGATTCTCTCACCTCAACCTCCAAGTAGCTGGCATTAGAGGCACACGCCACCATGCCTGACTAATTTTTACATTTTTTAGAGAGAGGATTTTGTCATGTTGCCTAGGATGGTCTTGAACTTCTAGGCTCAACCCATCCTCCCACCACGGCCTCCTCCTTGCTTTAAAAATTTTTTTACACCTGTAATCCCAGCACTTTGGGAGGACAAGGCAGGTGGATCACTTGATGTCAGGAGTTCGAGACCAGTCTGGCCAACATGGTGAAACCCTATCTCTACTAAAAATAAGAAAAATTAAAAATAGCCAGGTGTGGTGGTGGGTGCCTCTAATCCCAGCTACCCAGGAGGCTGAGGCAGGAGAATTGCTTGAGCCTGGGAGGCGGAGGTTGCAGTGAGCCGAGGTCACAGCACTGCAATCCAGCGAAGGCAGCAAAGAGAGACTCAGTCTCAAAAAATATTATTGTTTATTTTTATTCCTGTTTAAAAACAGAGTCTTGCTCCATCATCCAGGCTAGAATGCAATGGTGAAATCATAGCTTACTACAGCCTCAAATTCCTGACCTCAAGTGATCCGCCTGTTTCAGCCTTCAGAGTAGTTGAAACTGCAGGCATCTGCCATCATGTCCAGCTAATTAAACAAAAAATTTTAAAGACAGGGTCTCCACTATGTTGCTCAGGCTGGTCTCGAACTTCTGGACTCAAGCGATCCTCCCACCTCGGCCTCCCAAGGTGTTGGGGTTTCAGGCATAAGCCACTGCACCTGGACTTCCTTACAGCATTGCTAGATAAACTTAGACTTATCCAATTAAATAATTCTACTATTAACTCACATAGCAAGGAACTTTGAACTTCTTATGTAAACATATACACAAGGCATCTGGCAATGCAAGTTTGTAAAGATGAGAAGGCAAAGACCTTAACTGGAGGTGCTGTGTGAGGGAAAGGGGAGGAGTAGTTGGCATGTATTGGGCATTTTTAATGGCAAGTTCCAGAAACCCAATTCAAGAGCAGACTTTATTGGCTTACATAGTGAAAAATTAATGTCCATATTCAGCTTGACCAAGGGATTCTAGTGATATCGTTGGATCTGGATTGTCCTCTTTTCTTGGTTTCCTGATCTTGGTTCCTTTGTCACCTTCACTCTTGGGCAGTCCTCCAATCATGGCAGCCTCACTCCCCAAAGATAAACACATTTTTCCCAACCATCCCTGTTTTGGTTCCTTTGGTTAGTCACTTTTATAGTCTCTAAAATAAATAACAATATAAACAACCTTCTATCCCTGCTTCTTGATGAATCAGTATAAGTTTTTTTTCCATGACAGAGGAAGATCAGACCATTCATTTTCTGCCTGGCTCAACAGACTTCTACCACGATGCTTGGTTTCTTATTCTCTGGGACACTTGTGCAGCCTGTAAAAACATCCTTACACTTCCTGTCTTATTTTGTCCACTGTATCCTGATTCTTCACTCTGTAAGGCAAGGAAACTTCTGCTCACATCCTTCCTTCTGCCTCGCCCCATTCCTGCCACTTCAAGGTTGGTACCTCCTTCATTGCATTCTGTAACCATCATAGATTTGCCCAGGATTTCTCTATATGTGGATTTTATAAGCAATAAGCAACTGTTAGGCCAGGTGCAGTGGCTCATGCCTGTAATCCCAGCACTTTGGGAGACTGAAGTGGGTGGATCACCTGAGGTCAGGAGTTCAAGAACAGCCTGACCAATATGGTAAAACCCCATCTCTACTAAAAATACAAATATTAGCCAGGTGTGGTGGTGCATACCTATAGTCCCAGCTACTTGGGAGGCTGAGGCAGGAGAATCGCTTGAACCCAGGTGATGGAGGTTGCAGTGAGCCAAGATTATGCCACTGCACTCCAGCCTGGGCAACAGAGTGAGACTCCACCTCAAAAAAAAAAAAAAAAAAAAAAAAGGAAGTGTTATTTATATTACTATAAGCATGTAAATGTTGTTTACTGATGTGCACATTACTACACTAGGGTTTATTCTCTGTGGGTCTAATGTTATCACTACTCTGGGTTTCAATGGAGATTATGCCTAACATTTAGTTCAAATAGATTTTTTTAATACTCTAGTACTTGCCTTTATCAAAGCCTCAACTTTTTCTAACTTTAAATCAAACTTTTCTTGTTGCTGTTAATTCCCAGAACCGTCTTTCTGTTCTAATCTAGATCTCTACTCACCGCTCTCTGGAATTGGATTTGGTTGGTCTCCTGGATCCATGACTTATTTCTTATTTTGTACTCTTATGTTATGTGGGCTGTAATTTCAGGTAACTCCCTAAGAAAGGGATTATGAGAGGCAAACTTTGGACTCCTTGCCTACTTTGAAGTGTCCATTTTACCTTCATCCTGGATATAGAATTCTAAGTTGGAAATAATTTTCCTTTAGAGCTTGCTCCCTTGCATCCCCGATTCACTGATGCTGATAAGTCTGATGCCAAGCTGACTTCTGTTCTCTTTTAGGAAGAAACCTGTTTTTTTTTTTTCCCTATCTTTTCTGCATATGTTTACTATCTCTTTATCCCTGGTATTCTGAAATTTCATAATGCCATATCTAGGTAGAAGTATTTTTTCATCCTTTGAGCCTTTACTTAGAGAAATCTTTGTTAAGTCTTTTTTCATCCTTTGAGCCTTTAGTTAGAGGAATCTCTGTTTAACAATTTGTGTCCTTCTTCAACTCTGGTATATTCTTTCATATTATTTCCTTGCTAGTTTCTTCCTCTCTGCATCTCTTTCCAAAATCCCTGTTAATCTGATGCTGGACTACATGGATTGATCCCTTGCTCTTAAAGTTTCTCTCATATTTTTAAAATATTTTTTTCTTATATGCTAAGAGATATTCTCAAATTTATCTTTCAATCCTTCCATTGCATTCTTTAAATTTCTGCAATTGTATAGCCACTCATGTCTCTGATTCTGTCTCATCCTGACTCTCCCCTGCTTTACATATATCTTCCTTGTCCACCCTGCAGGACTCAAATCCCAGGATCAAGCACTAAGATAGCTTTTAAGAATAACTTTAAAAAAAAAATCTTAAATTTCTTTATTTTTAAAAAAATTAAGAACATCTCCATCCATTATGATGGTTACTATAGAAAATAATAAATGTTAGCAAGGATGTGGAGAAATTGGAATGCTTGTGCACTGTTGGTGAAGATATAAAATGGTGCAGCCACCATGAAAACCAGCATGGTGGTTCCTCAAAAAGCTAAACATAGACTTACCATATGATCCTGCAATTCCACCACTGGGTATATACTCAAAAGATTTGAAAACAGGATCTTGAAGAGATATTTGGATACCCATGTTAATGACAGCATTATTCATAACAGCTAAAATGTGGGAGCAACCCAACTGTCCATCAATGGACAAATGAATAAACAAAGTGTGATGTATACATACAATAAAATATTATTCAGCCCTAAAAAGGAAGAAACTTCTGCAATAGGCTACAACATGGATGAACCTTAAGAACCTGATGCTCAGTGAAAGAGGTCAGTCACAAAAAGACAAATACTATATGATTCCACTTAGATGAGACACTTAGAGTTGTCAAAATCACAGAGACAGAAAGCAACTGGAGGGAGGGGGGAATGGGAAGTTATTGTTTAAAGGATATAGAGTTTTGGTTTTACAAGACCAAAAGAGTTAAGGAAATGGGTGGTGGTGAAGGTTGCAACAACATTGTGAATGTAGTATCTGGGTGTGGTGGCATGCATTTGTAGTCCTAGCTACTTGAGAGGCTGTGATGGGAGGATCACTTGAGTCCAGGAGTTTGAGGCTATAGTGAGCTGTAATCCTACCACTGCACTTCAGCCTGGGTGACAGAGAGACCCTATCTCAAAAAAAAAAACCTGCAAAACACATTATGAATATATTTTAAAACACTGGACTGGGGTCAGGCACAGTGACTCATGCAATCCCAGCACTTTGGGAGGCTGAGGAGGGGAGATTGCTTGAGGCCAGGAGTTTGAGACCAGCTTGGACAATACAGCGAGATCCCATCTCCAGAAAAAAAAAAAATTAGTCAGTCCTGGCGATGCACACTTGGAGTCCCAGCTACTTGGGAGACTGAGGTGGGAGGATTGCTTTAGCTGGGAGGTGGAGGCTACAGTGAGCTACGATTATGCCACTGCACTAGGAGACAGAGCAAGCCCCTGTCTCAAAAACAATCAAGAAACTCCCAAAACACTGACCTGCACAACTGAACTGCACATTTAAAAATAGTTAAGAATATAAATTTTATGTTATGTGTATTTTATCACAATAAAAAATAAACAAAAGAGAAAATCAACTGTCCTCAATTTTTGGCTGGGAGAAGTTCCTGGTTGCGGCGGATTTGTGCAGTGTGGTAGGGAGGAGTTAGGGGTTGGGCGGTCTATATGCTCCATCTGCAGGCCTTCAATTACTCCTCAGCACCACTTCTCACACCAGTGCCCCACGGTACCTGCTATCTCAGAGTATAGAGTAGAGTTTTTTCAGGTCCTGCAGCCCCTTCATTTATATTCCAGGCTGACTTTCCTTCTTTTCCCTTTATTTGTCATCATTCTTCCATCTGCTTTATGTCTTCTAGCAGTCCATTAAAACTCTTCACCGACTGTTAGCTCTCCTGCCATTCTCTTGGCTCTTGTGGGTTTATACCTTTTAAATTCTTTTTGTCATCTTTTTCATGGGATCTCGGGAGGAGGGATGATACCCATGTGTGCTTTGCACCTCGCCCTGAACTGTCCAACCAGCAGAGTTGTTAATTTTGTGTAGAGTGGATGAGTCTCTGGATTTTCTATTGATTATGGATGTAGAGAGACTCTGAGTTTACTTTAAAATGCTCTAGTTTAGTGTTGGAAGGAAACTTACACTTTAATAAATAAATCCCCATGTCTTAATTCAGGGCTGGATGGAAACATGGACTTGAATAAATAAATCCCACGTCTTTCTTACATCAGTCATGGTTCTACTGGAGAAGAAGAACCTGGAGAAATGTCCACTAGATATGCATTTATTTATTATTTATTATAGGGATTTGACCTTACCCAGTTGTGAGAGGTGACTGGAAAATTCTCTCTATGGCTGTTTTCTTAGTGCTTGATTCTGGGGTTTGAGTCCTGCAGGGTGGACAAGGAAGATATATGTAAGGCAGGGGAGAGTCAGGATGAGACGTAACCAGAGGCATGAGTTGGAGTCCTTAAGGATGGATTGAACCTGTGTCAGTTCTTGTTGCCCTTGGCCTTGATGGTGTGGGTGTCCTGCAGGAGGAGCTGGCACACTTGATCACAGAGGTAAATACACACTTGGTTCGGGACTTGTAGATGATGAATGGGGATGTGAGAGAAGGGGAAGTAGCTTGAGGACTGATTGCTGTCTCACAGGATCCAACTTAGCCAGCAGGTGAGTGACAATGTGTGGGAGCTGCCTAATCCCCTGTACCCACCCGCTGAGGGTGAGAACCACATGGCTGCAGCCTTACCTCTACCCTCCCAATCTCTGAGACCTGCCCTAGCTGGGAATTTACAAGGAAACGAATTTTAGGAACCAGTTCCCTCTTCTCAAGTTGACACATTACAAATCCACCACACTTTTGGAATAGAAAAATTAGGCTCAGAGAGATGACATGAATTATACAAAGCTTGATAATTCTTTTAAAACTTGGACTAGAAACCGGGACTTTTGATTTCCAATTCAAATACCTTTAAAAAATGTCCCCACCTTACTATAGACATAACACATTCTTAGAGAAAATTTGAATAACATAAGAAACTTAAAGTAAGATAAAAGATCACCCATAGTTTCATCATTTAAACTCAAATCATTAACATGTTAGTGTATTCCCTTTCATTTTTTTCTCTGCTTATCTACCTGTATTTCCATAATTATATGACACATGCATACATATATATTTTCTTATGCATTAAAATCTTTATCAGCATAATCAATAATAATTTATTCAACCATTTGTCTAAAAATAGATGTTAAGGCTATCACTTTTTTTTTTGCTAATACAAATAACGATGAGCATCCTTGTGTATGTATTTTTATTCTTATTTTATCCTTATGATAGAGTCTTAAAATTGGAAGTATATACACTGAAATTGGTTTCATCAAAGATCATTCCACTTTAGCAGAAGTGTGTGAGAATATCTGTCTTCCTAAGCCTTGACGGCATTGTTCACTATCTTTTAAATATCGTTGTTATCAACTTTTATCTTATCATTGTTTCCATTTATATTGCTTTGATTACTTGGAAGTGTGAACATTTCATCAGAGTTTGTTCATCATTTATAGTTATTTTTGGGGAATTGTTTATCCACTTACCAATGGAGGGTCTTCATGGTTTTTTCATGTGTTATATTTTACTATGTTAAATATATCAATTCCCTGTCATTTTGTTGCAGATACTTTCTTTTTCTTAAGCAATTCAGTGCTCTGAGTCATAACCATGTGGAATAATGGGCTCCTGGGAACAGAAGCAACAGCTGCGTGGAGGGTGAGGACAAGCTGACATTTATAAATATTCTGGTCAAGAGTTCCAATGGGTGTTTGTTTGCTGAGGGTGCTAGTGTGAAGCCCGGCTGAGTCATGAGGTTGAACAGATAGTCCAAGAGTGGCTGAGCAAGGCCAGGTGGGGAAGGGCACATGCCCTGGGGCTCCCCGAGAATTGGAGAAAGAGACTGATGAAGTGGGTGTGATGTGAACAGTTAGAGAAAATGACGTCTTGGAGTTTATAGGCAAGGACCGTCCTTAGGCTTTGGGAAAGCTTAAGTTCAGATAACAGATGGACGCAATTCCATTCCCTAGGACCAAGGAAGATGCTCAAAAATATAACTCTGACAAACGCATGTAAGAGGATGCTAAAAACTTAAAACTTGGAGGAAAGCAGCCTAAACGTTTTGCTTTTCAATGTCCGGGGAAATATGTTTGGATGTGGATTTTATTCTTGAATAACCAAAAATTCTCTATGTGTTGAATGGAAATTCATATTCTCATCTACATACCTCATCTATATCACATATCTCAGATGTCTTCCAACTATCTAAGTTAGGACACAGTGATTAAGGTGGAGGTGTTACCCTCCCCTACCTGAAAAAGGTTTTATTTGTTTTGGAGGGGGCTGTTAAGGAGGGAGGGAGGTTCTGATCAGATTTGGACTGTGGGAGAATAGGACAGAAAAGAGATGAAAGGAGATTTTAATAAGTGCTACTGTTTATTATGTAAATGTCTAATATTCCAAGAAACATGAGTAGGAACAGTATCTCCTCTTATTCTCTATTGCCGATTGAGTTGTGCAGAAAAGCAGATTCCAAAAGTCTCATGAAATATGGTAAGTAGGATTAGAAAACAAAATGGTTTGGCTTTTTCTTAAGATAAAAAGCATGTCTTTTTAAATTTTTTTTTTTGAGACAGAGTCTTGCTCTGTCACCCAGGCTGGAGTGTAGCGGCTCAATCATAGCTTACTACAGCCTCCAACGCCTGGCCTCAAACAATCCTCCTGCCTCAGCCTCCCAAAGAGCTAGAATTACAGGCATGAGCCACCAGGCCAGGCCCCAAAAGCAAGGATATTAGTCTGAATTTGACCTTCAATCTTGGTGTATAGAAAACTCAGATAGGATGGTATATATTTTTGTATTCTCACATGCCTTTGTGTGTTCATTTATTCGTGTCTATTTCATTCCAAAAGGGTGTGAGCTTTCCTGTGTTTGTCCTGCTGCTTCCTTTCCCTTCTCTTCTCCATCAGGTGAGCTTTTACTCATACTGCAAAAGCCAATTCAATTACCAGCTGCTCTGTGAAACCTTCCCCTGCTCACCCAGGCGGGATGAATTTCAGCCTTCCTCATGCTTCTGTGGCTATCCCATTTAGACTGTTAACAACGTCTACTAGATGATAAGCTCCCTGAGGCCTCATTTATCTCTATGTCCTCAGCATCAGCCCAGGCCCACCATGTGATACAGCATGAAGCACAGGAAGCCCACTGTGCTTGTCCTTCCCATTTCCCTCTTTCTGTCTTTCTGGCTTCCCTCTCCTTCCCCGCCCAGGATCCCCCGGGGCTTGGGCTCCTTCCTTAGCCTGTCTCCAGTGTGCCTGCAACTGGCCTTGGCTGGGTGGATCCGTTGAATTCTCGGCGAAGTGTGGGGGAGTTCAGGGGTGCTGTGATCTGAACCAGCTGCTATCTGTCATCAGCCTGACTGCCGCCCTCAGTCTTGCTAGCTCCGGTGCCTCACTCTCAACCGCTCCCTGACTCAGGAATGGAAGAGATGCATTATCTATTGCTCCCCTGCCAAGCTCCCAACATCTGACATTTGTACAGTGCTTTTCAGTTGACAAAGCACTTCCACATCCATTATTTCAAGGGCTGTAAATAAGGCAACAAAGTGCTGCCGGAGTATTGGGAGCCAGTGATTAATTTCAGTTGGGGAAGCCACCGAATTCCTCATGAGGAACTGCGTGCCGGGGGAGCCTCATTCAGCACGGGAATCAGGCTGAAGGGCTCTGAATTCTGTCCCTTCCAAGGCCTTGTAAAGAGAACAGAAGCAGCGGAGGCCACGCGCACATTTCCAGCATTTGCTTCAACTACCCTCTGGTGTACTTTTCGCACCCACTGTGCCTTCATGCATCTCCCCCGATCTCTGACATCTGTGGGTAATGCACTGGGGTTTCTAATTCTTACCACAAGAGGCCCTGGCTGTGTCAACCTGCTTGGACATGCTCCTGTGATATGACCTGGCGTCCTCTGTGGGTCAAGATCCCATCATTCTTTTCTGTGATCGCGCTCTGTGACCACGACTCCTTTCCTTGGTGTTGCCACCGTAGAATCAGCTCACACAGATGACAGCTCTGAGCTCTAATATTCTACAATCATTGGTCTTCGTAACTTTAGAAGCAACTGGGTTTCTTTGCTTAGTCACAGCAAAGGCCTCATGGTATCAGACATACTGTCACACGTGGGGCACACACAGGGTGATTCCGCAGTCACCATCAGTTTTCCTAGGATGCAGGTTCACCAGGAGGCGCTTCATGAATGTGGATGGGCTGAAAGGTACTTTGGAACAAACAGCTTCCACAAAAGTGCCAGATTCTAATTGACATTGTTTTTCAAAGTGTTAGAAGATACATTGAATTTCAAGGCAAAGGGAAAAAAAATTAGAATAGGAAGTAAAGAAAGGGAATTGACAGGCAGAAATGAAACGAGTCAATCTAATTTCAAAACCCGTCCCGAACCAAGGGTAAAATAACATATAGGGTTTGTGAAAAAAGGAAATCTAATATTTATAAGGGGTTCAACATCTAAGGGATAATAAATTGCACTTGAGAGGAAATGCTGCATTAGATAAATTTTATCTTGACACTGAACCCTTTAAAATGCCTGTAAAGCTTGTCTTATACATCTGTTCTAGCCCACATACCAGTCTGTCCCTGGTAGTAACTGAAGGGTTATTTTGCTGAGAAAAATCTCTTTGACTTAGAAGCTGGAAGAAAGAAGAAGGAAGCTCAGAGATTGGAATCTAAATGAGTAATAGAAAAATTTCAAATGCCACCATGGCAGGGAAAAGATGAACTCAAGTCTGTGATAATTGACACTTCTTACATTCAATCCTATTCTATCTTCCCTCCAAACACACTCTTAGCCTGGTTTAACATCATTTAAGTCTGTTTGGAATCACAGTGGAGAAAGCGACAAAGGAAATGGAATCAGTGAAGTGCATTGTTGGCTGAAATTACCTGTGGAGATGGGACACTGGGTGGTCCTGAGTCACTGTGGCCTGAGCTCCCATGGCCCTCGATAACAGGTGCTGATGGTGTGGGAAGGACAGTGTCTCCAGTTAGGAGTGTATAGGTTTGGGTGGGTAGGCTGTGTGATGGTTGATTTCTGTGTGTCAAGTCAACTGGGCCAAGGGGATGCCCAGAGAGCTGGTAACACATTGTTTCTGGGCATGTCTGTTGAGGCTGCTTCTGGAAGAGATTATCATTGTACTCAGTAGATGGAGCAAAGAAGACTCACCCACTGGATATGGGTGGTCTGTATCCAGTCTGTTATGGGCTCAAATAGAACAACAAGGCAGAGGAAGGAGGAAATCACTTTCTCTTCTGGACCTGGGACGTCCATCTCCTCCTGCCCCTGGCTATCAGCACTCCTGGTTTGGGGGTTTGCACACTCAGACTGGGACTTCCACTGTCAGCTTCCTGGTTCTCAGCCTTTGGGCTTGGACTGGAAGGATACCACTGGCTTTCTTAGGCCTCCAGCTTGCAGATGGCAAATCATGGGACTTTCTGGCTTCCATGATTGTGTGAATCAAGCCCTCATAATAAATCTTTCTATAGATCTATAGATACTCTATTGGTTCAGTTTCTCTGAAGCCCTGATGAATGCAGGGAGTAAGGGACTAAATGCAGTCCACATGGAGGGTGTTGTGTATGCATGCACGTCCATATGTGTGCATGTGCACGTGTGTGTAATGCAGAGTGATGCTTGGGATCTAATGGATGGATGAGCCACCCATTAGCAGGTGAGGTTCCTGCTGGGAGTTTCTGCTGGGGCATCTACTCCCTTGGTTTTGTGATTCAGCTTTTTTAGTTGGTGATTTACCTCATTCATCAAAGCTTCACAAGGGACTTGTAAAACAGTGGCAAATAATCCTGACTATGACTTTAGAATAATCCAGGAAAAAGGTGGATATTGTCCAGCATTTGTTCAATATCAAAGGTAATATGTTTCATACAAATGCACTTTCATTTTACATATGAATAATCAGATGATTGTGATATTCTCATACCTTATAAATATTTAGTGATGAGCATTCAATTTGACATTACGAATGTTAAGTAAACCTGGATTCAAATGCAGTTTCCACCACTTAGCTTAGAAACTTTGAGTTCTTTGAACCTAGTTTTGTGATTTCAAAAATGGGGATTAAATCCACTTTGAAGGCTTGTTTTGAGGATTAAGTGAGAACATTTTGTAAAGGGCCTAGAACACAATAGGTGCTCATTAAATTCCTCTTTCTTTCTGCATCCTGGACACATTTGATTTTTTTTAAAGAAGAAAAATGTATTATACTAGATTTTTATTTCAAAAAGTAATTTATCCTTAGACCTTAAATGTTTGATCAAGGCACTAATTCCCAAATCTTAAAAATAAAAGTGACCATAAATATCATATCATTCTTTTTGAAATATTTTATTTGGAAATAACTGGAAACCTGTAGAGAAATTGCAAGTATAGGAATATCTCTCTCTCTCTCTGTATATATGAACACATAAATTCATAAAATTTTTCTGAACCATTTGAGAATGAGTGGCATTTAATTTAGCCCTTATCCATTAATATTTTAGTGTTTATTTCCTAAGAATAGGGATATTCTTTTACCATAACATAGTAATCAAGTTCAGCAAATTTCACATTGATAGAATATTTTTAGTCAAATTTACCATCCTTATTCCGATTTCATTAATCAGTCCAATAATGTGCTTTATAAAACATTTCTCTTTCTGCCAATACAGGATGCAGTATAGGACTGGGCATTTCATTGCCATGTCACCTTTAATCTGGATGAATGGAAACTGTATCTTACCATTTTTATAATCATTGATCAGTGAGGTACCTGTACATGGCTAGCTAGTGCACTTATAATTCAATTAAGGGGCACTGGAATAACCACCTACTATTTACCTGGACATTCAATGGCTTCTGTCTGCAGCAAAAATTATAGACTCATCTCTGGGTTTCTAGTCCACTGTAATATACCCTGTGATGGTTAATTTTCTGTGTCACCTTTACTGGGCCATGGGATGCCTAAACATCTGGTTAAAATTCTTTCTGGGGTGTTGCCAAAAGAGGTCAGCATTTAAATTGGTAGACTGAGGAAAGCAGTTAGCCCTCCCCAGTGCACGAATATCATCCAGTCTGTTGAAGGCTTGGAACAAAAAGGATAACGAAGGTTAAATTCATTCTCTGACTGCATGAGCTGGAACATTCATTTCTTCTTGCCTTTGGCACTCCTAGTTCTCAGGCCCTCAGTCTTGGACTGGAGTCTACAGCATTAGGTTGTTGGCTCTCAGGAGGCCTTCAAACTGCGTCACTGACTTTGCTAGGTCTCCAGCTGCAGATGGCAGATCATGGGACTTCTTGGCCTCTATAATCATGTGAGGCAATACCTTATCATCTCTCTTTCTCTCTCTCTAGATATATGTATCTCCTATTGGTTCTGTCTCTCTGAAGAACCCTAATATATGCTCTAATTGTTATACACTATTCCTCGTATGGAGTTGGCAACTCATAGATGGAGGAACCATAAGCTTGGTGCAGGCAGCTCTGAGTGTGGATTCTAGTTCTACTACTTGTTGACTGCATGGCCTCTAGCAGGTTTAACTTCTTCTAACTTCTTGCAAATAAAGTTATAACCACTCAATAAATAATTGTGGAATGGATACATATATCCACTTCATAGACTTGTTGGGAGGACTGTGTGCGATAATTTGCCTAAATGAGCCCACAGAGGTGCTTGGCACACAGCACGTTCTCAAAAATGATTACTCCTTTGCCTTGCTTCTGTCAACCACTATTGACTCCAATAGGCCGAAGAAGAGACCTGGAGCCAGCATGGGACATGAGGTTTACTGAAGACTTACACAGGGGCTGTCCAGTGTGGCAGGCTGGATAGGAGAACTGCTACTGCTTGTAGAAAGCATACAGTTTATATAGCAATTTTCACTCAGCACGTTTTACCTAGCAACCTACATTTACCCCGCCCCCCCCCACCAAAAAAGGCCTCCATCCCCTGCATGGCCTGCCTTCCAAGGGATGGACTGGGCGTTTGGATGCCTTTCATAGAGATAGTGAATCTCCAGGTTGGCCACTCCCAGATTCCTTAGCTGGGAACTCTGAACAGACACTCTTCTTAGACCATAGGGTCATTCTTAGGGTGTGCTTCAGTGGTTGCTGTCAGGTGCATCTGCCATACAGCCTCTTGCTAGAGTCAGGTTATCTGCCTCCTTAAACCATGTGATATGGTTTGGCGGTGTCCCCACCCAAATCTCATCTTGAACTGTAGCTCTCATAATTCCTACATGTGGTGGGAGGGATGCAGTGGGAGATCGTTGAATCCTGGGGGTGGTTTCCCCCATACTGTTCTTGTGGTAATGAATAAGTCTCATGAGATCCGATGGTTTGATAAGGGGTTTCCCCTTCCACTTGGCTCTCATTCTCTCTTGCCTGCCGCCACGTAAGACGTGATTTCCACCCTTTGCCACGATTGTGAGGCCTCCCCAGTCATGCAGAACTGTGAGTCTATTAAACACCTTTTTCTTTATAAATTACCCAGTCTCAGGTATGTCTTTATCAGCAGCATGAAAATGGACTGTTATGCTAGGGAATGACACCTTCATTCCCACTCCTCAACTTTGCTCATGTAGGCCCTAGCTCAACCTTGTTCTCTCCTTTCTTTGCAGCCTACCCAAAGCCTGAATATTTGTTAAGATTCAGCTCTGTTTTTTTACATCCTTCATAAAGCCCTCATTAATTTCGTAATTCTCTCTCTCTCTACCTTCTATATCGCTACAATATCATGGATTCAGCAAAGGTTTTAGAAATACTTAATGAATGAAATCCTAGAATGAATACTGAATGAATGAATTCTAAAATTTGTGGGCCCTATTATGGCTATAGATGTAGAAAATTTCTCTTATAAAGAAGGGAGGAAGTTGGGTGCAGTGGCTCATGTCTGGAATCCCAGTGCTTTGGAAGGTCAAGTTGGGAGGATTGCTTGAATGCAGGAGTTCAAGACCAGCTGGGGCAACCAATTAGCTGGGCATGGTGGTGTGTGCCTGTAGTCCTAGCTACTCAGGAGGCTGAGGCAGGAGGAGTGCTTGAGCCCAGGAGTTCAGGGCTGCAGTGAATTATGATCATGATTGCACCACTGCACTCCAGCCTGGGAGATAGAGCAAGACTCTGTCTTTAAAAACAAACAAAAACAAAAGAAGGCAAGCACACTAATAGTTACCCAGTACTGCTCAGTGCCCTGTGGTCTCCCTACACTACTACGTGAATCTCCAGGACAACCCCCAGGTCTTCCTAGCTCCATTTTGCTTATAAGAAACTTGAGGAACAAAGTCACAGAGCTAGAAAATACGGAGCTACGTTCTGAACCCAGGGCTGGTTCCATACTTTTTTTTACACTGGATTGCCACATATGCTGAAATTTATGTTGAAAAATATCGACTTTGATTCATGGAAGACAGGTACATGTTAAGTTTTAGGGAAGCTAGAAGGGTAGTGGGACTTGGCGCAGCCAACCTCTTGCTCAACATAAGTTAACTTTTGTCCCCCTGCACCAGGGTAGCAATCAATGAGCCTGTGGCTGACTCAGTGTGACTCAAAATGACAGTTTTATAAGCTTCTGAGGGAAAACTGGTTGACTTAATAGGTAGTTCAAAAACCTTTCACACACAAAGAGCCCAATAATTTCCCATTTTTAAAGTGTCAGTTGCAGTTATCAGTTAATGACCGGCAATGGCTGCTCAACAAATAGACATTTATGATGAGTGCTTCAATGTGGGAAGTTGGACAAAATGACCTCTCAGGGCCTTCCCAATGGATTTAATCAGTCTAATCAAACCTTTAGACAGAGTCTGAGCCCAGAGTGGAGCATTTATCTCCTGTTTTCAACTGTTTTACACTGTTTTGGGCAAATACATCTTATCTCCCCAACTGGTAGATTCTGGAAGGTCAGAGACTGTCAAATACTTTTCGTTAGTCCTTCATGGCACTGAGTACAGAGCCTCTCCCACAGCACTGGGTGCAGAGTTGAGCACATAGTAGGTACCCAATGAACACTAATTTATTAATTCAAAATCTCATAACTCCAGATGCTTATAAAACAAGGACACTTAGGGTTGGGCCAGATCAACAGAGGACTTTAAATAATGATCCTTAAGAACTATTATAAAATGGATTGTGTGTACTCCTCAGGGGAGCTTCAAAGGCAACGTTCCAACATTCCGTATTGTTGTTAAGAATAGACTTAAGTAAACGCATATATTTCTTTTCTCAATTCATTCTATTTTGGTCTCAACCTGACAATATGTGATAGAGAAATGTGCCTGTATTTGTCTCTAATAGAGTTTCTATTAGAATAATAGGGTTAAAAACACTAATCAGTACTGGCAGGTTCTAGAGATGTGTGACCCAACATCAGAATGTTAATACTGGGGCTACGGGAGACATCTAAGTAAAGAAGGCCAAGTGAAACTGGATCGTAGAATCATCCTCCTACAATACCCAATGAAATTAACAACAATAAAAAATAAAAATAAGTAAAACAAACAAAAAATTTTATTACTAGCAGCATTTTATTTATTGAGACAGAGTCCTGCTCTGTCACCCAGGCTGGAGTGCAGTGGTGCGATCTTGGCTCACTGCAACCTCCACCTCCTGGGTTCAATCAATTCTTGTGCTTCAGGCTGCTGAGTAGCTGGCATTACAGGCGCCTCCCACCATACCTGAGACCAGCCTGGGCAACATGGTGAAACCCCGTCTCTACTAAAAATACAAAAATTAGCCAGGTATGAGGCAGGTGCCTGTAATCCCAGCTACTCAAGAGGCTAAGGCAGGAGAATCATTTGAACTTGGGAGGTGGAGTTTGCAGTGAGCCGAGATTGCACCACTGCACTCTACTCTGGACAACAGAGTGAGACTCTTGTCTCCAAAAAAAAAGTTAAAAAATAAAAATAAAATAATCAGGAATTGAATGTCGTATAGAGTAGGTGAGACTGAGATTCAATTATATTTTTTTAGATACCCAGTTGATCCACCATGCCACGGCTATTGTATTTCAAGAATCTACATACCCTATGTTAAGCTTTGCTCCTAACACTTTTTCTATTTCATTCTTAAATTGTCTACACCAATGCCAGTACCACACTCTTTTCATTACTCTAGCTTTGTGCTTGGTGACAATATTGTTTGGGCTAGCTCAGCATCTTAAGCATCTTCAAGAGTGTCTTGGCTATTTTTGGGATTCTGCTCTTCCATACAAATTTTAGAATTGGATTATCAAATATATCAAAAAGCACTGTTGGGATTTTGATTGGAATTGCATTAAATATATATGTCAATGTACAATAGTGAGTCTTCCTAATCATAAACATGGTATGTCCTACATTTAGTTGAAAATTTTCATTAAATTTTTTCTCTATAAAGTTGTTGCCTATCTTTTGATGATTTCACAGATGCATTTTTGTCATTGTGAATGGCATTTTTTCTTAAATCATCTTTCTGTTGTTGATACATAAAAATATGATTGATTTTTACATTCATCTTTTATTCCACCCTCTTATTAATTCTAATAATTTATTTGAATTATCTCTAACTTTAAGGGGTTTTATATATGAATAATCATATTTCTGAATAAAGATAAATTTGTTTCCCCAATCCCATTTTCTCCTTCATTTGCCTATAGTGGCTAGAACTCCCTAGTAAAACCTTTAATAGAAGCAGGGATATTGGGCATTTTTAACTTATTCATAATTTTCAAGAGAAAGTATTTAACATTTCATCATTAGCCATGATGTTTGTTGAAGGATTTTGGTAATGATATCCTTTATCCAGAAAATCAAGTGTGTTCTGTTTCTGTTTTTCCAAAAGACTTTATCTTTTATGCATTCCTGCAATAAATATTTATTGAGTACTTGTCTAAGCACCAGGGATTCCTCTCCAAACAAAACAGACAAAAAGTCCTGCCCTCATAGAGCTTGCAGTGTGGTGGAGGAAAATACAATAAATAAATATAGTGTACTAGCAGGTGATAAATGCTATGGAAAAAACTGAAGCAAGGGAAGGGGGTGGAAGTGCTGGGGCTGGGAGATGCAGTTTCAAATAGGGTGGCAAGGGAAGGTCTTGAGAAGGCACTATTAGAGCAAATGCTTGAAGTAGCCAGAGAAGCAGGTTAGGCACATATGCGTCAGGAAAGCATTCCAGACAGAGGGATAGCAGGTGCAAAGATGGAGGTGAGAATGTGCATGACTTAAGAAATAGCAACAAGACTAGCATGCCTGGAACTGAAGAAATCAGGGAAAGAGTAGCAGGAGATGGAGTTAGAGAAGTAATAAGGAGACTGATGCAGGTTACATGTTATCAAACTCTGTTTTTGCATCTATGAGGTGATTATGTGATTTTTTCCCCTTTAATTTTGCAGTGTAGGGATTATGTTTTTAGATTTCCCAAGTTAAGTGTCTTTATATTCCTGGGAGAAGCCAAAGTTGCTCATGGCATGTGATCTTTTTTATAAACTGTATTTAGCTTAGTAATATTTTGTTTGGTATGTCTGCAGCTGTATTCACGAAAGAGCTTGGCCTATAATTATTTTTTTTTAATTTTCATTGTAGAACAACACATAGGCTGGGTGTGGTTGCTCATGCCTATAATCCCAGCACTTTGGAAGGCTGAGGCAGGCGGATCATGAGGTCAGGAGATTGAGACCATCCTGGCTAACAAGGTGAAACCCCATCTCTACTAAAAATACAAAAAAATTAGCTGGGCATGGTGGCGGGCGCCTATAGTCCCAGCTACTTGGGAGGCTGAGGCAGGAGAATGGCGTGAACCCATGAGGCCGAGCTTGCAGTGAGCCAAGATTGTGCCACTGCACTCCAGCTTGGATGACAGAGTGAGACTCCGTCTCAAAAAAAAAAAAAAAAAAACCATAAAATTTTAGCATTTTTAAGTGTACAGTTCAGTAGTATGAACTATATTCATATATTTTGCAATGATCTCCAGAACTGTTTTCATCTTGCAAAACTGAAACTTTCTATCCATTGAACAACAACTCCCTTTTTGTCCTCCTCTTAGTTCCTGGAAGACAACCATTCTATTTTCCGTTTCTATGAATTTGACTACTTTAGACACTTCATATTATGCTTGTTTCATAATGTCCTAGGGTTCATCCATGTTCTAGCATGTGTCAGGATTTCTTTCTTTTTAAAGCCAGAATAATATTCTACTGTATGGATAGACCATATTTTCTTTGTTCATTCATCTGCCAATGGATGTTTGGGTTATTTCTACCTTTTGACTATTGTTACTAATGCTACAATGAACACAGGTGTGCAAATTCTTCTTTGAGATCCTACTTTCAGTTATTTCGGCTTTGCATGCAGTAGTGGGATTGCTGGATCATGTGGTAATTCTATGTTTTATTTTTTGAGGAGCCTCCATATTGTTTTTCATAGTGGCTACACCATTTTACATTCTCACCAACAGTGCATGAGTGTTCCAATTTCTCCACATCCTTATCAACACTCATTATTTTCTGTTTTTTTAAATAGTGACCATCCTAATGAATGTGAGATGATATCTCATTATGGTTTTAATTTGCATTTTTCTAATGATTAGTGATGTTGAACGTCTTTTCATTTACTCATTGACCATTTGGAGAATTATCTATTCAAATCCTTTGCCCATGTTTAAATAGGATTATTTGTTGTTCAGTTGTAGGAGTTCTTTATATATTCTGGGTATTAATGCCTTATCAGATATATGATTTGAAAATATCTTCTCCCATGCTATATATAGAGAGATATTCTGTTGATTGTTTCCCTTGATGTGTAGAAGTTTTTAAGTTTGGGGTAGTCCCATTTGTCTATTTTTGCTTTTACTGCCTGTACTTTTGGTGTCATATTCAAGAAATCATTGCTAGATCCAATGTCATGAAGCTTTTCCCTTATGTTTTATTTTCTTTATTCTCCCATGTTTTTTTCTGGGAGTTTTATAGTTTTAGATCTTACTTTTAATCTATTTTGAGTTAATTTTTGTACATGGTGTAAGGTAAGGGCCCAACTTCATTCTATTGCATGTGGATATCCAGGGTTCCCAGTGCCATTTGTTGAAGAAACTATTCTTTTCTCACTGAGTGGTCTTGGCACCCTTGTCAAAAATTGTTTAATCACACACACGAGGGTTTATTTCAGGTCTTTTGATTCTGTTCCATTGTTCTATATGCCTGTCTTTATGCCAATAACATATATTTTGATTATGGTAGCTCTATTTTGGAATCAGGAAGAGTGAGGTCTCCAACTTTGCTCTTTTTTTTTTTTTTTTTTTTTTTTTTTAGAGTCTCGCTGTGTCACAGTATGCCACTACACAAGATTAA
>NW_012115267.1:2196206-2199152 GCF_000951035.1 Colobus angolensis palliatus
CTCGGCCTCCCAAAGTGCTGGGATTACAGGCATGAGCCACCGCACCTGGCCCAACTTTGCTCTTTTTCAAAATTATTTTGCTTATTCAGGGTCATTTGAGATTCCGTGTGACTTTTAGAATAGATTTTTCTATTTCTGCAAAAATGGCATTAGGATATTGATAGGAATATAATTTTCTTTTTAATATTGCCCTTATCTGACATAGATATCAAGGTCATACCAGACCTCATAGATAAGTTGGGAAGTGTTCACTCATTTTTAATAGAAATTATTAGTTTAGGTTCACCTCTGTGTATATCAATGTCTTTGTTTTCCTTTTTTTCTTTCATCTCAGACTTCCCCCACTAGTGCCATTTTCCTTATTCCTAAAATTTATATTTTAGAAATCTCTTTAATAGAGGACTGCTGCTATAAAGTATCTCATTTTTGTTTATTTGAAAGTGTCTTTATTGTACTCTCATTCTTGAAAGATAGTTTTGCTGGGCATATAGTTCTAAGTTGACAGTTGTTTTAATCTATCTTTAATTAATCTGACAGTTGTTTTAATGTGTCTTTAATCTGGCAGTTGTTTAATCAGCACTTTGAAGGTATCAATAGTTGCCAAATTTCAAATATGATATGATTCCAGTTTTGTAAATGTGTGTATAAAAACAGATTGGAAATAAACACCTGAACAATTAATTGTGAACATTCTGCCCAGTACATTTGGAGTGATCTATCAATACATAAATTTAAACACAGAACTAAGACCAAACAACTGTAAGAGTTATGATAACAGAGCAGAACGTCAGTATTATTATATACACTTCCAATTAAAAGACGAAGAATAGAGCTTACAAAAATGAGAAGGAGAGGGGCGGTTCCAAGATGGCCGAATAGGAACAGCTCCAGCCTCCAGCTCCCAGCGTGAGTGACACAGAAGATGAGTGATTTTCAACTGAGGTACTGGGTTCATCTCACTGGGGCGTGTCAGCCAGTGGGTGCAGGACAGTGGGTGCAGCCCACTGAGGCAGGGCGAGGCATCACCTCACCCGGGAAGTAAAAGGGGGAAGGGAATTCCCTTTCCTAGCCAAGGGAAACCATGATACATAACACCTGGAATATCAGGTCACTCCCACCCTAATACTGCGCTTTACCAGGGGTCTTAGCAAACGGCACACCAGGAGATCGTATCCCACGCCTGGCTCAGAGAATCCCACGCCCACGGAGCCTCCCTCATTGCTAGCACAGCAGTCTGAGATCTAACTGCAAGGCGGCAGCGAGGCTGGGGGAGGGGAACCCACCATTGCTGAGACTTGAGTAGGTAAAAAAAGAGGCCGGGAAGCTCAAACTGGGTGGAGCCTACCACAGCTCAAGTAGGCCTGCCTGCCTCTGTAGACTCCACCTCTGGGGACAGGGTGTAGTCAAACAAAAGGCAGCAGAAACATCTGCAGATTTAAATGTCCCTGTCTGACAGCTTTGAAGAGAGTAGTGGTTCTCCCAGCGTGGAGTTTGAGATCTGAGAACTGACAGACTGCCTGCTTAAGTGGGTCCCTGACCCCCAAGTAGCCTAACTGCGAAACACACCCCACTAGGGGCAGACTGACACCTCATACCTCACACGGCCAAGTACCCCTCTGAGACGAAGCTTCCAGAGGAATGATCAGGCAGCAACATTTGCTGTTCAGCAATATTCACTCTTCTGCAGCCTCCACTGCTGATACCCAGGCAAACAGGGTCTGGAGTGGACCTCTAGCAAACTCCAACAGACATGCAGCTGAGGGTCCTGACTGTTAGAAGGAAAACTAACAAACAGAAAGGAAATCTACACCAAAACCTCATCTGCACATCACCATCATCAAAGACCAAAGGTAGATAAAACCACAAAGATGGGAAAAAGCAGTGCAGAAAAGCTGAAAATTCTAAAAATCAGAGAGCCTCTCCCCCTCCAAAGGAACGCAGCTCCTTGCCAGCAATGGAACAAAGCTGGACAGAGAATGACTTTGACGAGTTGAGAGAAAAAGGCTTCAGATGATCAAGCTTCTCTGAACTAAACGAGGAATGATGATCCCAGCACAAAGAAGCTAAAAACCTTGAAAAAAGATTTGATGAATGGCTAACTAGAACAGCCAATGTAGAGAAGTTCTTAAATGACCTGATAGAGATGAAAACCATGACAGAAGAACTACGTGACAAAGGCACAAGCTTCAGTAACCAACTTGATCAACTGGAAGAAAGGGTATCAGTGATTGAAGACCAAATGAATGAAATGAAGTGAGAAGAGAAGTTTAGAGAAAACAGAGTAAAAAGAAATGAACAAAGCCTCCAAGAAATATGGGACTATATGAAAAGACCAAATCTACGTCTGATTGGTGTACCTGAAAGTGATGGGGAGAATAGAACCAAGCTGGAAAACACTCTGAAGGATATTATCCAGGAGAACTTCCCCAACCTAGCAAGGCAGGCCAACACTGAAATTCAGGAAATACAGAGAACACCACAAAGATACTCCTCGAGAAGAGCAACTCCAAGACACATAATTGTCAGATTCACCAAAGTTGAAATGAAGGAAAAAATGTTAAGGACAGCCAGAGAGAAAGGTTGGGTTCATCTCACTGGGGCGAGAGAAAGGAAAGCACATCAGACTAACAGTGGATCTCTTGGCAGAAACCCTACAAGCCACAAGACAGTGGGTGCCAATATTCAACAATTCTTAAAGAAAAGAATTTTCAACCCAGAATTTCATATCCACCCCAACTACGTTTCATAAGTGAAGGAGAAATAAAATCCTTTACAGACAAGCAAATGCTGAGAGATTCTGTCACCACCAGGCCTGCTCTACAAGAGTTCCTGAAGGAAGTACTAAATATAGAAAGGAACAACCAGTACTAGCCATTGCAAAAACATGCCAAAATGTAAAGACCATCGATGCTAGGAAGAAACTGCATCAACTAATGAGCAAAATAA
>NW_012115267.1:2201857-2202626 GCF_000951035.1 Colobus angolensis palliatus
AACAGACACTTCTCAAAAGAAGACATTTATGCAGCCAACAGATACATGAAAAAATGCTCATCATCACTAGCCATCAGAGAAATGCAAATCAAAACGACAATGAGATACCATCTCACACCAGTTAGAATGGTGATCATTAAAAAGCCAGGAAACAACAGCTGCTGGAGAGGCTGTGGAGAAATAGGAACACTTTTACACTGTTGGTGGGACTGTAACCTAGTTCCACCATTGTGGAAGACAGTGTGGTGATTCCTCAAGGATCTAGAACTAGAAATACCATTTGTCCCAGTCATCCCATTACTGGGTATATACCCCAAGGACTATAAAGCATGCTGCTATAAAGACACAGGCACACGTATGTTTATCGCGGCACTATTCACAATAGCAAAGACTTGGAACCAACCCAAATGTCCATCAATGCAATGACAGACTGTATTAAGAAAATGTGGCACATATACACCAAGGAATACTATGCAGCCATAAGAAAGGATGAGTTCATGTCTTTTGTAGGGACATGGATGCAGCTGGAAACCATCATTCTTAGCCAACTATCGCAAGAACAGAAAACCAAACACCACATGTTCTCACTCATAGGTGGGAATTGAACAATGAGAACACTTGGACACAGGAACGGGAACATCACACACCGGGGCCTATTGTGGGGTGGGGGGAGCGGGGAGGGATAGCATTAGGAGATATACCTAATGTAAATGACGAGTTAATGGGTGCAGCACACCAACATGGCACATGTATATATATGTAACAAACC
>NW_012115267.1:2203356-2223815 GCF_000951035.1 Colobus angolensis palliatus
GACGAGTTAATGGGTGCAGCACACCAACATGGCACATGTATACATATGTAACAAACCTGCATGTTGTGCACATGTACCCTAGAACATAAAGTATAACAATAATTTTAAAAAAATGAGAAGGTAAAAGGAAATATAAGAGTGCTAGTTCCTTATCTTTCATTACAGACAGTATTGATACTGTCTAAAATTAAAGCATGTACTATCTTAAACTAAATGACCCCAATCTTTTTTACTTTAACCTTGGAGGGATATTTTATTAAATATTACCTCTGGTGGTAAAAAAAAAAAATTATCTAGACTTCAGCAATTTCTTTAGTTTCACTTTATTTGCTACTCCTTCTGTTAAAGTAAAATTAAATGCAATACTTTTCAATAAAAATAGAAGTCATATTATAATCCTATTTTTATAAAGGTATTTCTCCAGCTGGTCTATATATGCATGGAGAACTGCCTGGAATGAAGTGCACTTTAATATGAATAATAACTTATTTCACTGAGCATGGTGGCTCACGCCTGTAATCCCAACACTTTGGGAGGTCAAGGAGGGAGGATCCCCTTAAGCCCAAGAGTTTGAGACCAGCCTGGGCAAAATGGCAAACCCCCGTCTCTATAAAAAAAATACAAAAATTATCCAGACATAGTGGCACATGCCTGGAGTCCCAGCTATCTGGGAGCCTGGAAGGCTGAGGTGAGAGGATTGCTTGAGCCCGGGAGGTGGAGGCTGTGGTGAGCTTGAGATTGTGCCACTGCACTCTAACCTAGGTGAGAGAGCCAGACCCTGTCTCAAACAAACAAACAAACAACAACAACAAAAAACTTTATGTGGTGGTCTTCAGGCTAAATTCTAAATTTTTATTTTGTATTTTCTATATTACTTCAATTCTTTATTATGGGTATGTATAATTTAAAAGTCAATATATTTTTGAATGCGGTGTCAGCAACAAATCAGGACAACTTGCTCCTTCTCATCTCCTCCTGTACCCTGATCTTAACCCTCGGTTTCCTCTTTTCTCTTGCCCTGGAGACCAGTGAATGAACGTATGCACAGCCAGTGCTAGCTGTTGAATTTCTTGTCCTCAGAGTTCTGCCCTAGGATGGCTCGTCTGTCCTGGGATGGCCTTATGGCCACATTTTCTTAATGAATCATGGCAGGTTAAAATTGCCATCCTTAGCAGAATCTAATGGTGGCAATTTTAACTGGCCATGATTATTCTTCTACATAAATCTTTGTTCATATCTTTGATTACTTTTTAGGATAAATTCTTAGAAGTAAGGTCAAAGCGTATAACAGTCTTTCGAAAGCTCATAATATTACATGGTCAAATTGATTTTCAAAAAGCCTGTTCTAATTGATGCTTTCACGAGAGGTATTTATAAACATGCCTCTTCCATAACTCCCTTGTCAGCACTAATCATTTTTTGTTTGACATTTGTGACCATTTGATAAGCAAAAATGATATTTAATTGCTATTTTAATTAGCATTTTTATTATCAGTGAGGTTGAATGTTTTTCATATTAGTATTGAATTTAAAAAATTTCAGTGACATCTTATAAGTGAGCAGATGACACGATCATATATATTTTTCAGCACTAAAGTTCAGGCAAGAGTGTTGAAAGTAGGTGGCTGCCTGAGGTCAGGAGTTCAAGATCAGCCTGACCAATATGGTAAAACCCCATCTCTACCAAAAATACAAAAATCAGCTGGGCATGGTGGTGGGTGCCTGAGGTCCCAGCTACTCGGGAGGCTGAGACAGGAGGCAGAGGTTGCAGTGAGCTGAGATTATGCCACTGCACTACAGCCTGGGTGACAGAGCAAGACTCTGTCTCAAAAAAAAAGAAAAGAAAAGAAAGTAGGTGGCTGGAAGGGCCCAAAGTCAGGAAGAAGTGAGAGGACCTTGGCGACAGTCTTGGTGATATATGATGAGGGTCTGGACAGGGCAGGGTGGGGCTGGGGGGCAGTGGTGGGTAGGGGAGAGGGGCCTGGGGTTGGGGTGGTGGTGGGAGTAAGATCTGATAACATTCTCTCTTCATCTCTTTTTTCCTGCCTTCTTGATTTCCACTTATAGTTTTCTACTTTGAAAAATTAGCACAGCAATAACACTTTGCCCCAATTAATCTTGTGATGTTCCTAATCTATTTAAATTTGGGGGAGATTGTATCATTCTTCAGAGAGGTCAGTTTCTACATTTGCAATCTAGAAAATCAGTACTTCTGAGGAGAATGTGGCTGCAAGACTATGGATTTTGTTCACCTATGACTCCCGTGTGGGGAAAAGTGGAAATGGATCCTTTGGAGGTAAATATTCTGAAGAAATACACCGACCTGCTGGCTTTTGCTAGTATTAGTTAGTCGCTTGGCTTTTACCTTGAAGTCTTTATATGTCATATTTTAAAAATAAAGAAATGAAACACACAGAGTCAGGTTTTAGCCAAAGCAAACCCTGATGAAAAACGACCAACCCTCTGTAATTCTGAGCTGAATTGTAATTCTTTGTTCTCTGTAGCCTTCAGATAAAAGGATTCATGTGGGATGGTAGATAGGGCGGTTTTAATTTGAATCAACTGGACTTACTGCTGGATTTTACACCAGCCTGCTGTGAGGCAAGTTCTTTGTTTTCGGCAATTATCAAACTAAGCCTAATTAAACTTGCTTTGCTTTGATGTACTGTAATGTTTTCCATAATTTTATATTCTGAACCATTTTCCTAAGTCCTGGTTTGAATCAACACTATGGATTCATTCTGTATCTGTCATGTCATGATTTAGCATGTGTCTAATCAGGTTTTAAGAAGCTTAGCTTTGGTTGATATAATACAACATTATTATTATTGTGATTTTGCAATTTGGACCTGTGGAATTGTTTTAAAATACTACATGCTCTGGATATTTGTGGAAGGAAAGTGCAAACACTTCCAATCGTACCAATTAAATATAGATCTTAAAGTACAGAAAACCATCTTCTATTTTGTAAAATTCCATTGATTTCCCTTTCGGTTGTGTTGCTCCTTAAGGAGATGTTCTTTTACAAAGCTAATTTGCCACAATTGATTCCATGTATATTTCTTTTGTGTAGATGTGTTACACAAGGTGTTTCAGAGTCTCTTTTGTATCTGCAAGTTGTTCATTTCCCACCTGATCGTGCATCCATTAGCTCTCTCTTGCTTTCTGGGTGCTAGACTACATGAAGTGAGTGTTTTTTAAACTACATTTTTCTCCACCATTGAATAGAAATAATTTAAAAATACGTTTACTTCATTCAGCTAGCGCCCTACTTGGAGTTCCTGTTAGTCACATACCCTTTGCTCCCTTTAAAAATGGGCTCAACTGTTTTCGTTATTCTAGCCTAATTTCCTGTGGCTTTTAACCTATCATTGGGAGTGGTGCAGGATACAAAACCAAATCAATTATGTTGCAGATTCCTCTTTCAGCCAAGATGTCAAGGGAACTTAGCTATGGAGACCCTGGTAAGCATTTTGAACAAAATAATGTCTCCTTTTGACACTGGCCATCAAGAAGTGTTATTCCTAGGTGTTTCTACGAAAAATCTGGAAAACTGGGAGCTCAGTTATTATCAATATTATAAAAACTTTGTTTTGGTGGGCACCTTTTGATCACATTTTTACAAACTCTTTGTTGAAGTATAACATACATAGAGACACATACATATATTAAGTGTACAGTTCAATGAATTTTCACACGCTGTGCATATCCATTTAAACCAGCATTCAGATGAAGAACAAAAACATCACCAGCGCCTCGGCCCCCTCACCTCATGCTCCTAACCAGGCACTGTTCTCCCTACCCCACTCCCAGAGTAACCACTTTCCTGACTTCTACCAAGACAGTTTAGCCCTGCCTGCTTTTGTGCACTCTGTGCATTAAGCATGAGTTACGCAGTATGCACCCCTTAATGTCTGGCGTCGGGGCATGGGGAAAAGGTGCAGAGTGGAGGGGCCAAATGCCTTCACATTTTATACCTGGCACCAGGACTCTGTAAGCAGGAACTGTAAGCAAACTAAATAGACTTGGCCCTAACCTTTAAGTACTTGTTCGTTCTTGATAGTAAATACTTTGAGGACAGGGGCTGGCTTTGTTTCTCTTTCCCTTCTCCACTAACTCCATGACTCCTACAAGGGCACTCAAAGGAATGTTAATATGATTCAAAATAGGTTGTCTAAATGGAGAAACAATAAAATGCAATTAAGAGAATGTAAAACATGAGGCATGAGAAAAAGCCCAGGACTTTCCAGATGAAAAAGAGACAGCTAATGGGCAGAGAAAGGGGAGAAGAAGTAACATAAAGCAGCATAGAACAATACTTATTTATCTTGCTATCATGTAAATGAGTCTAATTAAAGAGCATTTGTAGGGCACTAGTAAATCCTCTGATAAAATGCATAAATAAAACAGTACTTTGGTTTGCTATTTTCTTGTTCGCTGCACAGTAACTTCCCTTGGTCTCTCATTTTTGATCATTTTAGATATATTTTGTTCCATTCACATGATTTTTTCCCATCCCTGAAGCAGCAACTGAACTGAATAAACCAATAATTGTATAAAGTTGACATTCATCACAGTCATGTAAAGGTTTGGTATTTCAGCCAATTTTGCTTTCCTAGGTTTTTCCTTTGTATCACTGTGGATTCTGCATATTCTAGTTTGTGTGTGTGTGTGTGTGTGTGTGCAGAACACATAACTTCTATTATTTTGAAATTTAATGACTTGAAGTTGCTCCACCATCTCAATAATCAGTGTGTTAATATATTAATAATTGTTGCTATGTCCCAGAAAGTGGTAGTAAAAGCACTGTCAAGCTAATACCAGTGCAACACATAAATTATTCATTGAAATATATCATGCCTAGTTGACTATATTGCTGTATTCTACTAGCAAAGTATCTCATGCTTTATTGTAGACTCTCATTTTGATTAAAAAAAAGTAAGAAGGCCCATTCATTCTGGTGGATTCAAAGAGCTAATAATTTGGCTGCTCTAGAAATTGACCTCAAAGGAATGGGAATGAGTGAAAAACCTGAAAGGGAGTCAGTGTAGGATTTGGTTTGCTTGCTTTCTGATCTATCCCTGTTTATTAGTCAGTGAGGACTGCCACAACAGGGTAACAGTTTGGTTGGTTTAAACAACAACTATCTATTGTCTTATGGTTCTGGTGGCTGCAAGTCCAAGATCAGGCTGTTGGCAGGGTTGATTTCTCCTGAGGCCTCTCTCTTTGCCATTTAGATAGCTGTCTTCTTCCTTCTCACACAGTCCTTCCTGTGTGTGTATCTGTGTCCTAATCTCCTCTTGTTAGAAAGACCCAGTCATATTGGTTTAGGATCCACCCGAATGACTTTGTTTTACTTTAATTACCTCTTTAAAGGCCCTATCTCCAAATACAGTCCCATTCCAAGGTAGTGGGAGTTACGGCTTAAACACATGCATTTTAAGGGGACCCTATTCATCCCGTAACACCCTGCCCCCCAAAACAATCTTTGACACTGTGACGTGAGATCCTTGGAGCCAGCACATCTCACACGTCTTCTGGATTCTGATGATGCCTGTTCTGTGCTGGCTGCTGCTCTGGCCTTCCTCATCTCCTTGGGACTGCACAGCTCTGCTGCCTGGAGATCACCAGTTGGAGGGGGCACTGCGCAGCCAGACGAACCAGTCTCTATCCCCAAGCTTCTGGCCTTTCCCCTTCCTTAAGAACTTGGGGGAGATGCCACAGGGTGGGGCATGGGACTACATTTCTAGAGCAGCAGTCAGAGCAGCCACATGACGCAAGTCAGAAATGTCTCCATGGGGCAAACTTTGGCAAATGGAACTAGGATATGGGAAGGAGCTGGGTAAAGAAATTCTTGCTTCTTGCTTCCTCCCATAGCTGGTCCCAAGACACAACTTCTCTGTATAGCCTATCTAGACATGTGTGGCTCCATGGGTGTCGTCACAGCTTGTTGTGAGGCCTGGCCAGTGCTGTAGCATGCAAGAGCTTGCATTGCTTTCCTTCCTTCTTGGACTCATTTCCTTCCTCTTGCACTCTCACTGCTCTGGGACTGCACCTGCCAAGTGAAGCATCAAGACTCAATCCTTGCCTCAGGCTCTGCTTTCTAGGGAATCAGGACTAAGACAATATTTTACCCATTATAGAAGTTTTGCCCTAATTACAGAGGTGGCAAGAAAATTGAATAATAGCACATAGATAAGTATTATTCTTCAATATTTATTATAGAGCATTTAATCATTTTTCTCAAGTTATTGCTAGCAAGGGCAGGGCAATAAAGTCATGACAAACTGCAGTAAACATTGATAAATATCAACCCAGTAGCACTCCTAGACTGATATGGATTCAAGTGGACTCATCTGCAGGGCTAAATAACTTTTTATTTTAATGTTCATGAGCAAATGTGTTTAGAAGTTAAACAAGATTATTTCTTAAACTGTTAACTTTATCTGTCACAAAGAATGTATTTTCTTCTTCTAGAAGATTCCACATTGTTATCTATGAGGCCATTTCATAATGGAGGAGGTCCGGCAACAAAACTTCTTGAACTATTCAGAAAAAACTCATCAAGGCCGGGCGCGGTGGCTCAAGCCTGTAATCCCAGCACTTTGGGAGGCCGAGACGGGTGGATCACGAGGTCAGGAGATCGAGACCATCCTGAGCTACACGGTGAAACCCCGTCTCTACTAAAAAATACAAAAACTAGCCGGGCGAGATGGCGGGCGCCTGTAGTCCCAGCTACTCGGGAGGCTGAGGCAGGAGAATGGCGTGAACCCGGGAGGCGGAGCTTGCAGTGAGCTGAGATCTGGCCACTGCACTCCAGCCTGGGCGACAGAGCTAGACTCCGTCTCCAAAAAAAAAAAAAAAAAGAAAAAACTCATCAAAAAATTTTATCATCTTCGACATCTCAAATGTTGAAATATAATGTCTATTTTGTAAAATTACTAAGTAGTATGAATATTTGACCACTTGAAAGAATGTTCTGCAAAGCCTAGTTTCCAGCAAGTCATTTCCCAATCCAGTGAATCCCTTAGATATGCAGTGTGTAGTAAGATCAGAGTCTACCTACTTACCCATAGGCAAATGAAGTTCAACTGAACAGAGTTATACTTTTGTGCAAGCTCTATGATGTATTGTCATTAATAAATGGGCAGGAAATAGCATTTCCAAATTCCTGACAGATATTAATATTTAGGATTCAATAATGAGCAATTGGAATCCCTGGCAATACCCAGGAATTCTTCAAATCGTAACTTATTCTGTAAGTTTTATAATACTTTATTTATGAATTTAAAAATAATTACTGATGATAATAATATATTGTGAATCTACTTGCAATAGAGTTATAAAAAAGGTTTTCCGTATAGAGAAGTCTATGCTATGTAATATATGCTTAGTTTATATTAACTGATACATCATGAAAATATTATGTTTAAATAAGAGGTAAAAATGTTGTTTACTTGATATAAACAGTTGATAATAGGAAATACTACTAAAGAAGGTACCATTAGCATCAAATAAATGTCAAATAAAAATGATTCTAAAAATGGAAAGACACTACCAATATTCAATATTTAAAAGTTACCATTCTCCAGTGGAAATTTTAGAGAACACTAAACATTCACTGCCCCATCCAATAGTTGGGATCTCTGTTTCCTGACAAACATTTTAGATGTAGACCGATTTCTTTCACTTTGTGTTGACATGGGTTGCATTGTTAAATGCACCCAAAAACAGTTTCAAGTGGATCTTAGGGTTCATGCAGCTCCATTTAAGCTCATTTCCTTTTTTATTTTTTTATTTTTGAGATGGAGTCTCGCTCCATCTCCCAAGCTGGAGTGCAGTGGTGCAATCTTGGCACTGCAACCTCCACCTCCTGGGTTCAAGTGATTCTCCTGCCTCAGCCTCCCAAGTAGCTGGGATTACAGGTGTGCCCCACCATGCCTGGCTAATTTTTTTTATTTTTAGTAGAGATGGGGTTTCACCATGTTGGCCAGGCTGGTCTCGAACTCCTGACCTCAAGTGATCTGCCCGACTTGGCCTCCCAAACTGCTGGCATTACAGGTGTGAGTCATCATGCTCAGCCTAATTTCCTTTTTTGTAATGATAAAAATATTTTGTTTTCTTTTCCTGACTTTGATTTTGCTGTTGAAATCAATATTGCTTATGCTGACAGTTTTAAGATCAATTTCTAGTTTTATATTGAAGCATTCCATGACAGTATTCATGTCATATTCTCTTTGCATTTTTTTCTGGTAAAATGTTTATAAGAAATTATAGTCTACGGAGAATATTCAAATACTGGAAAACACCAGTAAATGTTACTAGGTAGTATTCAAATACTGTAACATTTGGTTACTAGTAAACTTTACTAGCAAGGAGTAAGTTTACCATCAAGGAGATCTTACCCTGATCTTACTAGCATGCAGCAGGATCGACTTAAATATCTATTTTACTTTCAAAACTTGTTATCTCTTGAAATGTCACTTAGAGGACTCATATAATATATTCTGTGCATAAAACTTAGTACTATTTATTTTATTTGTGCAATGATTTCCTGTTAGCAGCAGACTGGCCCCATGAACACTCACTTATGCCAGGGCAGCTGTAAGCAAGACTGATGATGCTGCGGCCACCCACCTCCTGTGTGTCCACCTTGTTCTGGGCTCCACTTGCCAGCATTTCCTGCTGTTGCTTTTAGCTTAGTGTCGATGGATTCCTTCAAACTGATGCCACCGTCTGATGATTGTGAAGCCACCATCTGATGATTGTGAAGCACTAATTCTCACAGGAGAATTGTATTTTCCCATTTTCTTGCCTTCTTGATTGATTTTTCTTCGGATTAAGAGAAATATAAATTTTCTGAGAAATGCTGGGAAGGAATCCCTGTGTGGAAATACTGGTAGGAGAAAATGGGCCTTCCATAAAATAGCCCTTTATCACTGCAGTGATGGCTAGTCCCACCTTGAATATCTTGAATGCAGGTGCTCTTGGAGACTAACTTGAGCCTAAATTGAGTCCCTCCTGGGAAGCAGACATATCCAGAAGCCCAGGAATTTTTTTTTTTTTTTTGGTCTAATCTTGTTACACATATTTTATTATTTTATTTAAATATTTTTTATTGTAGTTAAATACACATAACCTAAAATACACCACTTAAACCACTTTTAAGTGTTCAGTGACATTAAGTACATTTACACCGTTATACGACCATCACCGCCGTCATTTCCAGAACTCTTTTCATCTTGCAAAACTGAAACTCTGTACCCATTAAATAACAACTTCTCATCCCCCCAACTCCCCCAGCCAGCCCCTGGCAAACGTCTATACACATTGTCTTAGTCTATTCAGGCTGCTATAAAAAAAATACCAGAGACTGGGTGGCTTATAAACAACAGACATTTCTTTCTCACAATTCTGGAGGCTGGGAAGTCTAAGATCAAGGCATCAGTGGATCTGGTGTCTGGTGAGGACCTGCTTTATCAGAGATGACTGCCTTCTCACTGTAACCTCACATGGGGCAGACGTTGAAAGAGATCTCTCTGGAGGGTTTGTTGTTGTGTTTCCGTTTTGTTTTGTTTTGTTTTAGACAGAGTCTTGCTCTGTCACCCGGGATGGAAGTACAGTGGCATGATCTTGGCTCACTGCAACATTTGCCTCTCAGGTTCAAGCAGTTCTCCTGCCTCAGCCTCCTGAGTAGCTTGGACTATAGATGCTCGCCACCACACCCATCTAATTTTTTTGTATTTTTAGCAGAGATGAGGTTTCACCATGTTGGCCAGGCTGGTCTTGAACTCCTGACCTCAGGTGATCCACTCGCCTTGGCCTCCCAAAGTGCTGGGATTACAGGTATGAGCTGCCATGCCCGGCCCTGGGGTCTCTTCTTATAAGGGCACTACTCTTTCATGAGGACTCTACCCTAATGAACTGGTTACCTCCCAAAGGCCCCACTTCCTACTGTTATTACCTTTCAGGTTAGGATTTCAACATCTACATTTTGGAGGAATACAAATATTCAGACCATAGCATGCAGAATTCATTCATTAGCATATATGAGGTGTCCTCTGGTAATTCCTAGAAATAGCTGAGGACATTTTGAAAGGCATTTGAGGTTTTATAGTAGAGGGTGAGAGAAAGAGGCGAAAATAATATTACTATGAATGTGGTCACTCATCATCCCCAGTCTGATTTAGCTTGAGGAAACAAGTGTCCCCATAGCAAAATGTGACTCAGGAAGCGGAAAAGAACATATCACACATAATGAATAACAGTGATCCTTGGCTCTTTTCTCCCTATGCTAATGGAAGAATTTATTCAGCAAGTGGCTATCACTTTTGGAGACCATCTCTATGCTATCACATGTCATGGGTATAGAAATGCTAGAAGATTCCATTTGTATGTCTTCCATGTCCAGAGAAGGATTGACTGCTTCCTTCAAAGATTTGAGATTAGACTTGCAGCACTTTGCATCATTTCAAGAAGTCTATGATAGTCTGGAAAGACTTTTAAGATAAGACTGTAAAATACTTGAGGACACTTGATCAAGATTTTCATGTAACTTCTTAAGAAAGCATTAGTGCCCATCAAGGATTATGTCAAATGGTCTACCACATTCTATAGCTTTGTTTAGCCTTTGGTTATGCGAGTTAGTTTCAGGGCAGTTGACATAGTTTCTAGCCTCTGACCTCATTAGAACTACTATCAGATATGCTATACATAATGTAAGCAAGATAATGGAGACCTGTTTCAGGAATGATAGCATGATCACCTCAGACAATGGTTGAGATGTCATGTGGAAAGCTTGCCTCTATTATAATTTCCTTAAGCAATTTCTCATAAGGCATTCATCATTGTTATTCCTCACCCTCCCATCCTTCAGGCTTCATCAACCTGAAGAGTAAAATAATCTGCAGAGGTGATACAGGATAAGCCAGGGTATTCAGTAGTAGATGGCTCAAGCCATTCAAATGCATGATACTGTAGGGAAGCAGACAGAACTAACTACTGAGCAAATGTCTCACCACTGCACATGTAACCCACACATGTAAGAAGGCAGAAAGGAAAGTAGTTAAACTCCACGGGCCAGCAGGTGACTGCTTTTAACTCTCACTGCAGCAAAGGAAGGGGCTAGGGCTAGGGAGTGAGGGAAGTTTCATAGTAGGAGACAGGGCATAATTATAGGAAAAATGACTTCTGTGTGATGGTAGAGTCTTTCAGGCAGCATTTGGAATTAAAAGCCATTACATCATCTGAGGATGCTCAGAGATTGTGCAGAATGAGGACCAGTAATAGAGTCCTTTGCTGTTGGAGGGGAATTACTTCCACACCATTTCCTACATTTCATGGTTTTGTGAAAGGCAGAGTCAGAAATCACTGAGCAATAAAAATGCTCTTAATGTTTTTGAGGCAGAAAGCAGGTAGAGAGAATTTTGAGCAGGTACAGACAGCATCTGGGAGCATTAGGAAAGCAGAAAGCTAGTGGACCACTGTAGGGCGGGCAGCAAAAGCATCTCTGTACCCTCAGCCGTCAAGCCAGACCCAGAGAAGGCATCCTTGACTCTTTCCATTTCCTGCCAGCACCTCCAGAGTTTTTTCTCTTAAGAACAATGTTGCTATGAACATTTTCTACATGTTTCCTGGTGCATATAAGCAAGAATTTCATAAGTTAATGCCAAATTGTATTCAAAATTGGTTGAGCCAACATAACCTGATACAAAGCATGAATCTTGTTATTAGAAAAAAACTGTAAAAGACATATTTGGAACAATTGGAGAAGTTTGAATACAGAATGAATATTGGGTAATACTATGTGATTATTGTTAATTTAAAAAATGTGAATGGTGTCACAGTTAGTATGAACATGTCCTTTTTTATTCTTATTCTCTTAAGAGTAATTTAGAAGTGCCAAGATATCTACAGTTCATTTTCAAATGGCTCAGCAAAACTGTGACTATGTGGAGAAACCGCTAAAGAGAGAAAGGAGAGAGAGAGAAGATGAGAGAGAGCACAAATGTGACAAAATGTTGGTGGAAAATGTATGTTTAAATTTTTCAGGATTAAAAACTGTGAAAAGAAAAAAATGGTTGAACCACTAAGGGTTGAAACCACTCTAGGTATTTCAAACAGAGGGACTTTAATACAAGAAATTGGTTTCAAAGATATTGGCTGGGTATGGTGGCTCATGCCTGTAATCCCAGCGCTTTGGGAGGATGAGTGGAAGGATCGCTTGAGGTCAGGAGTTTCAGACCAGCCTGGCCAACGTGGCGAAACCCCATCTCTACTAAAAATACAAAAATTAGCCAGGTGTGCTGGCGCCTGCCTATAGTCCCAGCTACTCAGGAGGCTGAGACGTGACAGTCACTTCAACCTGAGAGGCAGATGCTGCAGTGAGCCGAGACTGCACAGTTGTGCACTGCAGTCTGGGTGACAGAGTGAGACTCCATCTCAAAAATAAATACATACACACATACAGAAAAAATAAAAATAAACAAAAATATTAAGAAGGTTGGAAGAGTAAAAGGAAGGAAATGGGACTGGAGGATCCAAAAGGAAGAAGCTATGATCCTTGGAAATCAGAAGCTGTTAGTGCCCTTGAGCTCAGTCCCCGAGCCTGTGCTTGCTGCAATTGGTTCCAGATCCATGGAAGAGATGCTGCCTCAGTCTGGACAGGGACTGCTGAAAGAGGTGCTGTCTGCTCAGGCTACTGGCTCTCAGCTGCCCCCTTCCATTGCCAGCTTCATCAGTAACTACCATCAAGAGTCAGAGTCAGCAGCAGAAAGCTTTCCTCTTCTCCTGCCTTCTAATATCCACGAGCGCCTTTCACTGCAGAAACTCACAGGAAACCACCAGGCAGGGCATCCTGGGAAATGCAGTTTGCAGAGTCCAAACCCTAGCAATGCAGAGAGTAGGGAAAGAGGATGTGGCACTCAGAGACACAGGGTACATACTCCCACCAGCAGTGGGCAAGCATGCTCTCTGCACCACATTTTGCTACGTCTGACTATTTAACTTTTGAATCTGGTTGGAGTTAAGTGCTTTGAGTGTGTATTTTGATAGTTTTAATTTGTATTTTGATTCATTCTTTATGTCCAGCTTATATGTTTCCTCTTTGGAGAAGCTACCTCTGACTATATCTAATGAACATCTCCTGCTGTACTGTCATTGTACTCTGGACTTCTTTTACATTGCACCTACCTCCATTAGAAATGATATGTTTGTGAGATTATTTGATTAATATCAGTCTACTCCATCAGCATGTAGATTCTACAAGGGCACAACGGGTCTCTTGTTTTCTGCTCTATTACTAGTACCCAGCAAACAGCCAGGCACATAGTAAGCATGCAATTTACACAGTGAATGGATGAATGAAGAGGGACCAGCTATAACACCAACCTCATGTGATGCAAGAAGACAACCTGGATTGGGCTGAGAAGAGGAACATTCCCCAGTCACTCCTATTAAGAACTACATAAATTATATGGTGGTTAATGTCAGAACCCCAAGGGGTTATGCCATTCTTTATAACTTGATATATACATATATATATATTTATAATTTGTTATAAGTACTATTTTTACTTTATTTTTTATGGACAGGGTTTTGCTCTTACCTCCAGGTTGGACTGCGGTGGCACAAAAATAACTCACTGCAGCCTTGAACTCCCAGGCTCAGGTGATCCTCCTGCCTCAGTCTCCTAAGTGGCTGGGACTACAGGCATATACCACCACATTTGGCTATTTTTGTATTTTTGTAGAGACAGGGTCTTTTTATTGTTGCCCAGGCTGGTCTTGAACTCCTGGGCTCAAGTGATTCTCCCACCTTGGCCTCCCAAAGGGCTAGGATTACAGGCATAAGCCACTGTGCCTGGCCCAATATTAACTGTTAACAAAGTGCATGTAATTTCTTCAGAGGTAGACACTCATTCACAATCAATGACTTATGAACTCTAGAACAAAAACAAGGTTTCCAGATAGAGTTGGGTAAAGAGAGCCACCTGAACTGACTGGTGCCAAGTGCATGGTGACTGACAGACCACCCTACTTTCTGGTTTGTCCAGGACTGAGGGGTTTCTCAGGACAAGGGCCTTTCAGTGCTAAAACCAGGCAACTCCTGGGCAAACATGGGACTAAGTTGATTACCCTAGCCAAAAGACATTTTCAGTCACCATCTTGGGCCCCACCTAAGAAGTCCGGAAGGTCTCACCTGATACAGAACAGGATATACCCTTAAATAAGCACATTAATTTTTACATAGAACTGGTGACGTCGTCAAAGATGGAGGCTAATTTTAAGAGGCCTAAGTTCACAGTGGGTAGTATCAGGTTTGTGCCCGTGCACATTTTGAAGGAATTTTTAAAACTTATCTTTTAATATTTGTTAGGTGATGTGACTGAATCAATCAATAGTTTTTAATGGATAACACTAAATATATCAGAGGAGAAGTAAAAACTTCCCTAAAAAAAGAAATGCAGCCAATAATAAATAAATAAAGGATAAAGGATGGCCACAGAGGTGGTTTTGGCCAATCTGTGTGTGGGTGGCCCTGTAGTTGTGCATGCTCTGGGCAGGACACGGGTCTCTGTTATCGAGCGGCCGGTCCCATCTCTAACACCAGATTGCTTGAGACACACAGCACTTATGCTCATTGGCATGTGCCAACATGGACCAAGAAGTCAGTAATGACTTGTTTCCAGAAAGCAGCTTCAGGCTCCGGAGTTGACCTCCTGCCTGCCAACTCCATTGGGCTGCGTTTTGTGGTGGGAAAATCCAAGGCCTTTGGGAGACAATTTTGTGATGTTGCATTTATGGATTTTGTAGAGCACCCAGCTGACTTCATGGACAACGATTTATTAGTGTGGTAGCAAATACTGCAGTGTTCGGTATTCTGTCCCCTTTGTGAAATTCTCTCTTCTATGGACTTCTGTTAACACCCCTCCTTCCTTCCTGGTGGTAGTTCTCCTTCTCTGGTTACTTGTTTGTTTGTTTGTTTGTTTTTTCGATTATATGCATTTTATTGTGGTGAGAAACACATCACATGAGATGTACTCTCAACAATCTTTTAAGTATACAGTAATGTATTGGTAACTATAATTTATGCACAGTGTTACACAGATCTCTAGAACATCTGCATTTTGCAGGACTGAAGCTCCACACCAACTGAACAGCAATCCCCATTTTTGCCTTTCCCAGCCCCTGACAGTCACCATCCTACTTTCGATGTGTCCTTTGGGCTTCATTTCGTCCCCAGGGGCCTGTCCTTGTCTTCGGGGCCACTGTGTCCCTGCTCATCCTCTTCTCTCTGAACACATTCCTGCTAGGTAACCTTGTCATAGTATTGTTTCTAATAGCAAAGATGATTTTGAAACAACTTGAAGGTTCAACAGTACAGGATTGGTTAAATATGTTCTTTTTTAAGGGACTACCACGCATCATTTGCTGAAAATCGCACTGTACATTTGTTGACATAGAGATGTTCATGATATTGCTTAGTTAATAAACCATGTTATAACGTTGCATGTATAATGTGATCCTATCTGTGTGAAAAATAGATAAATACACAGTGACATCTGAATGAATGTTCATCCCAAAGATTAACAGTATTTATCTCTAGGTGGTGGAATTATGTGTGACTTAAGCATTATTTCTGTTTGTCAGCAATTTCTAGGTTTTCTACAACAAACATATTTTTAGTGTAGTGAAAAAAAAATACAGGTTGTAAGAAAAAAGATTCTCTTAGGATATGGATCCCAGTCAGTCAGTTGACTGTGTACAACTCTGCAGTAAATACCCAACCAGGCCAGGTGCAGTGGCTCACGCCTGTAATCTCAGCACTTTGGGAGGCTGAGAAGGGAAAATTGCTTGAGCTCAGGAGTTCAAGACTGGCCAAGTATGTAACATGTATGTTACATAATACAGAGACCAAGTATGTTACATAATACAGAGACCCCCATCTCTTATTTTTTTTTTTTTAATTAGACTGGGTATGGTGGCTCAGGCCTGTAATCCCCGCACTTTGGGAGGCTGAAGTGGGCAGATCACTTGAGGTCAGGAGTTAGAGACCAGCCTGGCCAACATAGTGAAACTCCATCTCTACTAAAAATACAAAAACTTAGCCAGGCGTGGTTGCGGTGTCTGTAATCCCAGCTACTTGGGAGGCTGAGACAGGAGAATTGTGTAAACCCAGGAGGTAGAGGTTGCAGTGAGCCGCGATTGTGCCACTGTACTTCAGCCTGGGCCACAGAGTGAGATGCTGTCTCAAATAAATAAATAAATAAAATTAGCCAGGCATGGTGGCACACCTGTGGTCCCAGCTACTCGGGAGGCTGTGGTGGAAGGATCGCTTAAGCCTGGGAGGTTGAGGCCATAGTGAGCCATGACTGTGTCATTGCACTCCAGCCTAGGCTGGATGGAGATCTCTTCTAAATAAATAAATAAATAATAAAAATCTCTGGCTTTTTAAAGGTCCTCACCACAAAAAAAAATAAGTATGTGAGGCAATGCATATGTTAAGTAGCTCAATTTAGCCTTTCCACAATGTTTACATATGTCAGAATATGTACACAATAAATATCTAAAATTTTTATGTGTCAAAATAAATAAATAAATTACTTAGGAAAAAAAATCCCCTCTTTTGAATTAGAGCCATTGGGCTCCACGACGTTGGACTCATTACTTAACCTTTTTAAGTCTCAATTCCATGTCTCTGGAGTGAGTCTTAGACCAACTTTATTAGATCGTTTTGAGGATTCAGTGATTGGGCACCCAGGTCATAAATCTCTCCCTTCCCCTGGCCTCTGACGTCATTCTTCATGGAGGATAAGCCCTGAGAGTCCCCATCCTGTCAAGTAGTTTTGCTCTTTAAATGGCTGATTAACTCACAGGGGTAGTATCTTTTAATGCAAGTTCTCTACATGAAATGAGGTGCCAAGTTAACAACCCAGGAAAACAGAAGGCTTATGTTTTTCCACATAATAAACTGTGAAGAAATGAGTAGGGCAAGCTTTCCAGCCTCTCTATTAGAGCTACATGGCTATAAAATACAAAATGTACACACACATCTTTGAGCCACTGTGTTGCTCTGGCTAAGCAATGGAATGCTAATGATTATTCAGGAATTCTCTTGATCCTGTTTGATATCGAGTTAAAAAAAATTTTTTTTCTGTAACCTGTAGCTAAACTTTAAAATAGCCAGGTCTTGGCTGAGTATGGTGGCTCATGCCTATAATTCCAGCACGTTGGGAGGGCCAGGCGGGTGGATCACCTGTCAGGAGTTTGAGACCAGCCTGGCCAACATGGTGAAACCCTGTCTCTGCTAAAAATACAAAAATTAGCCAGGCATGGTGATGCACGCCTGTAATCCCAACTACTCAGGAGGCTGAGGCCGGAGAATCACTTGAGCCCAGGAGGTGGAGGTTGCAGTGAGCCGAGATCATGGCATTGAACTCCAGCCTGGGCAACAGAGCAAGACTCTGTCTCAAAAAAAAAAAACAAAAAAACAACAAAAAAAGACAAAAACCAGGCCTGTTCACTTTAGCACTTGCACAGAATCCTGTTATGTGCCAAACACTGGGTATTGGGGGTTTGGAAATAAGTGAGACAGATAAATAAATAAGACTCTCCTCTGTCTGGGTAGTCTCAGGGGATGATAGAAGCACAAGCAGCTCCCTCTAATAGTCTGTGGCAGAGACGGGGTAGAGGTTTGCTCAGGGGATTCCCATACAGAAGAGTGGGGCTGAGAAATGTCAAGGCCATCAACAGCAGCACAGGCCCCAGTGAAGCTCCCAAGCAGGCTTTAAGAATACCATGCAGACAGGATGGGGAACAAAAGAATCCTTATTTCTCCAGAGTATTAGCCCCATTTCCCACCTCCCATTTGTGTGCCAGCCCAGCCAACACAGGGCTAGGGGACAGCTCTGTGGCCCTTGCGACTGTAAGAATTAAAGAAAGAGGAAAGAAACACAAAAAGCAGCTCAACAGTCAAAGAACAGGTTTATTTTGGAGAAATAAACCTGAGAGGGACTTCTGGCCCATTTCAGTCGGGAGCACATTCTCCTACAGACTAAGAATATATATTGGTTTTATGGTGAGGGGGCTTATCACAAGCTTGGAATGTTTCTGTGTAGGGGAGAAGTTGATGATGGCGTTGGAATGTCTCTGGTCGGAGGGGAGGTTATTTTGGGGCTGACATGTCTCTGGTTGGGGAGGAGTTCGGAATGTTTCTGATCGGAGATGTTATTTGTGGTTTATGGTCATGCTGACCTTAGCCATTAGGCTGATGCCCTTTGGATTTAGGTGGTTTTTGATCAAGGTGAACTTTAGAAGGCGGCGCTTGTCCAAGATGGCGATGCTCTTGCTCTGTCAGTGACTAAATGGCTTCACTTCCTCTGGGGCTCTTAGGATTAAAGAAAGGGCTGGCTTCCTCTGGAGTCCCTCACTCTATAAGAGAGACACTATAGCGGAAATATGAGCCAGGCAATGACTCTGTCTTCCAGAACCTTAGAGTCTGGTAGAATCTTTCTTGCCTCTCTCCTACTTCAGGGATAACCAGCAATCCTCGACACTCGTTGGCTTGCAGCTGTACAACTCCAGTCTCTGCCTCCCTCCTCACATGGCCTTCCCCCCACCATGTCCTCATATCATCCTCCTAGGAGGTTACCACTCATACTGGTAAAAAGGCCCACTCTGCTCCAGTGTGACCTCATCTTGACTAATTATGTCTGCAACAACCTTATTGCCAAACAAGGCCGCATTCTGAGGCACTGGGGGCGAGGACTCCCGCATATCCTTTTGGAACTGTAACAGGGAGATGCGGCAGTTATCTACAGTGCCTGCAGTCGCCCACTGCATGGGCCAATGGGAAAGTTCCCCTGGGGCCTTGGAAGGTTCACTGAAGAATCAGCGTGTAAAAGGCAGATTAACTGGAGAAAAGGCACACAAATGTATTTAACGTGCATATACGGAGCCTCTAGACTGAAGACCCAGAGACTGTCCATTTTTATTCTCAGGTTCAACAAAGTATGGACAGCTGTGTCTATCTAGATTCTTCCTGGCCTCTCTGTGCAGCACTCCTTCCTTCTGGGTATGAGGCAAGACCCTTTCTGCAATAGGGGCCTTATGACCTACCGTCAAACACTGTAGGTCAGATCATTTCTTTATGGCCAGTTTTTACACAGAAAGGCAGAGTCATACTTTTAGGTTTTATAGCTGGCTTTGGGGAAAAGGGTTTCTGATTTCTAAGACTTACCTTGGGGAGGAGGGATTCTGGTTTCTGTGGCTAGCCTTGAGGGAGAGTGGGACTGAGAGACAGGAGAGAAGGACAAAGTCAGAAAAACTTTTGCTCCTGAGCCTGCTTCTGAGGCCTTCATTTTGGGATATTATTTTCTGAGCCGAACAGTACTACTGGAATCCATCGTACTGTCAGAGGCATTTGAACCAGAGCAACTCCATCTTGAACAGGGGCTGGGAAATACAAGGCTGAGACCTGCTGGGCTGTATTCCTGGGAGGTTAGGCATTTTTAGTCACAGGATGAGACAGGAGGTCAGCACAAGACACAGGTCATAAAGACTCTGCTGATAAAACAGGATGCAATAAAGAAGCCGGCCCAAAGCCACCAAAACCAAGATGGTGACAATAGTGACCTCTGGTCGTCCTCATTGCTCTTTATGCATTAATTATGATGCACTAGCTGCTCAAAGACACTCCCACCAGTGCCATGACAGTTTACAAATGCCTTAGCAATGCCTGGAAATTACCCTGATATGATCTACAAGGGGGAAGAACCCTCAGTTCCAGGAAATCCCTGCCCCTTTCCCAGAAAACTCATGAATAATCTACCCCCTGTTTAGCATATAATCAAGAAATAACCGTAAGTATGCTCAATCAAGCAGCCCATGCTGCTGCTCTCTGCCTGTGGAGTAGCCAATCTCTTGTTTCTTTATGTTTCTAGTAAACTTGCTTTCACTCTACTTTATGGACTTGCCCCAAATTCTTTCTTGTGTGAAATCTAAGAAGCCTCTCTTGGGGTCTAGATCAGGACCCTTTCTGGTAACAAAGGCATGTGGTGAAAAGAGCCTGGAGGTTGAGATGGAAAAGCCTGGGATCCTTCCTCACTCTTGGGCCTGTGTTCGCACCAGTGAAATGAGGTGCTTGGGGTTTCTTGCCTTCTATCGTGTTCTGACAGTCTTGATGAACTCTGGTCCCACATTTGAACCGGGGCCTTGGCACATGCAGCAGAAATGTTGCACTGAGCAGTCTTTTTGTCTTGTGGACAGCACATTGTGCTACTTTTGAAAAGTCACGGTGTTTATCAAGTTTGTCTTCCGGCCTTCTCTCTCTCTACGCTTCCCCACACCACGTACACATGTTAGTTTATCAAGTTTGTCTTCCAGCCTTCTCTCTCTATGCTTCCCCACACCACATACACATGTTAGTTTATCAAGTTTGTCTTCCGGCCTTCTCTCTCT
>NW_012115267.1:2225045-2250336 GCF_000951035.1 Colobus angolensis palliatus
GTTCCCCTTCCTGAGTCCAAGTGATGTCATTGTTCAGTTCCCACCTATGAGTGAGAACATGCGGTGTTTGGTTTTCTGTTCTTGTGGTAGTTCACATATACACCATGGAATATTATGCAGCCATAGTCATTATTTCTAAAGTCACATTTTGATGATCATCAGGAAAGCATGAAGTTACTCCTGACTTAAGCCTACTGGGACGTATGGAGTTAGGTGTGGAGGGATGGTCTCCACCCACCGCCTGTATGGAGGCTGTGAGTTGCTGCACCTTTGGTGGCCTGGAGCCCAGACACCTGCTGTCAGGGAGAGGGGCAAGCAAGTGTGACAACTCTAGGGCCCAGAGCCCCTCTCACTTGGGCTTAGGATGGCTGGGCAGCCCTCTCTGTCTGAAGCCTCCCTTGCCTCAGTCCCTGTTCCTGTCTGAGCTTCGGAACAGAGTTGCTCCTTTTTCAAAATCTCTAGATTCTCTGATTCCAGGAATGCAGACGGGGCCTTTCCTGGAAGTGCCCTCTTCCCCTACCCCATGCCACTGAAGCTGGGTAATGGTACTTGCAATTTCTGGGGAGACCACTCATGCAGCTTCCCGGTCCCAAGTTTCTGGGGTCTCAAGTCCCAGGACACTCAGGATACCACAGACAGGAAGCAGGGAGAAGCTGACTCTGCTGCTATGGACATCTCAGGAAAGAAGGCAGCCTAGGCAGGTGCAGAAGTGTCAGAGGCATTTGAACTAGAGCAACTCCATCTTGAACAGGAGCTGGGTAAAATGAGACTGAGACCTACTGGGCTGCATTCCCAGATGGTTAAGGCATTCTAAGTCACAGGATGAGACAGGAGGTCGGCACAAAATATAGGTCATAAAGACCTTGCTGATAAAACAGGTTGCAGTAAAAAGCCAGCCAAAACCTACCAAAACCAAGATGGCGATGACAGTGACCTCTGGTGGTCCTCACTGCTACACACCCACCACTAGCACCATGACAGTTTACAAATGCCGTGGCAATGTCAGGAAGTTACCCTATATGGTCTAGAAAGGGGAGGCATGAATAATCCACCCCTCGATTAGCATATTATTAAGAAATCACCATAAAAATGGTCAACCAGCAGTCCTCAGGGCTGCTCTTCCTATGGAGTAGCCATTCTTTTATTCCCTCACTTTCTTAATAAACTTGCTTTTGCTTTGCACTGTGGACTTGCCCTGAATTCTTTCTTGCGCAAGAACCTTCTCTTGGGGTCTGGATTAGGACCCCTTTCCTCTAAGAGATGGAGCCTAGATTCTGAGCAACTCTGGAGGCGACACTATATCAGAGCCAAATCCTGTACTTCCTAGGAGAAAAAGTTCTCGACATTGATGCTGACTGTACTTGCAATAAAGTGAGGAGACGACAATGATAAAAATGTGTGCTGACTGGAAAAGTAATCCAATTCACAGCCGTTTATGTTCCTATTGCTCTAGTTATGCCAAAATGCCATACAACATAATACTTATGCATATTGTTAAGTGTTTTAGATTAATGTGACTTATATTTTATATATGTCTACTTAGCTTTCTGTTTCTGTTTAATTTTTTTCTAGATTCATTGAAGTATAATTTACATACAATAACATTCCCCCAAGATATTGAGCATTTTTATTACTCAAAAATGTTTTCTCCAAGCCCCATCCCTAACCTCTGACTCAAGGCAACCACTGACCTGCTTTCTGTTACTTAAAAATTTTGCTGTTTCTAGCATATCATATAATTGGAATAATACAGTATTGAGTCGTTGTGTCCCACTTATTTAGTAGAAGGGTTTGAGACTTATCCATGCTGTATGATTTAATATTTTGTTCCTTTTTATTGCTAAGTAGTAGTTCATTTTATGAATATAATACAATGTATTAATCCATTTATCAGTTGATGCATATTTGGGTTGCTTCCAGTTTTCAGTTCTATGAGTAATGCAGATGTACACATTGTCTCAGTTTATTTGGGCTTCTATAACAAATACCAGAGACTAGGTGGCTTATCAACAACATTTATTTCTCACAGTTCTGGAGGCTGGAAGTCCAAGATCAAGGTGCTAGCAGATTTGCTGTCTGGTGAGAAGCCACTTTCTGCTTCATAGATGGTACCTTCTCACTATATCCTCACAAGGTGGGCAGACTGAGAGAGCCCCCTTGGATCTATTTCACCACATTGATCTCCCTCATGAGAGTTCTGCTCTCATGACCTATTCACCTCTCGATAGCCCCCATTTCCTAATACCATCACCTTGATGGTTAGGATTTCAACATATGAATTTTGGGGAGACACAAACGAGTACTACAGACACAATGTATTTCTGCATTACTCAGGGAACCATCGACCATAGCATTCCATCCCTGACCCACCAAAATTCACACCCTTCTCACACGCACAATGCATTCACCCTAATACCCTCCAAAGTCTTAACTCATTCCAGCATCAACTGAAAACTCTGAAGTCCAGAGTCTCATTTAAACATCATCTAAAACAGATATGGGTAGGACTCAAGGTACAATTCATTTACAGGCAAGTTGCTCTGCAGTTGTGAACCCATGAAAACAAACATGTTACGTGCTTCCAAAATACGATAGCGGGACAGGTACAGGATAGACATTCTCATCCAAAAAGAGAAAAATAGAAAAGGGCTAATATGTTCCAAGTAAGTTCAAAACCTTAAGGCTCAGAAACAACCTTCTTTGACTGAAGCCTCTGCCCTCTAGGCCCACTGGGTTGGAGGGTTCCATTTCTGGAGGTTTGTTGGGCAGGGGTTGGGCTACCAAGTCTCCTGGAGGCCCTGTCCCCATGGCTTTGCTGGGCACAGCTCCAACCACAGTTGTCATGAGTTGGAGCCTCCTATCTTTGGCTATCCTGGGCTGGAATTATATGCTAGTAACTCTACCAGTCTGGGATGCCCCCCCTCCCCCACCCACAGAGCACTGCCTTAGTGGGGACTCTCTGAGGTGGCCCACCCTCATGGTGGCCTGGGTTGGGTACTCAATACTCTGAATGGCTTTTTCCTTCAAAATCTAGGTAAAAATAGCCATGACCCATGCCTCATGCACCCTGTGTTCTGGCAGAGATGGTGCCTTACTGAGGCTGCCATGGTTTCCTGTCTGTACTTTCTGAAAGGACAGCTACCACAGCGTATGCCACACTTGGGCCCACTGGAGCCACACCTGGGGCAGTCAAGGAATGCTGTGTAGTATGCAGGGAGCAGAGCCTTGAAATTGTTCTGAAACCCAGGCACTTGTGTTCTGGGCCTGTGATGAGAGGGGCAGCACCAATAATCTCCAAAATACTTTTTGGGTCATTCATTCATTGTCGTCATGAATAGCACCTGGTTTCCACTGGGATACCAGATCTATACTAATTTCCTCATCAAACAGTCACTTGGTTACACTCTTGCTCTCTCGAACATGCGTTTTCATTCCTTACAATATGAATAGGCTGAGAATTTTCCAAAATTTAATGTTTTGCTTTCCTTTTGATTAAAAAGTAATCCATGTTTACATAGTTTATCTCTTGTTGTATTTTACTATAAGCAATTAAGAGAAACCAAGCAGCATCTTCAACATTTTACTTAGAAATTTCATGAGGGAAGTCCCAGCCAGAGCAATCAGGCAAGAGAAAGAAATAAAGGGCATCCAAATCGGAAAAGAGAAAGTCAAACTGTCTCTGCTTGCTGATGACATAATCTTAGAAAATCCTCAAGACTTCTCCAGTAGACTCCTACATTTGATAAATTCAGTAACGTCTCAGGTTACAAAATCAGCATACACAAATCAGTAGCACTACTAAAGCCACCAAGCTGATAATCAAATCAAGAACCCAATCCCCTTTACAATAGCTGCAAAAATAAAATAAAATACTTAGGAATATATTTAACCAAGGAGATGAAGGATTTCATTTTTCTTCCCTCCCTCCCTCTCTCCTTCCTTCCCTTCCTTTCCTTCTTCCCTCCCTGCCTCCCTCCCTTCCTTCCCTTCTTCCCTCCCTCCCTCCCTTCCTTCACTTCCTTCCTTCTTTTCTTCCTTCTTCCCTTCCCCTTCCCTTCCCTTCTGTTCTCTTTTTCTTTCTTTCTGAGACTGTGTCTGGCTCTGTCACCCAGGCTGGAGTGTAATGGCATGATTTCAGCTGATTGCAACCTCCACCTCCTGGGCTCAAGCTATCCTCCCACCTCAGCCTCCTGAGCAGTTGGGACTATAGGTGTGCACCACCACACCTGGAGAGTTTTTGTATTTTTTGTAGAGACAGGGTTTTTTCATGTTTCCCAGGCTGATCTAGAACTCCTAGGCTCAAGCAATCTGCCCCCTAGGCCCCCCAAAGACTGGGATTACAGGCATGAGCCACAGACCTGGTGAGGTGAAGGATTTCTACACGGAGAACTACAAAACACTGCTGAAAGAAATCACATGTTCATGGATTGAAAGAATCAACATTGTGAAAATGACCATGCTACCCAAAGCAGTCTACACATTCAATGCAATTTCTATCAAAATACCAATGTCATTTCTCATGGAATTAGAAAAAACAATGCTAAAGTTCATATGAAACTGAGAAAGTGCCCAAATAGCCAAAGCAATCCTAAGCAAAAAGAACAACTCTGGAGGCATCACATTACTCATCTTTAAATTATACTATAAGGCTATAGCAGCCTAAGAGCATGGTACTGGTATAGAAGTTGATACACAGACCAATGGAACAGAATAGAGAACCAGAAATAAAGAGAAATGCTTACAACCAAGTGATCTTTGATAAAGTATGAAAAAAAAAAAAAAAAACTGGGGAGAGGACTCTATTCAATAACACTGCTGGGAAAATTGGATAGCCACATGTAGAAGAATAAAAATGGATCCCTATCTCTCATTATACAAAAAAAAAAAAAAATCAACTCAAGATGGACTAAAAACTTAAATCTAAGACCTGAAATTATTTAAAAAATCTAGAAGAAAACCTAGGAACAAAGCTCTTCTAGATATTGGCAGGTAAATAATTTATGACAAAGACCCCAAAAGCAAAGGCAACAACAACAAAAAATAGACAAATCAGTTCTAATTAAACTAAAAAAAAGCTTCTACACACAGCCAAAAGAAATAATCAGAGTAAACAGACAACCTATACAGTTGGAGAAAGTATTTGTAAACTATGCAACCAACAAATGACTAGTATTCAGAATCTACAAGGAACTCAGATCGGAAAGAATAAAACAAATAATCTTGTTAAAAAGTAGGCAGGCTGGGTACAGTGGCTCATGCCTGTAATCCCAGCAGTTTGGAAGGCCAAGGTGGGAGGATTGCTTGAGCTCAGGAATTCAAGGCCAGCCTGAGGAATACAGGTAGACACTATCGCTAAAAAAATAAAAATAAAAAAATTACTGGACATGGTGGTATGTGCTTGTGGTCCCAGTGACTTGGGAGGATCACTTGAGCCCAGGAGGTCAAGGTTGCAATGAGCTGTGACTGTGCCACTGCACTGTAGCCTGGGTGACAAAGTGAGACCATATCTCAGAAAAAAAAAGAGGGGGTGGGGTGAGAGTGGGCAAATGACATGAATAGGCATTTCTCAAAAGAAGATGTGCAAATGGCCAAAGAACGTTTTTAAAATGTTCAATATCACGAATCACTGGGGAAATGCTAGGCAGAACCACAGTGAGATACTGCCTTACCCCAGCCAGAATTGCCATTAATGAAAAGTCAAAAAACAATAGATGACAGGGATGTGGTGAAAATGGAACACTTATACACTGCTGGTAGGAATGTAAATTAATACAACCTCTATGGAAAACAGTATGGAGGTTTCTCAAAGAACCATTCAATCCAGCAATCCCACTACAAGGTATGTACCCAAAGGGGAAAAAAATATATCATTACATCAAAATGACACTAGCATGTATATGTTTATCACAGCAGAATTCACAATTGCAAAAATATGGAATCAACCTAAGTGCCCATCAACTTATGAGTAAATAAAGAAAATGTGGTATATATTCCATGGACTACTACTCAGCTATAAAAAAAAAAAAAGGTGAAATAATGTCTTTGGCAGTAACTTGGATGGAACTAGAGACCATTATTCTAAGTGAAATAACTCAGGAATGGAAAACCAAATACTGTATGTTCTCACTTGTAAGTGGGAGTTAAGCTATGGGTATACAAAGCCAGACAGTGGTATAATGGACACTGGAGATTCAGAAGGGTGAAGGGTAGAAGGGAAGATGAGGAACGAAAAAACTACCTATTGGGTATAACTTATATTACTTGGGTGATGAGTTCACTAAAACTCCAGAATTCACTACTATATGATTCATCCATGTAACCAGAAACCACATGTACTCCTAAAGCTATTGAAAGAACCAAATTTAAATAAGTCAGATCACATGATGTATACGACTTCATAACTTCTTTGATATTTACCATTCATTTTTGTTCTCTCTCCATGTTTTTACTTTTGCTGGCTTAGTAATTTTTTTCTTTCCTTTTTAGCTAATTGTAAGCTTGGAAGTTGTATTATACTTTTAAGTTTTGAAAAATGTATGAACCCATGTAATCACCACAATAAAGATCTAGAACATTTCCATCACCACCTCCATCCCAAAAAGAAATTTCATCAGCCAAATATCCAATTTTATTGCTCACAAGTTCCACCTTTCACAAAACACTAGGACATGAACACAGTTCCACCAAATTCTTTGCCTCCTTATAACAAAGACTGCTTTTCCTCCAGTTTCCAATAACATGTCCTTCATTTCCATCTGAGACCTTGATATGGTTTGGCTCTATGTCTCCACCCAAATCTCATCTTTAATTGTACTCACATAACTCCCATGTCTTGTGGGAGAGGCCTGGTGGGAGATAATTGAATCATGGGGTGGTTTCTCCCATACTATTCTCGTGGTAGTGAATAAGTCTCGTGAAATCTAATGGTTTAATAAGGGGAAACCCATTTTGCTTGGCTCTCATCTCCCTCTTACGCTGCCGTGTAAGAAATATGCCTTTTGCCTTCCAACATGATTCTCTCTCTTGCCACCACCATGTAAAAAGTGCCTTTTGCCTTCTGCCATGATTATGAGGCCTCCCTATCCACGTGGAACTGCGAGCCCATTAAACCTATTTTTCTTCCCAGTCTTGGGTATGTCTTTACCAGCAGCATGAAAACTAACTAATACAAATCTCATCAGAATGGACTTCAGTGTCTACATTTCTACCAACATTCTGCCTAGGATTACTCAGGTGCCTCTGTGAAGATCGAGGCTCTCCCTACAGCTCTCCTCTTCCAAACCTTCACCAAAATCACATTTAAAGCTCTCTTCATGGCAATGTGGGCTTTTTCCAGCATGTACCTAAAAACTCTCCCAGCCTCTATCCATTCCCCAGTTCCAAAGCTACTTCTACATTTCTAGGAATTTGTTACAACAGTACTGCATTTCTCAGTACCAATTTCTGTATCAGTCTGTTCAGGTTGCTATAACAAAATACCATGGACTGGGTGGCTTATAAATAACAAACATATTTCTCACAGTTCCAGAGGCTGGAAAGTCCGGGACCAAGGTGCCAGCAGACATGGTGTCTGGTGAAAGCCTGCCTCCTCATCGATAGCCATCTTCTGACTGTAACTTCTCATGGCAGAAGAGGTGAGAGATCTCTCTGGGGTCTCTTCTAAGAGTTCTATTCATGAGAACCCTATCCTCATGATCTAATCACCTTCCAAAGTCCCCACCTCCTAATACTATCACCTTTCGGGTTAGGATTTCAATACATGACTTTAGAGGGGACACAAACATTCAGACTATATCATACACTCACATAAAAATCTTTGTGTTGTCGGGCATGGTGGCTCATGCCTATAACTCCAGGACTTTGCGAGGCCGAGGTGGAAGGATTGCTTGAGCCCAGGAGTTTGAGACCAGCCTGGACAACAAGTCAAAACCCCATCTCTACAAAAAATACAAAAATTAGCAGGTCATTGTGGTAGGTGCCTGTTGTCCCAGTTACTCAGGAGGTTGAGGTGGGAGGATCACTTGAGCCCAGGGAGGTTGAGGCTGCAGTGAGTCATGATCGCAGAGTGCTTTCCAGCCTGGGCAACAGAGTGAAGTCCTGTTGTGAAAAAAATATCTTTGTGTGGGTATATGTTATCATTTCTGTTGGGTAGATATAGGACTGGCTTCTTGTGTAATGCGTGCATTACACACAGGGCTCAACTCAGAAAGAGCCTGTGCTTGGTTTAATGTGACTGTCTTGAAATTCTCAGTAATTGTTGAATAAGGAGCCCCTCATTTTCATTTTATACTGGGCACACAAATTATACAGCCAGTCCTGGTTAAATACCCACCAGTGGGATTGTTGGGTGGTATGATAAATGTATATTTAACTTTATAAGATAATTTCAAACTGTTTTCCAAAGCGGTTGTACTATTTTGCATTCCCAACAATGTATGAGAATTCCAGTTGTTCTACATCCTCATCAGTTTCTGTTCTTTTCTGCAACAGTTGTATCTTCACATCTTTTAAAACTAGAGGGAGGATTAGTATGTTGTGAGGGTCTTCACGCTTATCCACTAATAACCTTCTCGGCCCCTGTTCCTTTCCACATCACTTCTTTGGGCGTTGGTTGCCCTGTGTTAATAAAATGTTAAATAAACAGGTAGAAACAGCAATAGCAGAATTCAGAGGATCATGAAGTGATACAATGATGATTCCTTCTTTGTTCTCAAGCAATATTGTGTCTAGTCTCTACGATTGTAGGTTGGGAATTCAGGCAAATGTTTTCCAAGCTAAAAGATGGAGAGAATTAAACTACTCTTTGCTATGACCCACAGCAACTCTAGAAAAAAAAGCTACCTGAGTTCTCCTGTAAGATGTGTGTTTGCCATAAAGGCTGGTTTTCTTTTAATTTAATAAAAATAAACACAGAGTTGAAAAGACAGCCTCTTTTCAAGTGCAACTTCTCCATCAACAATGCGGCCAGCACCAGACTATGTTGACTCCATTCTTTGTGGCAGAATGATAGTCATTAGAATAAAGCCTTGCTGAACTTCAGATATTTCGCATATAATTCTTCGCCTCTATCTACAAGTCAGCTATCCTGCTCTTGAGGAAATTAGATTGATCTGACAGGCTGTGCTCTTCCAAAAAACCAAATTTGCTGCAGTCACACTGTGATTTGGTAGGTATTTCCATAAAGCAACCAAAATATAATTTATAAGATGAGCCATTTCTTTATACCAATAGACGGGGACTACATTTTCCTCTGTTTCATGTGATCTCTCAAAATACCACAGTGGAATAATTTGTATTCCTTGAGTGTCCTGACAAATATGACACTCTGGCTTGTACTTTTTGGACACACTGTAAGTACGGCAAGCTGTTAGAAAATAACAAAGAGTGAACTTAAGAAACATGCAGGCCCACATAAACAAAATGCTAAGATTCATTGAGGTGAGGGAAAAAAAGACTTGAGCAAGCAGAGACACACAGCACATTCACCAACAGGAAGACTACAGATGTCCGTTTTCTCCAGCTTATGGCATAGCTATAAGACGATTCCAATGAAAACCCCAAAGGATTTTTGGGGGAAATTGACAAACTCACTAAAAAGTCTATCAACAAGAATGAACAGGGACGAAGGACCAAAATAATTTTGACAAAGCATATTAACAAAGGAATGCTTACCGCATTCGATGTCAAAATATTGTGCAGAAAGCGCTCAGTTTCATTTGGGAAATCCCTATCTTTCATCCTGCTACCTAGGCTTAGGTAGAGACAATAAAAAATGAGCAGAAATGAGGTGAAATAGGAATATCTTTATTTTTTACTTTTGGACATCTCAATAAGGAAAAGTGAACCATAGCTGGCTTCTGACTGGGCTGAGATTTTTTTCCTGCAAGGGTAAAGTTCATTTGAATACTCTCCCTGTGTGGACGTCATACTGTCCTTTAGGATGGTCCTTACCGATTCCATGAAAGTGACATGGAGCTTTTAATATGAATAAAGGAGCTCAGTATCTTTCCATTAGTACATGCTTTATAATGCTAGGGTGTTCAGATTGGTTCCAAGAGCAGATGGATACTGAGCATTTAAATGACAGGAAAATAAGTGTATTATTGATACCCAGAGTAATGGACAGACTCAGTGAATCATTAGAGCTGCTTCCATACGCATTCTTCATAATTTCTGGCTTCTCATTTTCATATTAACTGCAATGAATTTCTTCTAAAACATAATAGGAAAGGAGAGGGGGAAAATGGACTTACTGACGTAAGGGGAAACAATCCCCTCCCCAGAAGAACTGGGTAGCCTTTTAATTTAGAGTTCCAGTAGGCGAATACTGTTGGTATTTCCCCAGGGTGACTGTGATTGGAATTTCCATTCCATCTGATATCACATTTTTCATAGCTCTATACCTGCGAGCGCCCTCGTCCCGCTTCACTTTCCATCCCATTGAGCTGGTCGGGTCCAGGGCTCTGTGCTCCAATCAAGGCTGAAGATAAGGAGTGATGGCTAGCTCTGGACAAGGATGACACAACACTATACCTTCAGTTATAAGAAATAAATGCAGCTAGACACACACTCAGAAAATACTTCTTTTTAACTATCCATAATATCTTTGTGACACCAGATCCTTACCCTCTCTGGGCCTCCACTCACCCCACCCCAACCTCATTTCCAGGCTCTACAGAAAATGCTAGGCAGGCTTCTTTCTGGCCCTCCTGCCAGGTTATCTGTATATTCTTGGGTGTATATAAGAATGCATATTTATCCATTTGACGTATATTTAACACATGGCTTCCGAGTGCAGGTATCCTAACATCTTCCTCTGCCATAGCACTGATGCTGATGGATTCCAAATTCACATCTTCTGCCCTGACCTCCACTGTGTTTCAGACCTGAACAGCCTGCTGCCTAAGGAATATCAATCCCACCCCACAGGAACCCAAATGTGAATGTTTCCAAAACCAAATTCATTATGTTTGCTGCTTCTTAGCTGCTTTCCCTCCTCTGCGGTCTACCTCAGTGAGACACTCAGCGAATCTCAGGGACACCTGCCCCCAGCTTTATAAGCCAGAAACCTGTGAATTATCCTAAACTCCTCTGTATGTGTAAGCTTTTATATCCAAGTCACAAAGACCTGTGTATCATACCTGCTCAGTATTTCTCAATCCCATGCCCAGTTCTCCATCTTTGTTGCCACTAGTTTCATCTGCAAACCCTTGTAATGTCTTGTCTGGAATATATTACCAGCCACCTAACTGATCTTCTAGTTCTTGTTGTCCATCCTTTCAACCAGATAACTTATTTATTTATTTTTTTAAGATGGAGTCTTACTCTATTGCCCAGGCTGGAGTGCTCACTTCAACCTCCGCCTTCTGGGTTCAAGTATTTCTTGTGCCTCGGCCTCCCAAGTAGCTGGGATCACAGGCATGCGCCACCATGCCCTGCTAATTTTTTTTTTTTTTTTGTATTTTTAGTAGAGACAGGGTTTCACCATGTTGGTCAGGCTGGTCTCGAACTCCTGACCTCAATGACCCATCCTCCTTGGTCTCCCAAAGTGCTGGGATTACAGACGGGAACCATTGCGCTCAGTCCTGATATCAATCCTGCTTCCAGGATGGTTCCCCTAAAATAAAGTGATTTTATATCATTGCCCTGTTAAAATCCTTCAGTGGCCCCATTATCAGCAGGGCAAAAGTCCCAACCCCTGGGCTTGCCATGCACATCTCACCCTGAGCGGGCTCTTGCCCACCTTCTTAGCTGTAGCTTCCCCCACTTTGCATTCACAATGTCCTTTCTGCACATGCAGAATTACCCACAGGTCCCCAAATCAGCCTTGCATTGTTTATACTTTACACTTGCATGTGTCTCCATTAAATGGAATGTCCTTGCCCTCACCTATCCGGTGAATTCCTGTCTTCAGCTCAAACACCTTTACCTTCAGCTCAAACACCACAGCCTCTCAGAAGCCTTCTCTGCCCTTCCAAGACAGAATGTACTCTTCCTTCTCTTTGTCTATCATTCAGGGTGCTGGTAGATGCAGAATGGGCATATGTGCAGCCAGGCAAGCAGGCTTTTTATCGTCTTTGCTGTCCTACTTCCTCCAACAGCAGCCAGGCTGGAGGTGGCATTTGGCTAAGTTGGATAGGCACCTGGGAGCTTATCTACTGACCTTGGGGCCCCTGGTTCCCCAGTTGTGATCCAGCTTGGAGTAACATGACCTTGAGGATTATGCATTACACAAAGATGCGACTATTCCCGGCTTTTGCAGAAGGTAGGATACTGACTTACATACCACACTTACAGCTGCATCATCATGTGAGCTGACTCCAAAAATGAATTTTGACTTTATTTTTGGGTATGTTGCAAACCTCAAGAGGAACTAGTGGTCATTCTCTGGTTTTCAATCTGGGGTAAAATTCAAGCGTTTCCCCATCGCCACCTTGACAGGTCTATTATAATACTTACCCTGTTATATTATCATTTTGCCAGTATTCCTTAAGAACATGGGCTCTTGCATATTAATTTTTATAGCCCCCAAATCTAGGTACACGGCCTGGCATGTTAAAGAATGTTCAACAAGTATTGTATTATATAATCATAATAAATTAATGTGATTTTTCTTACCCCATCATCGACAGCCTTTACTATGTTGCTCTTGATATTAAAGTAGCCCTGAGGTTAGAACCATAAAGATTTCTCTTAGATTTCTAATATCTACATATTACTTGGGTATCACCTCATCGTAATACATCTTGTAGGAGACACAGCGAGAAAATCACAGAATCCATGCGTACCCGGCATATATGAAAATTCTGATTGGCCACTAGTTGATGTTGTAGTTACAAGTAAAAGCCACCAGATGGCTTAAGGAAATGAATTTATTTCCAATCGAGATTTTTAGCTTAGAAATCTGGGACCAAAAAAAGCAGCGATTGGAAAGGAACTAAACGGCTCTCTGGTGAGCCCCACATAACTAACAAAACCCACTTATCAGTATCACCTGACTTCAGCAATGGGCTTGTAGAGGTTTGGCAACCTTCAAAGTGCAAACACTAAATGGTGTATTATCCTTCTACCTTCCAGTATCTACATGCTTTAAGATTATGGAATAATTACTGAAATTCAATTCAATTCCACAAATATTTATTGAGTTAAATTAAACCTTATGAGAGGCTTATGGAAGCATATGCGGCACGAAGCACAGCTTACTAAGCATGGAAAAATGTATGGTAGCTTGGAAGTAAAGCTGAATTTCTTTCCTCTTTGTGTGCACTGGAGCTGGTTACCATTTCAAGGAGAAGTTCTGATGAAAAAATAATTGTGACCTAGAAAATTTCTGCATAATATCTGCAGGCAGAACGGGTAAAAGATGAAATAAAACAAAGCAAACCTAAACAGCTATAGTGTTTATGAATCAACATGTATTTTATATGGCATTTACATATGAAAACCGAGTCGAAATTATCAGATTAGACCTGAGTTTTAATGAGGTGATTTAAAAATAAACCTATGTAGAAAAAATGTGAGGGATATACCCCACTGGCAGGATATATTCAAGTGGCTCTTTTGTTTTTTTACTCTAGATGCTTTGTACTGGGAGAAATTTTTGGAATATGCCTATGTTTATTATTTTGGAATGTAAAGAGTGAAATGTAAACCTAGTTAAAGATATTTGCACTCATTTATTTGACACATATACTAGGGGTAGGTACCCCTAGCTCAAAGATAGAGCCATGATTTAGAGATCCTGATTTTGAATTCTGTTAACATTGAGACAGCAAACCTTGTTAGCCTTTCTAGTAAATTAAAAAATTAGGTCAAGCTGTAGTGCTTGCTTTAAAAAATATATACTAAAGAGGCCTTTACAAATACTCAATACAGATCATTTTTAAACCTCTGATTAAAGATTGAAATCAGCTGGGCATGGTAGTGCATGCCTGTAGGCCCAACACTTTGGGAGGCTGAGGCGGGTGGATCACTTGAGGTCAGGAGTTCGAGACCAGCCTGACCAAAATGGTGAAACCCCCGTCTCTACTAAAAATACAAAAATTAGCCGGGCGTGGTGGCACGTGCCTGTAATCCCAGCTACTTGCGGGGCTGACACAGGAGAATTGCTTGATCCCGGAAGGTGGAGGTTGCAGTGAGGTGGGATCATGCCACTGCAGTCTAGCCTGGGCTACAGAGCCAGACTCCACCTCCAAAAACAAACAAACAAAAAAATAAGTTGAAGTCAGTATAAATGAATGCAGAAAACCTTCCTCCACAATGTGGAGGGCATAACACATTTTATAATTACTAGCTAGCAATTCAAAAATATTTGCTAATGAGAATTTAAGAAAAGAAACTCAATAAATAGAGTACCAGCCCTCTTTTCAACATAAACTAAAATTGGATCATTAACTTTTGAAAGCACTAATTTCTTCTGAAGGTGTAGAAAGTTTTCTTTGATAAAACAGAAATTTTATCTTTCTTTTTGGGGCACAAATAAATTAAAGGAGACAAAATGTAGCTTAATGGGGTAACCCAATATTTGAGATTAAAATTAAAAAGTTGTACAGGTTAAGATAGCCTAATTACTTTTTCTTTTTACCAACCTACAGCTCATGTTTACACTATTTTTTGTTCAATACAACTGTTTACATCTGGGCACTGTGGCTCACACCTACAATCCCAGCACTTTGGGAGGCTGAGCAGGGAGGATTGCTTGACCCCAGGAGTTTAAGACCAGCTTGGACAACATAGTAAGACCCCCATCCCTATAAAAAATAAGATTATCTGGGCGTGGTGGTGCACACTTATAGTCTCAGGTACTGGGGGGATGAGGTGGGAGGATCACTTGAGTCCTGGAGACAGAGATTGCAATAAGCTGAAATTGGATTAATGCAGTTCAGTCTGGGCAACAGAACAAGACTGTCTCAAAACAAAAACAAAAACAAAAAACAAAAACCAAAAAACCAAAATAAACAAACAAAAAACATGATTACATGTTCACTCTAGAAAATTTTAGAATATATTTTAAAATAGAAGAGAATAATTTTAACATTTCCAACACAAAGAAAAATGTTTGAGGTGATAGATAGCCCAATTACCCTGATTTGATTATTACAAATTATATACAAGTATTAAAATATCACATGAAGCCCCAAAATACATACGACTATTATATATAAATAATTTTACAAAAGAGAAAATTTGAAAGTAAAAAAAGTAATGGGAAAAATAAAAATTACTCTCAATCTCATTAGATAACCACTGCTGACATTTTGGGTGCTTTTCTTTTTTTTTTTTTTTTTTAGACAAGGGTTTCACTTTGTTGCCTAGGCTGGCAAGTACTGGCACAATCATGGCTCACTGGAGCCTCAAATTTCTGGACTCAAGCAATCCTCCCACCTCAGCCTCCTGAGTAGCTGGGACTATAGGTGTGCACCACCATGCCTGGCCAACTTTATTTTTTGTAGAAGTGGAATCTTGCTATGTTGCCCTGGTTGATCTTGAACTCCTGGCCCCAACCAATCCTCCCATCTCAGCTTCCCAAATCACTGCATTACAGGCATAAGTCACCACGCTTAGCTGGGTTATTTGCTTTCCTTTTGTTGCCCATCAATCTAAATATGATATTTATATAACTATGTTGAGGGAAATTTCACCTGTTTCCCTAAAGTGGGCAAAAAGGACCCAATGCTTAGGGCAGAGAGACATCAGTTACCCCAGGTCAAAAGAGATCTTCAAACAATTGGGGTCTAACTGCTCAGAGTTTATCGAGAAGTGGTCAAATCTCTCCAGTGTGTACAAGCAAAAGGCTGATGGCTGGGGAGCAGGAGACGCACTGGAATCTCAAATGGTCTGCCCACTCCTCCGAAGCTAAAGGGACTAGAACTGCGCACAGATGGGGCAGGTCTGCAAGAATGAGGAATCAGTATTTTTCCCCAGGGGAAATTTCTACGGAAACCCTGTACCTTGCAGGTCTGCTCTGTGCTTTTCTTAGCAGGGAAAAGGAAAATGGAGACGAAAGAGGAGTGGTCCCACTGCTTGGCAAGGTGAGCAGGTATAAGCTCCCCTGGAACTAAAGGACTGGAAGCTACGGTAGCTTAGCTCAATTTAGCTTGCCTCTATAATGCTCATGAACTCAGGATTCCTGGGGCAAGAGGTTTCAAGCAGCCAGACACTGTGGACCGTGCCTCTGGAGCAGAAGCTGCAGAACCTCTGGAGGAGATTTCCTGGTGGTGGAGCTTCCATGTCGAGGTGCCATGCATGGGGAGACTCGCTTGGGTGCTCACACACCCCACGTGGAGGGCTCCCATGCCAGTGGCTGTGAACCTGAGACGCCAGCAGAGCAACCCACAGGGAAGCACACTGGTGGGCCAGTTAAGGAAAAGCCTGTTCCATTTCTTCCATCCTCCTTCCCAGGCCCCAGTCCTCAAAGAGCTTGATCCCAGGGAGAAGAAAGAAGGCAAATTTGTGTCTTTTGGTAGGGAAGCTGGATCCATGCTGGGCTGGGAGTGGGGAAGGGTCGAGTATCAAGGCAGACCCGAGTGAAGTCTCTAAGTATAGACCAAACTGGACTGTGCTTCTCATCACTGGAAATGAGCAGGAAGCTTGGGGAACCCTCCATACATCTGGAAGGGGTGGGACAGGAGGTCTAATCAACTACAATAGAAGGTTGTTGATGTTTTCTTCTTTATACGTAAAGTGTTCTCAAAGAATTATATTATTTTCAAAATTAGAAAGCAAAAAATTTAATTAACTGGCTTCTATGTCCTGAGTCCAGGCTATTTCATAAATGAATTATGAAACTTTATTATTTTTTTCTGAATTGAAAAATAAATGCTTATTATAAAAGAAAAAAATTAAGAAAAAAGTGAAAGTTATCTATATTTCTACCATCAGAGATAACTGCTGTTAACAGCCTGGATATATTCTTTCAGGCTTTTTCTATTCTCTTTTACACACACACACACACGTGTGCAGGCACACTTAATAAGACCCGAAAATAACTGCGTTTTGTTAAAGTAACATGTTGAAGAAAAAAAGTCTACTGTATATGTACTCTGGGGGCAAACATGTCCCCAAGAAAGATATGGTTAACAGATTGAGTTGTTTTTGTGCAGGTAGTTAATTGAATTATCACTGATAAATATCAGTGAAATAAGTTATCTGATAACTAAGTTTTAAACGAATCAACATAAAGCAGTTTTAAATGAGATAATCCCATCCCACTCCCTGCTTCAGTCATTCAACCCCCAGCTTACTGAGAGTCTCCTGTGTGTTTAGAGGTATTGTTTTCTGCATTAAGAATCAGCCTAATTTATCAAAGCTGGATGACTTTGCAATACACCTTCAGACTTGGAGTGAAGTTGATGAACAACCTATTAACTGACAGATCTGCCAAATGCCCTCTCAGCTTAAAAAGTTGGTGATTCACGCCAGGCACGGTGGCCCACATCTGTAATCTCAGCACTTCGGGAGGCCAAGGCGGGAGGGTTGCTTGAGGCCTGGAGTTTGAGACCAGCCTGGGCAATGTAGTGAGACTCTGTCTCTTTAAATGAAATAAAATACCTGGTGAATCAAGGAATTTAGAGAATTTCTGATTTTTTCCTTACTGCTGCCTCAATTTCACAGAAGAGAAAAACAGACTGAAAATAACTTGTCAAAGGTCACAGAATTGGTTAATTCAAAACTAGATTACAATCCAGGTCAACTCTTGGATACTCATTCACCTCACCATTTGTTCATTTACTGAACAAATGTTTCTTATGTCCTCCAATGGAAGTCCAGTGCTCTTGGCTTGTCATGTCTTTATAATAAAGACAATTATCATCATCATAGATGTTATTATGCAGTATGTTAAGTGTATTCACTTGGATTACCATGTTTCATGATCACACATTTTTAGTAAGTAGTTAGAAAAGATAATGCTGACAAATAACAGTATTTACAAAACTAAATTCTACCTGCGTCCTTTGTGGGAGTGGAGAGGGGGGAGGTCTTTGTGATGTATGTCTGAAAGTTGTGTATGTATAAAGTTTAATTCATATACTAACCAGAGAACACTTAGATAACAAAATAAGAGAATACGAATCCAATTTGCATAGAGGCCACTAGACATCCTGGAGAATGGATGAGGAAGACTTAGGGCCTTCAGTGATTCATGCACCCACCCAGCCAGCATTGAATGAATGCTTACTACTGGGATACAATAATAAGCAAAATATGGACAAAATTCCTTCCGCATAGAGCTTACTGTCCAGAGGAGGAGATGGATTTCAAACAATCACACGAATAATTCTGTATTATAATCCTAGCTAACATGCACCAAGGGCTTCCGATGTGTCTGGCGCTTTTCTAGGCACTTGCCCCACATTAACTCATTTAATCCTCGCAAAGAAAAAAACAAAAAGAAAAAACCTGTGAGGTTGGTGCTACTATTATTACCCCCAGTGATGTTTCTTTTTTTTTTTCAGACCGAGTCTCACTGTTGCCAGGTTGGAGTGCAGTGGCACGATCTTGGCTCATTGCAACCTCTGCCTCCCAGGTTCAAGCGATCCTCCTGCCTCAGCGTCTCAAGTAGCTGGGACTACAGGCTCCTGCCACCACACCCAGCTAATTTTTGTATTTTTAGTAGAGACAGGGTTTCACCACGTTGGCCAGGATGGTCTCTATCTCTTGACCTCGTGATCCACCCGCCTTGGCCTCCCAAAGTGTTGGGATTACAGGTGTCAGCCACAGTGCCTGGCCCCCCAGTGATGTTTCTGATGAGAGCTCTGAAGGAAAGATTCATGGTGATAGGAAGTCATTTGTTGGGGGAGTCTAATCTAGCCTGGGGCGGAGGAAGACAGAGACAGAGACACCCTCTCTAACAAGGGTGAGGAAGGTTGTCAAGGACTGCCCCATCTTCCGAGGTGGGCAGGGTACTCACCTAACAGCAGGGAGGTGCTGAAAGCCTATTGATTGGGGCACTGCGGAGTCATTAGTAGTAGGCAAGACAGTGAAAAAGGAATTAAGTACTTACTACTACCTCTATGCCAGTCTGTGCAGTGCTGAACCCTGCCCCTAAATTATTTTCTCACAGGAAGACTCAGAGAGAAAATGCACCAGGCTACCTGTGGGGGAGTCTGATTAAAGCAGGGGGACCCTGGACCCCAGGGAATGGCCGCAGCATGGAGTCAGCAGTGCCAGGCACTCTGATGGGCGCAGTGCAGGGACACTGGTGACAGCTGAGGCAAGCTCACCAGGCACACAGGAAGGATGTGTAGAGCTGTCTCTCACTGGACACCTCCAAAGGCCTTGGGCTTTTTTTCTAATTTTCAGAACATATTTTCTTTCTTTATGTATTTTGCAACATTTCCAAGGTAAACATTAGCTTCATGTACAGAAATAAAAGAGTTCTTTAAGAACTGGCACTGAATTCATCACAAGAACGATCAAATTATAATGGGAAACAAACTTGCCTATTACCGAGGCTAATGAGCTGAAGTGAAGAGTGGCCTTTACAAAGTTCCCTCTCACTGAGCCCCCTGCCCTGCAGCTGACTCAAGCCATCATCACATATGTACATGTATAAGAAAGGGCATTGGCACAGTACAGCAGCTTTGCAACCTCTAAAACTATTTCAGTTTTAGTTCCCAGGAGTACGTGCATCTTCCACAGGTATTTGGTGCTTTGCACTATTGACTTTGATGGGTCAGTTTTGAAGTTTGATTAAGAACCCATTCTCTTGGAGATATATTTTATATAAATCTTGTAATATGCTAAATTTTCAAATTGTTAATGGTACTAAATATGCAAAGACATCATGTTGCATAGCCTCTACATTTCTGCATCATCATTTTTCAACTTACACACTTGAAAGTTTTCCTGTACATTCTCCTACAGCAACTTTGATATTTTTTGGTTTCCAAGTAGTCTGCTTGTCACCACCTGTGTGTACTGACTGCTGAGCACTGCTACCCCTCAAAATGTTAAGATTCCCCTGTGAGGGTTTTCGTTTCTGCTTTACCCTCTCCACAGCTTTTGATCTGATTCAATAACATGTTTGGTCTATGAAGAGGAATGACTAAATAATAATAATAATCAGAGCTTAATGTGACTTAGATTTTAAAAATGTTAAAGTTTTAGTTGTCATTTCTGAAAATCACAGATTATGGCAAAAAGAAGTTTTAAAATTATTTAGGTTCTGGAATCCAGATTTTGAGGGTCCAATAGATTCTATCAGATGCTGTCGAATATCCTGTATTTCCTAGCTCTTCCCATGGTTTCTGGTATGTTCCAAATCTCTTTATATTCAGCAATGATAGCTTTAACAGTGAGCTAAGTTTTAGTTTTGGATTCAGTGTGCAACCTGGAATGGGTGAAGGCAGCTGAGATCAAGCACAGATTCTGGGGCTCTAGAGGCATGTTTATTGAGGGCCAGGATATTGGGTGTGGGTTCCACCAGAACAATAAATCTCAAAGTTTGCTGCCTGAACCCGCAGTGTTAGCATCACCTGGGAATTCATCAGAAATGCAAAGTTTCAGGGCTAACTCAAACTACTGGATCAGAAACTCCAGGTTCGGGCCGGGCAATTTAGTTTAATAAACCCTCCATGTGATTCTGGTGTATGCTGATGTCTAAGAACCACTGAGCCACTCAAAACCATAGTGGCTTAAACATAGTAACAGTTCACTGTCTCACTGTCTTAGTCTATTGGGCTGCTATAACAGACTACCATAGACTGGGCAGTTTAGAAACAACAAGAGTTGAGAAGTTTTAGCAGCCACTGAACTGCCTTTGCACCTTGGTTGAAAATCAACTGACTATGGATGTGTAAGGTTTTGTTTTGTTTTGTTTTGTTTTTTTGGACTATTTTGTTCCATTAATCTATTTGTGTCTTTTGGGGTCAACACCACACTTTCCTGGATATCGTAGCTTTATAGTAAATCTTGAACTTAGGAAGCCTCCTGCTGTCTTATGGAGGTGGAGGAGGGGAGGACGGGAAGACCTGAGTACCGAGTCAGAGTGGAGAAATGTCTTAACAACTCTCCTGCACCCTGTCCCCCAGTACGGAGGCCTCCAAATGGAGGTTTCTGGGCTCAAAATGCAGATATAAATTATAAGCATGGCTGGCCTGGGGTAAGGCCTGAGTCCTTGACTGCAACTTCCTTCAGAGACTGCAGTTCACCACCTGTGCTCTACATCTGGTGTGAGTACGGCAGCTTTCCCCTCTAAGGTCTGCTAGGCAAAGCTTTGCAATTGCCATGGTCAGGCCTGATTCTGGCCTGGAACTGGACTTCTCAGTTTTTGGCTATAGTAGGTCCTCTGCATTTGCACTTGAGTTTTAGAATAAGCTTGCCAATTGTTGAATCTATAGATCATTTTGGAGAGAACCGGCATTTAAAAATACTGAGGCTTTGGATCCACCAACATAGTTAGCTCCACATTTAATTAGGTCTTTTACATTTCTCATAGCAATGTTTTACAGTTTTGATGTGCAGGTCTAACATATCTTTAGCCAGACACAAATTTTAAATATTTTTGATGATAATAAATAAGTAGTATTTTTAAAATACTGATTTCCATTTTTTGTCTTATAGAAATACGATTTTTGCATATAGATTTTGTAGCTGCAATGTTGCTAAACTAATATTAGCTCCAGATTTTCTGTAGAGACCACGACATTAACTTAAATTATGTGGTATTAATTTAACTGACAGGCAGCACAGGTATTATAGGTGAAAAGCTGGTGACCACCCCCCTCCTTTTTTTTTTTTTCCTGCCACAAGATATTTGATAAAACTGTCAACTCAATTCCTTGGCAGGCAGACTACCTGCTCTTTGAATCTGTATTAGCAGGGAAAATGGTTGGGAGTGAATCTCTGGGTGAGAAAGCACTGACTTCTTCCTGTCTCTTTAGCAAAGTACTTTGAGAAAGATGAACTCAGGTAAAAACCACTCATTTTGTTGAACAGAGCTGGAAGGAAATAAAGCTATGCTAAGATTGGAGTTCTCTGCCTCTAGTCTGCAATACAAATTGACTGAGTGGTGATTTCAAGCCTTCTAGTATTGATAAAGCCAAGAGCTATAACACTTCTGATAGCAGAAGATAAAACTGTGACCCAAGGCACTTCTCAAAGGCCATCAGCAAAGTGTTCTCTGCTGGACAATGGAAGCCAGACAAGCAATAGGGATCATATTAAGGGCACTGCCTTCCTAACCATGACTGCTGCTTTTGCTGGCTGCAAGTGTATAGCCATTAAGTTAGTAGGTACAGGAGACATGAGAGTCTCGTAAATAAAGATGAAGAGTAGTTAGGCATAAGAAATATGACTAATTGAGATCTGTATCTGTGGTTATTTGTAAAAGAACTATACAAGGAACAACTAGATAAGAAATCCGTTCAGTATCTTTTAAAAATTGGATTGACAAAGAAGCTATTAAGCCTAGCTTGCCAATGCCTGTGTCTATCTGACCCTACTAAAGTAACCCACAGTCCCTCAAAGTGCACCAGTAAGAAACTGGATATAAAAAGATGTGTAGCCTGTCATTGAGCACACTCTTCAGCATGCCCTTCAGATAGAACCATGGATCATGGGTAAGAACCTCCCAGTGGGTAGAGACTGCAGATGCTACTAAAGACGTTCAGATGCAACAAACGAGAGTTCCTCCTGGAAAACAGAACTGGCGTCTAACCAAGAATTTACTTCACTACCTTCGCAGTCTAATCTCTCTTCACATTTGCTTAGACAAAGAACTACTATTTTGTCCTCACTCTTCTTCCAAATTAGTTTTCGTGCCCTACTTCACCACTGCATACTGGCTGTGTGGGGAAGGGAAAGGCGAATAAATAACAATTTACTCTGTAGCTCACTGGAGTTATATCAGACTTGTAAGGGACTGTTACATCTTTAGATCATGGATGCTGAGCTGGCTGCAGTAACTGCTTAGAACTTTGGGTTTTCTCTCTTCAAACAGGGTGTGTTCTATGGGTCACAAGGGTATCCATGGATATTTGAGGGGCCAGAGGAGTAGATTGTCACACAGTTGTCCAAAAAACACTCTTGTTTTATTATTAGAACTGCCAAATACCCAAATATTAGTTGGATCTATAGTCACCGTGTAAGAAAACCTCATCTCCCACCTTCCCAAGTTAGATGTGGCTGTCAGATCAACAGCAGCATTCGATTCTCACCAGAGGACAGACCCTAGCGTGAACTGTGCATGTGAGGGATCTAGGCTGCACACACCTTAAGAGAAGCTAACTAATGCCTGATGATCTGAGGTGGAACAGTTTCACCCCCAAACCATCCCCCATCTCCTCGTCCCCATCTGTGGAAAAACTGTCTTTCACGAAACTCGTCCCCGGTGCCAAAAAGGTTGGGGACTGCTGGATGAGGTGGAATGTCTGAAGAAAAGAAGTCTAGTGGTGAAAAAGGCATCACTGAAGGCAAAAATGTTCAATTCTTTCCTCAAAAAACCAAAGAAACTCAATGTAACTTTGCTTGCAGCTATTCTGCTAAATGAAAAACACTTGTTTTTGAAATAAGATGTATCTGCTCTTTAAAAATGCTTATTCTTTTATAATTATAAAAGTAACAGCCATTGGAACACTTGAGAATGCCGTAACAACATAGAACCCTTAAAAAAGTTTAAAGACAATGAAAATCAGTAGAATCCCACTATCCTGAACAACAAAAAAATTGTATTTTTTTCCAGTTGTTCAGTGTGCGCAACTGGGAGTGCATGCATTTTCATACATACTACATGTATACACACAAACACTGCATTTGTTTTACTTTTTCATTTAATATCAAAATTGTATCAGGTTTTTTTTGTTTTGAGACAGGGTCTTGCTCTGTTGCCCGGGCTGGAGCACAGTGGTGTGATCACAGCTCACTGCAGCCTCTACCTCTCTGGCTCCAGCGTTCCTCCTGCCACAGCCTCCCAAGTAGTTGGGACCACAGGTGTGCGCTGCCACACCACCATGCCCAGCTACTTAAAAACATTTTTTTTTTTTTTTCGGTAAAGATGGTGTCTCGAACTCCTGGCCTCCAGCAATCCTCCTGCCTCAGCCTCCCAAAGTGTTGGGATTACAGGCATGAGCCATCATGCCAAATAAGTATTTCTTCACACTAAACATTCTTCAGCTCTTAGTTGCAGAGTATTTCTAGCATGTGAAACTGCATACCATCAACCACAAAACACAGAAAAATCAGTATGTATCAAAAAGAAGTAATTGAAAAACACAAAATATTGTCTTTGACAGAATGACTATTTTTTCAGACCGTTTACTGTGACCAGGCCTTCACAAGCCTAGAAGGGACTCCTGGGGGTGTTTTCATAAAAGGCCTGTGGAACCGAATTGGTATAGCCTCATAGCAATAACAAACAGCTTAGGGATGATTTTGCCCAGGGGGAATACAAATTACAAAATCAAAGCTAGAACCTTTTTAGTGTTGTATGCCTGGCAACACACTGCATTCTACACTTAGCACTGCTAAGCCTCCTGCCCTCCTTACGGTCCAGACCACATGAAAACAAAGTGTTAACTAAATCCATGCAGGAAGCTGGGTGAAAGCTTCCTTTCTGTGGGTGCTAATCTTAAGTTCCTTCCCTCATCTGAGACGACCTGCCCATTTTGGCAGAACATATGTTACACCAAAATCTCACACAGATTAACTCCCAAGTCACTCACCTGGCTCCAACCACTTTACATTTAGTTTCAGAGTTTGTCACAGGAACAAACGAAAACGATCTGAGAAACAAGAACGATACACCACCACCAGTAAGTCCACCTACACTGCCTTAATGGTGCTGTTGGTGCCTTGCTCCCGCATTTCGGCCCCTGCAAAATGGGCTTAAATATATTTGTAAATACATAACTTAATATTGAATTCATCTTCCCTATTCCGCGCACTTTGAGAACTGTGCTTAGTTTTCACTTTGGACGAATAGTAACCCTTCTGATGACCGTCATGACAATGTCTCCAATAAAAACGGACAGTCTAGCTGGCTGCAAGGCAGGTCCTCTTCTGTCTTACTGGGCACTGCTGAACTGCGAGGTCGGGGCGACAGAGCAGGAACTTTAAAATCAAACCCCATCCCCACGGGCTCGGCGCTGTTTTTTGGCCTCTACCGCTTCACGTACTTGGTGCGACAGGAGTGCACTAGTTCTCTGCCCGAGAACTTCGTCCCGAGAGCAGAACCTCTGGCACTCGCCGGGCCACACCCCCGTCCGGGGAAGGAACACGCCCCCGGTGACATCCTGTACGGTCCCGGCCTTGGGCAACCTCGATTACGGGCAGCCGCCAACTCCGCCAGCAG
>NW_012115267.1:2250751-2260991 GCF_000951035.1 Colobus angolensis palliatus
CGGGGGTCTGCGCAGGCGCGAAGGGGCGCCGGCCGTGGCCGGGGCGACGCTGAGGTCTGGTGACGCCCCTTTGTCTTTGTTTGGCTTCTCATCTTCTGGAGCTAAACTGGGCACTCTGAAGGAGCCTAGTGCGTCGGTCTCACTTACCTGAAGTGCATACCGTGGCGGCCCCAAGTTTTGGGCAGGAAATGTGCCGCTGGGGTCTGCCTTTGCTCGCGGGCGTCCGCGGCGCTGTGCCGGCATCCTCCTTTCTTGTCTCCTCTGCGCCGGCCGCCGGGACCCAGGGCACTTGCAGCGGGGCTGGTGCGAGTGTTGTCCCGGGAAACGCCGGAATGAGACGAGACGATGAAAACCTTAAGTGTGGAGGTGCGTCTTAGGCCAGTGTTGGGGCTGCAAGAGTCACCCCTAGTGCCCCCTCGGGCCCTAGGTTGGCCAGGCTGTCGCCAGGGGCCAGGAGCTGCCGTGTGCTGGGTCGGCTTAAAGCGATACTTCTCAAACTTGGAAAACTTTCTGGTCGTTCTCACACCAGTACTTTGGGAAAATACAATAAGAGTGAAATACTAGAAAAATGTTCACGTGCTTCGATGCCATGTAATGGTAAACTGCTATAAAAGTTATCAAAATCTTTCAAATTCTGCTTTAGACAGCAGAAATTTCCCAGTACGAGAGCCACACTTTAGTATTACCTTAGTGCAGCGCTTCTCAAAGTGCCTGCACCTGCTGCAGCAGCAGCATCACCTGGGATGGCCTTGCCCCATTACTGAATTGGAGACCCTGGGGGTGGAGCCCAACAAGCGCTAAAACAAGCCCTCCAGGTGATTCTAATGTACCCTGAAGCTTGTAAACCACTGCCTTACAGCTGTTGGAGGATTAAGTGATGTTTAATCTTCTACACGTGGCTCAATGCCAGAGAAATTCAGCCTTTAAAACATTTCCTAGGAAGTTTCTTTTTCTTTTCCTTCAAGAATTGTTGAGGATAGGAGGAGGTCATATTGAGAGTTTGTCATCTCGTAGAATAATCGGTATGAGATTAGACAAGGTAGAGGTTTTTGGATTAGAGGCAGTTTAGAAATTGTGTGACTGGCTTATTAATCGAATTAGCGGTTTCTGTTTCCTGGTTTCCCCATCATTTCACCTCCGACTCAGCAGTAAAAGTTTATTTTTGATTCAAATGTAGAGATTGGGTTTTGAAACAAATCTAGATTAGTAAACATCTATACTTATATATATAAAATGTAACCAGATTATCTAAACCTTATAAATGTATCTTAAAAATTTTTCATTCTTTTACGGGCAGGTATTTATTAGTGCATGTTTAAAGGCAATACTTTTCAAATGTGAAACTTCCTCAGCTTGTGCTGTACTTGCCGTTCACACACTACCGTATCTTTGCTATGCCTCCCATACACCAAAAAAACCAAATAATCAAAAAACTCTTGTTCAGATTTCCAAACTGGTTCAAGGTCAAGATGGACCAAAATTTACTTTGACTTTATCTTAACCAAAGCCTTCCCAATCAGTTTCCCAATATGTAAATGACATTTTTGGTAAAAGATTAGCAAACATTTCAGAAATGAGGCAACAATTTTTTTCATATCCCCATCATAACTTTTAACTGCAAAACGTCAGGACCTGGTTCCTTTCCAGGCTCCGCTGTCTTCATATAGCTGTGAGTGTTTTTGGTACACCGACACATCTCTGTATCTGGGCCAGTAAACTTTTTTTTTTTGGTGTAGGGCCAAGCCTACAGTGCATATGTCCTTATTGTTCATCTGTTGTAACTTTTTCCACAAAAAGTGTTTGAAATTTAGATTGTGGACGTTCCAGTCTCCACTCCTGAGCCTTGACAGGTTGCTGAAAGCCCTGACTGGCTCCAGAAATGGGCAGTGTTATCTCTTCAGTGGGTTTCAGTGGCTGTAAACTTGAAACTTAAGGATTTAGTATTGTTCTGAATTCACCTCCACTGCAACCTGCATCCTGTTTAACAACTCCTCCCTTGTCCACATTGCCTCCATCTATGTCTGTTGTTATTTGTACCCTGACTCTCAAAAGTTGCGTGACAAAAGCATCACCTTCTGACTTCAGAAGGCCTGTTTCTTTAGTGCCTTTGGATCAGCCTAGTATCAGGTGTGTACCATTACCAAATACTTGTGGTGTTCAGGATTATCATCTTAGCATTCATCCTACCATTTATTATATTCTTAAGGACAATTCCACCCTTTTACAAACTGTGGCCAAGTTTTCCACCTTGCGAGGAGTCAAACCTTCAAACTTTTTCAATGTCTAATTTATCCCAGGCTACCTAAAATGGATCAAAACGTGAACAGGCCTACTTGGGTGAGTGGTGAAAACTGAACCTGCCCTGGACCGCCTCATTTGCAGCCTTCTCCGTTCAGGTTAGGGGGCGTCTGGGCAGCGCTGGCTGGCTGGTAGGACACACGGCAATGTGTCTGCCCTAGATGTGGAGATGGTCTCATTCTGCTTCAGTGCTTGACCACCAAGCAATACTCTGAGAACTTGGGACTGAGGGACAAGGGGAATTCATTCTTGTTGAACTGTATTGGTATTCTATCGTTCAAAATAGGCTGCAGGTAGAAGGCTCGTAATTAAAACCTCAGAGTGCCTTTCATTTTGTTAAGATGTGGGTTCCCTGCAGTCAGAACTGAGCGTATTTCTGGTGAATTCTTGTAATTATTGTAAAAGTCCAATATGGTTTGATTCTGTGTTCTCGCCTAAATCTCATTTCGAGTTACAATTCCCACGTGTTGGAGGAGGGCCTGGTGGGAGGTGATTGAAACATGGGGAGTGGACTCACCCCTTGCTGTTCTCGTGAAAGTGAATGAGTTCTCACGAGATCTGATTATTTAAAAGTGTGTAGCTTCCCCCTTTGCACTTGCTGTCTTTCTCCTGCTGCCTTGTGTGAAGAGCTGCCAGCTTCCCCTTCTGCCATGATTGTAAGTTTCCCGTGGCCTCCCTGGCCATGCTTTCTGTACAGCCTGTGAAACTGTGAGCCAATTAAACCTCTTTTCTTTATGAGTAACCCTGTCTCAGATAGTTCTTTATGGCAGTGTGAGAATGAACTAACACAAAGCCCAACTTTTATGTAGAACTTGTTTTTGCATATTGGAAACATTGCTAATCTGGGTTTGGGAATGAGTCTTACCTTATAGAGTATCAGTGGGATCAGGTGTTTGGGATTTGGAGCTGTCGTTTAAAATAACTTTGACAAGTTCGATTCTATCTTGGCTTTCTTTCGTTTACATTCTTAGTGTTCATTGTATTTTTTTGGTACAGTGCTTTTTTGGGCACTAATAGATGTTAAAAACAGATGTAGAGTACCAACAGAAGGTATCCTTTTTTAAGAACTTTAAATAGAAAAAAACAGTAGAACAATGTATTAATCCAAAAGATGGCTCTTTGAAAAAAAATTGGACTACACCAATAACATTTATAAACAATTTTCTCAAGAAAAATAAGAAAGTACAAATATACAAAATAAGACTTGAGGAGATCGTAAAAACAGATAATTTGAAGAATAATAGGAGACTACCTGAACTCTTTGAAAATAAATTTTAAAACTTTGATGAAAGTGATAATTTTTAGGAAAATATAATTAATCCTGATTGACCTGAGAACAGGTAGAAAATTTAAGCAGGTTGATTTTTGTAGAAGAAATAAAGCTATTAAAGAGTTACCTCCTCCCAAAGTATTATGTCCAGTTTCACCAAGAGTACCTACTGAATATTTAAAGAGCAGATAATTCCAGAGTAGGAACAAATTGCTATTTCCTTAACATGATAACGCATCTATTTCAACCCAAAAGCCCACTTTAGGCTTAATGAAGAAATACTGAGATTTCCACTGTTGTTCAGACCAAGACGAGGAGTGAGCACAGCCTAGTACCTTTTACCAGGTGTGCACTGTTAGCAAATTTTTTGGTGTTATCTTAGTTTTAATCCCACCTTTAAAAATAAATCATACCTTTTTTGTATTAAGAAAACTTCCACCTTTTTATTAAGTGTGATCTAGTCGTTGATTCATACTTTGTAAGAAGGTAAGATTCAAACCTTTAGACTTTTTATTGTTTTATGTCTCCCAGGCTACCTAAATTGGATTATAACATGAACTGGCCTACTTTGAGTGATTGGTTATTATTTTACATTGTAGGTACAGCCAATGTGGTCAGACAAAGCAATTCAAGAAGTACAAAAAAGGAAAAAAGATCAGAAGTTCTTAAATACATAAGGGAATGTAGCATTTGATAAAGGTGGTATCTCAAGTCAGTGGGGAAAAGGGGAAATAATAAATGATGTTGGGACAACTGGGTAGCCATATGGAAAAAAAGGTTGGCTCTCTACACTGTAAGACGGGATAAATTTTAATGTTTGATGGAAGAAATTCCAGATACATAATAGCTCACACTTGTTAAGTGTCTTATATACCAGGCACTGTAGTAATTTACTAATACATTTAATCCTCACAGTAAACCAAAGAAGTAGTAACTATTATCACCACTGATAGATGTGGAAACTGAGACCCATAGATGTTAGGCAGTTTAAACAACGTACATTGCTAATAAGTAGTGGAGCTGGGGTATGAACCTATCAGTTTGGCTATAGAGTTTCTGGCCTTAACTCCTATACTCTTTTTCCATTTAGATAATTGTAAAAAAATGAAACCAAGTATGAGAATAGGATGTTTTTATAATCTGGGTGTCAGGAAAGCCATGACCTAACTGTGACTTGAAAATCAGAAAACGTAAAAGACTGATAAATTAGATCATGTCACAGTAAAATCTTCTGCATGGCAAAAATCACCATAAGCAAAGCCAAAAGACAAGCTATGGTAAATAGTTGCAATTCATATCATAGATGAAGGACCAATCTTTTTAGTTATATAAGAAGCTTCTAGAAATAAAAACACCAACATCCATTAGAAAGATAGACATCAGGTTATGAACAGACCGTTTACAGAAAAGTACAGTTGACTCTTAAGCATATAAAAAGATGCTCAGCTTCACTTATAATGAGAATGCAAATATCATTTTCATTTTTCAGATTGGGAAAAATCCAGAACTTTGACGATACACTGTGTTGGTAAATTTTTAAGGAAAAAGACACTCTTATACATTGCTGGCAAGAGTATAAATTGGCTCAACTCTTATGGAAGGCAGTTTGGTTGTATCTATGAAATTTAAATGCATATACCTTTTGACCCAGGAATTCAATTTCTGGGAATTTATCCTCTGAACGTAACTTCCATGCATGCCAAATGATGACTGTACCAGGTTATTCACTGCAGCTTTGTTTGCAATAGCACAGGACTGGAAACAACCCAGATGCCTATCAATAGTGGCTAGTTAAATAAATTACGGTTCATTGTCACAATGGATATGCAGCTGTAAAAAAGAATGTGGAACATCTGTATGAATGGGTATGGAGGGATTGCCAAGATGCAGCGTTAAGTGAAAAAAGCAAGGTCTTAACAGTGTGTATATATAGAGTATTCTAATTTTTCTGTGAACAGAAGGGAAAATAATATGTATAGAGAAACTTTGCAAGGATAGCTAAGAAATTAATAGTTGGGGAGGGGGCTGTGTAATGAGATGAGAATCGATGGAAGCATAGACTTCTTAATGCTTCTTTTGTAACTTGCTTCTTGTAATGTGACTGCATTTGTGAATTAAATAACTTCACTTGGAAGATGATCTGTCTTGCTGTTTTTAGTCTAATTGACCACCTTTCTGTCATCTTTTGTCATACTTATTTCAAGTTTTTTTTTTTTTCCCAATTTTGCTCTCTTTTTCTTGTCAAGTACATCTTTTTTCTCCAACTTGCTTTTGTAATCAAAATCTACATTTTGGCGTGATTTAAAAATCTAAATTTAGAGAGTGAAATCGGAATAAGTTAATCCAAGTCATTTTACATTTCATAAATATTCATTTATATGGAAGCATCAATTGTGGTGGCATCATACAAAGAACAGATCTTTGGGGACGAATTCCTTCCACTATTATGTAGAAAGCATTATGTGTATTTCTTTTATTGTGAGTGATGTACATTGATTTTTAAAAAGAAAATGATAGAAAACAGTTTTCGTTTTAGAGAAGTTTTCCCCAATGTGTGATTAATTTCTAAATTGTAGGATACAGAACTGTTATTTCCCCTCGTTGCATCCTGCCCAGAGCTCTTTGATTTTACAACCTGTTCCAGAACGTTTTGTTTCCCTGAAGTCCCTGGGAGGAGGGTATTCAGTACCTCCCACAATGTGATCCTTACCTACTTTCCCAATCTTTTTCTCCACGGTGTCCCCATAGAACCCCATCTCCTGCCTAATGTGTTTTACTGTTCTGCCTCTGTATTGCTCACACGACCATACCCATAGTGTGGATTGCACACTCGGATCTTTTTACTTATTCATTCATTAAATGTCTATTAAAGGCCTGCTTAGGAAAGACCTGTGTTGTCCATATATCCTTATCATCAAGGAAGCATCCTTGAAATTTTCCCTGCCCTAATTCCATTTCTCCCAGAAATCCATCCCTTTTCTCTCCAACTTAAGTGATCCCTTTCTTATCTACTGGACAAATAGCTATGTACTACTTTATGAATCCTTTCTATGGCATCTTGCATTGCTAATTAGATGTTTTATTGCACAGAACTTGCACAATCTGTCTCACCTCCCCACGTGGTAAGCTCACAACACTTCCCCAAGAGTGCTGCCCACACCAGGCAGTCAATAGTGGTTTATGGACTTTGGGAAGAATATGGTTAATGCCTGAGAACAAAGACCAGAAATGTGGTCTTTTTGTGTGACCACAATGATACAGAGAAGTTAACAGAGCTGCCCCCATTGTCCATGGGGCATGTTCTGAGTTCTTTCGGTAGTGGTGATGGATTTTTGCTGATTTCTCTGAACTTTTCCCCGAGTTATTTTTGTGACTTTGGCCAGGATGAAGGGTGGGGAACCTCATCTTTAGATCTCTGAGTGGAGACTTGTTGGGCATCTGCAGCAGTGGTGGAGAAAAGGTCATCAAGCTCAGTGCAGTCCACGTGGGGCCTTGGCCTGCGACCCTCAGGCTCAGGAGTCACTGTGAGCCCCTGCCTTGGGTGGCGGAGGGAGGAGAGGAGGACAGCTGACCCAAGGAGTGGGAGGCTGGTTAGGTGAGGAGACATCAGCCTGGGGCATGGGTCTCATGAGTGTGAGTGGCCGCCAGGCCCTCAGCAAGGACCAGAGTGGAGGCCTCTTTGCTAAGCTTGGTGTGGCTCCTGCATGGGTCCCAGCAGCCTGCCTGCCATTGATCACCCCTTACTCCTTGGCAGATGGCCAGGCCCCTTGCCATGCAGCAGCAGCTGGCTGGCCCTGCCCTCCTGTGCTAGCTGACATCACCAACCCTCTGGGGATGTATGGAAGACTGAATTCTGCAAGAGATGCTTTCAGGGTGTTCGTGCATGATGAATGGAAGTTGTAGATCTTCTACAGGCTGCTCTTATCTTTCTTACATCATAAACTCCAAGTTTGAGAGCATCACAATATTCATTGATATGTGTAGCACTACATAGTGAACTGAGGGCAGGAAATGACTTATGCTTTGTGCCTGGAACACAGTAAGCTGATGATAAATACTTGTTGGAAGACTGTAGCATATAACCTGTTGAGTTCTTTGGGAGGCCAGGCTTCCTCTGAGCAGTATCATGCCAACAGACACACGCATGTTATGTATTATGGCACGTAATCGGTAAGGCCATAAGTGTTTGAGTAATGGGGAGGAGTACAGTGCATTGAAGGATACAGGAAGCGTCCGGGTTTGGGGGCTCAGGCCTGCCATTTGTGGTTATGTTATTGGTTTTTCCTGTCACATCAGAAAACTTTATTTGCTGGATGGAATTTCTGCAGCCAAATGAAAATGTATGTGATAGGAGTGGATCGTGTTAGCCAAGTAAGATTTCTAATGAGGCCCTGAGTTGTCATAAGGTAGCGATTCCACTATTTCCACTGGTGTCTGTCTCCTTACCACATTTTAAGCTAAAAGAGGTAAGAAGTCAGGAGGGTAAGAGTCTGGCCATGGCTTTGCTTTCTTCTCTTGCTTCCAACCACCCTTGTCTGAAACCTACATTTCACCTTGGGAAAGTTCTGCCTTTCTGTTTCCAAATACTTTTGAGATGCTGTAACCCTGAACTCAGATCTAAAACCAGACTTACCATTTGCTTCCAAAAGATTGACTGCATATTTTAATTTCCCAACCTCTCTCAATGGCACTGCTCTCCTGTCAAATCCCAGAAGCCGCAGTCAGGGTCATCTTTGAGCCTTACCTCTGCATTTGAGTTATCCTTCCTCCCATGAGTCCCGATGACTTCTTTCCTTCATTGGTCTCTGATCTGTCTTCACTCTCCCCTGCCTGAGCTGTTCAGAGCATTATCGACATATACCTAAAATTTGAATTTCATTCTCTCACTGCTTAGGGAACAGCAGCGACTCAGACCTGTCCAATGACACTCTTCAGTGCTGGACACTTTCTGTGATTTGCTGCTGGCCTCAGTGTTCCAGATCTCCACTTCCACCCTGAGGCTGGCTCCTGCTCTGAGCTCCTTCCTCCCAGGTTGCTGTGGTCTGAATGCATATGTGCCCCTACTGAATTCACATTAGAATCCTCACCTGCCAGGTGATGGGATTAGGAAGTGGGGGCTTTGGGAGGTGAATAGTCATGAGGGTGGAGCCTGCATGAATGGGATTAGTGCCCTTATAAAAGAGACCCCAGAGAACTAGCTAGTCTCTTCGGCCATATGAGGACACCGTGAGAAGGCACTGTCCGTGAACCAGAATTTGGGCTCTCACCAGACACCGAACCTGCCAGCGCTTTGATCTTGGACTTCCAGTCTCCAGTGCTGTGAGAAAGAAGATTCTATTGTTGATAAGCTGCCAGGTTATGGTAAATTGTTACAGCAGCCTGACGGACTGCGACACAGGATGTTTTCTGTTTTTCTTGCAGCCTTGTCTAAAACATCTTGGGACTTTTTTTTTTTTTTTTTTTTTTTTTTTGAGACGGAGTCTGGCTCTGTTGCCCGGGCTGGAGTGCAGTGGCCGGATCTCAGCTCACTGCAAGCTCTGCCTCCCGGGTTCACGCCATTATCCTGCCTCAGCCTCCCGAGTAGCTGGGACTACAGGCGCCCGCCACCTCACCCGGCTAGTTTTTTGTATTTTTTTAGTAGAGACGGGGTTTCACCGTGTTAGCCAGGATGGTCTCGATCTCCTGACCTCGTGATCCGCCCGTCTCGGCCTCCCAAAGTGCTGGGATTACAGGCTTGAGCCACCGCGCCCGGCCAAAACATCTTGGGACTTTCAAGGCTAAAGTTGGCTTCTTCCACTTCTCTGCCACCCCTTGGGGCTGTTTCAGCTTAGATTGCTCTTAGAGTTGGAGCTGGAACTAGGGCTTTGGGACTGTGTTTTGTGCTTTCATTTCAGTGTCTCTCCTTGGGGAGATGGAGGTAGAATCCCTTTGGTGCTTGGTGATAGTCATTTTCCCTCCTGTGTTTTCTGAACTTCTAGCCTGGTTATGGAAGCTGCTGGCATGATCAGAGTTCTCAGATTCCAACTGCTTTCTCCTGGATATCCTATCAAAATGCTCTCCCCGTTCAGTGAGATACTCAATGACTTTGACTCATGATGCCAAATGCTTGATTTTTTCCTTCACCAGAGGGCTGCGTGTCCTCTGGGTTAGCTGGTACCTCTTCTGTAAGCTGGGCCTCTTATGAAAGGGGACATAGACTACTGCCCAATGTTTAAAAAAAAAAAAAAAGTATGGTTACTTGTATTTCTGTAGGAATTTTGTATCCTTTCATGGAAGTACTTCTATAGTGTTTCTCAGCAGGGTATATTTCTGATCCACTAACTTGTTGAACAAGTGTATTGTATTTGCATCATAATACAGCAAAGACTAGTAGTAATGCAACTGGAAGAAATGTGACAATACATTTAGATGATTATATTATAATTACATTAAAGTATAAAATTTAGGAACATCGGATGTCTTCCCAGAGCATGTTTATAAAATGATTTCTTTCAAAGATGTTACCATAGGAAAGTAATATTAGTGTTGAATTTTCCTTTAAAAAGTTTTCATGTTTTACCTTTGATTTAAAAAAATTAGTTTGAGGCCGGGCGCGGTGGCTCAAGCCTGTAATCCCAGCACTTTGGGAGGCCGAGACGGGCGGATCACGAGGTCAGGAGATCGAGACCATCC
>NW_012115267.1:2261236-2293399 GCF_000951035.1 Colobus angolensis palliatus
AAAAAAAAAAAAAAAAAAAAATTACTTTGCCATTAGATATTTTATACTTGGTGTAGGTCAAAAGTTATGTGCAAAATTAAAAAGCATTGTTCAGATGAGGCTACAAATTATTCTTTGGCCTGCTGAAAAGATCTGATATTTTAACAGATTGTACCCAAAAGAGAAGAGTCATGAAAATGAAATACTTTGAGGGAATTCATAGCTTTCCAGCTGGGGAAAATGAGACCTGAAGTAAAAAATTTTGAATGCACTGTCGTTAGCAGATGAAAAGAAAACCGCGTAAGAGTTTGCAGAATGGAATAGCCGGCTGCCACAGAGCCCCCGAGAAAGCATTGCATTGCTGAGAACTCCATTGCCTTACCTCTTTCCGAGAGACAGTTTATAAAGAGCCACCTCATCTACCAGTGAGCCTTCTGGAGGGACTTCTGCTGGTCCCTGGGGTGTCTGGCTTACCATTCAGCATTCCTTGCGCCCTGAGATGTGTGCATCAGCATGAAGGAGTGCTTCTCAGAGCCCCAGGGTGTCTGCGTGGTCCTGATAACAGGACGCTCAGGCAGTCTGTCCCTGACCAGCCAACCCATTTGACCTTCCTTGCTTAGGAATTGCTGGCATTTATTTTCTTTACTACTCATTTGGTATGCAGTCATATTATTTGAAGACTACATATATTGTCTTTTTATTGTTTAAGTTTATGATAGTGATTAATGTATTTCTCTTTTCTCTATAATGGCATTGCAAATTTAATGAGAGCTTATTTACTTACGTGGATCCGTCCCACACCTACGCATGTCTGTTACATGATAACTGTTAGTTAAATGAACTAAAGAAGGATTGAGCTTATACTCTGTGGTACTGTATTTGGAAGCTGTGTGTTCAATAAAACTCTTTTAGTATAATTCAGGCCAATAGGTGTTAATATTAATGAATCTCAATAAATGGAAGCTATGTTTTTACCTTCTAGCACAAACCATTCATCTTCAGAAATTTTGTTATGATTGTGTGTGTGCGTGTCCAATGGCTGACTTTCCAAGCAGTTATTAGAAGAGATCTGAGTTTTTAGCTTCTGCATTACGATTCATGTTCAATATTTATGGAAGAGAAGTCTTTCTACAAATATGTAAAAATATTGGTGAGTGAAGGAAATGGCTCCCAGTATGACAGAAGAAAATATCCTAGAGAGATCCACAGTTATCTTCAGTTTCCCCAAGGTTGTGTTTACATAAAGAAGACATTGTTTTATGTTCTAGCATCAAGAGATGATTTTATGATCTAACAGATTCCACGAAGAACTCTCGTAAGGTGGTTCTCAGTCCCGGCGTAACTGCTTCGGAGATCCCAGAGCAATATTAGTCTCTGGATTTATTGGTTTTGCTGCATTCTGTTAGCATCATTCATATTTTTCTCCCAAGGGTACCACTTTCCTCCCTTTTGCTAATACCAAGATACGGAAACTCATTTATGCCGTGGAGTGTGATGCTGGGAAATGAAGGCTTGCTTATTACCTCTCCACAGGACCTTTTGTGACCATACTTCGATGTCTGCCGCCTCAGTATAAATAGGCACATTCAGAAATGTGTTCTCTAGTGAAGGACATGTTGGCTTGGTGGAAAGCTTAGGGACTTCGCGTTTGGACTGTGAGTCGGAGCTGCACGTCATGTGCTTACTGGCTGTGTGACCTTGGATAAATTTGCCTCAGTTTTCTCATTTGTAAAACAGACAGTGGCTATTTCTGGGAATAGATGAGATAATAGGGAAAGAGCCTAGAATGGTACCTGGCTCCTGCCAGATGCACAGAATGTTTGTTTTGCAGTGTGATGGCTCCAGTAGGGACACTTAGGGGACAGTGTACTGTCATGCTGTTGCCCTGTTTTGTAAGAGTGACTGATGGCTACGTGACATCACCACACTTACTGCAAGAGCTGCGGTGTATGGCAGGCAGCTAAGCTGTAGGCGCACACGGCCTTTAGCTCCACCTGAGCTCCAACCTTCCTTTTCGGAGGACTGGCCTCTGGGTCCACCTGTGAAGCAGGAAGGTTGATTATTACTTAAACCCATAGGCCTGTAACCTTTTGGGAAAAGATTCTCTCAAAATGACTCTTGATGGTCAACATGGGTGTGCCTTTATGCAGCTTCCATTCCCATCGCTTCCTGCAGGCAGTGTTGTTCCTGATTGCCCCAGTCTAGTTTATCACAAGGGAATTGCTTTGCAGGGCAGTGAGCTCCCTTTTGGCAGAAGAAAGAGTCAAACAGAGGCTGGGAGGTTCCCTTACACACAGTGGTGGCTGGCTTGGGAGTGCCTCCCAGCTCTGGATTCTACTCTCCTAGTCTCCTGCCTTTCCGCAAGTGTCTCCACCCAGCTCCGACAGAGTGGGCAGCATCAGGAGAAGGGAGTGCAGGGATGAGTGTTGTGGGATCTCAACATTTAAGAGCAGACGATGGGGGGTGGGGGAAGAGCATACACGCTGGAGAGGGGGAGGGAGAACAGTAGAAAAAGAAAAGCTAATGCCTGCTGGGCTTAATCCATAGGTGATGCGTTGATGGGTAAATGTGTGCCATGGTTTGCTGCACCTATGTAATAAACCTGTACATTCTGTACATGTATGTCAGAACTTAAAAAAAGAGCAGAGGACAAGGAGCCTCCAGGTTCATGTGGAAAAAGTAGTTAGAAAAGCAAACAGTACTCAGGAAACCAAGAGAAATGAGAACATCAGGAAGAAATGGATGGTCGGCCACAGTCATTGCATTTGGCAACCAAAAGCTTTTGCCAGCAGTCATGGGCGAAGACAGGGAGGGCAGGAGCCAGGCACCATGGCCAGGTGGGAAGTATGGAGACCTGCAGATCCTGGCTTCTCTTTCAACAGCTTGGCTGGAAATAAGGTAGCAGGTTCAAAAGGGGTAGGGTTTTTAAAGGTGGGAGAGACTCAAAAATGCGTGTATTCTAAAGGGTGAAGATAGGGGAAGATGTTGAAGAAAATCTAAATTTTGTACTACTGTTTGTCATTTTATACACAAATTCTTTTTGACTACCTGTCTCCTTTTTTTTTTTTTTTTTTTTTTTTTGTAGAGACAGGGTCTCCCTGTGTTGCTCAGGCTGGTCTTCAACTGCTGAGATCAAGTGATCCTCCCTCCTCAGTCTCCCTGAGTGTTGGGATTACAGCCATGAGCCACCAGGATTGGACCCCTTTTGTTTTTTTAATTCATAGTTATTTTTCTGCTCTTTCTTTTCTCAGCCTCCCTCACTCCTCCCTCCTTCCTCCTTCGCTTGCTTTCTGAGGCTTCTGACAACTCATCTGTTAATGAGTTTTTTACAGTCCTGTCCTTCTGGAGGCCCTCAGTGCCGCATGGAATCTAGACCTGGCGACTTATTGTCCATTTAGGAGACTCTTGGTGTCCATTGGTCCAATTGACTCATCCCCGGCCATGTGTTAGCCCTCTATAATTCTCTGCGTTGTTGCTACAGTATTTATGTGTCAAGATGTATCTCACTGCATCTTATTCACCCTAATATTAGTGACAATATTCACTAATAATTTTACTTCTGTGCTTAATTCCTTGGAGGTTTTGGGATTTAAGCCCAACCAATTTCTGTGGAGAGCAGTAGCATAGGAAATTAAACACACAAAATAAAAGTTTGATTTAGAACTGCTATAAAGCCAAATTGGGAAAATGGAGTCACTGTTTTCCAGTAAGTACACAGTAACGGGTGTTTTGGATGGGGAGAGGTGAGTACTATAAAGATGTCTCTACAGTTTTGAAATTTCCTTTTCTGCTCTTTCTTTCCCTTCTCTTCCTCCTCCTTACCCTCCTCCTCCTTCCCTCCTCAGCTGGTTTGCTATCCAGTGTAATACCCACGGTGGAGCCCAGGATGGAAGCTGAACCGTGAGAGGTGTGTGTGGACGGTCGGTGTGGGCGTATGTTCACATTCATAGGTGGAGCCTGGTGTGATGGAGGTGGGTCCTGTGGGCTCACTGGGGACCCTCGCCCTGGCCCCCTTCACATGGCTCCTGTGGTGCCGGACTGGCCACTGAGACTCTGCCCTCAGGCACCAGTGACCCCTGGGGTGGGTCCTCTGACCCTGTCTGGACAGCGTCTCCTTCCTGCAGCTTGTGTGCCTGTTTTCCAGAGAATGGGAGCTGTAAACTGTGAAGCTCTAGGGCTGGCAGCCGCCATGGTGCTGCACCCTGGAGAAGATCTGCTTCCAGCAGGAGAGGCTGGGGCCCATGGGAGGAGGCAGAAATGGTAGCTGGGCCCGCTGCCTCCAGGCTCCTGAGCTCTCGCCACGCTCCTGCCCTTCCCGTGGCTTCACTCTTCAGCATTGCCTTAGATTCTTTGACCAAAAACAACCAGTCCCTGTTTCTCTTTACCTCTCTTTCCTGAAGCCACTCCAAGTTGGAATTTTTTCACCTGCAAGTGATTGAACATAGATGTCTTCTTATCCTTAACAAGGTTCGTCTCTAATGGAAAATAAATGAGGATCACATTTGGAGCCAGTGGTCCCTTGCTAGCTTTTCACACGAGCCACGCTTAGAAGCTGTGCTAGGGCCGCAGGCATGCTGGACGTTTGTGTTGTTCCAGTGTTCACTGCTGTGTCCTGAGACTCTGCCACTGGCAGGATCCTACCTGTGAGGTTCTGGGGACTGCTTCCCCATCCCGCAGAGTTTAGCGTTGCCCCCAGGCTCGCAGGTTTCAAGAACCAGGTGAGAGATAGCACCTGGCTCGGCGTATGATCTGGTACTTTTAAAAATTTTTTTTAGGCAGGGTCTCACTCTGTGGCCCAGGCTGGAGTGCAGTGGCACAATCTTGGCTCACTGTAGCCTCAACCTCCTGGGCATAGGTGATCCTCCCATCTCAGCCTCCCAAGTAGCTGGGACTAACAGGCATGTGCCACCATGCCTGGCTAAGTATTTTTTGTAGAGACAGGGTCTCGCAATGTTGCCCAGGCTTGTCTCGAACTCATGGGCTCAAGCAGTCTGCCTGCCTAGGCCTCCCAAAGTGCTGGGCTTACAGGTGTGAGCCACCACATTCGACCATGTTTGTTCTAGAAAAATAAAGCTCTTTAATTACAGGAACATCACAGCTTACCACCTTTCTCACTAGCAGCTATGATGTGAGCTCCTGGTAGAAATGAATAGCTCCCTTATGAAACCTGACTGTTCTTAAGTGTCACATCATGAAGCTTTGGATCTCCTTCCTTCCCCACAGTGTCCCTCCCTGCACAATTTAAGGAAAACCTTTCCTAGTCGTTCATATTTGGTGCTTGGGTGCTAAGCATTACAGGGCTCTTGGCTATCCGGGCATGCCCATGAGCCACAAAGTGTTTCCCCCTCAGCTGGGCTTGTTCTTTCATCAGAGCCAAGGTGAGAAGCCACTGTGGCCCCACAGAAGGATCACTGAGAGTGGGCTCAGGAATTCCGGGTTTTGGCTTGCTATTAATTTGCTGTGCAGCTTTGAGCAATTTACCTAACTTCTCTGGTCACAAATTCGCTTACTTACGAAAAGTGCTTGAAAGCAAAGTTCCTGGAGGCTCTTCTTTCTTCCTGACCTATGGTGATTTTAAGTGCTTTCTTGTGTTATGCTTAGCACTTTCTCTCTTCCTGTCAGAATTAATCTCCTTTCCTCAGAAGCTGATGGATTGGAACTCTAAGCCACAGATCTTTCTTGCATGGTCTTGCTTGCTTCTTTTCCCCCCTCTTTTTCTGTTTTTCCCCTTGAGGCAAAGGCAGAGAAGGAAGATGGAGGCCTAGCAGCCTGGTTGCTAATACAGTTATGACATTCTTCTTCTCAGTCTAGGGGAAGTTACTCTGGCAATTATGAATCCATATCCTTGCCTCGGAACTAACTTTATCCCCCCTTATTATTGTTTCATTTCAATGGGATGGCTTCTTGCAGATTTTTTTTTTTAAGTCTTTTTTTTTTTTCTTTCCCTGAAATTTCTTACAGAGACCAACCCTGTTTTCTCTGAATATTTGAAGGTATAGTTGAAACTCAGGCAGTTTGGAAGCAGAACCATGCTGTGATTTCCTCCAGGAGCCGAGGTTCTTTGCACATGGACTGCGCACGGGCCTTGTGCTTTGTGAGCTGTCAGTTCTGTGCCAGCCTGCATCTGTCTTTTTTTTTTTGTTGTGTTTTTTAGAGAAGTTCTCACTCTGGAGTGGAGGCTGGAGTGCAGTCGTGCAATCCCAGCTTACTGCAGCCTTGAACTCCTTGGCTCAAGCAATCCTCCCACCTCAGCCTCCCGAGTGGCTGGGACTGCAGGCTTGCATTACCATGCCTAGCTAATTTTTTTTTTTTTTTTTAAATTTCTAGTAGAGATGAGGTCTTGCTATGCTGCCCAGGGTAGTCTTGTGCTCCTGGACTCAAGCCATCCTCCTGCCTCGGCCTCCCAAAGTGCTGGGATTATAGGTGTGAGCCACTGTGCCTGGCCTTGGCAGCTTCATCTTCAGTGTGAAATTTATTTACAGCTTTTCTTACTAAAGACTAGTCTTTCCTAATTACCACGTGCAGTGTCTTCCGTACTGCTGAAGGCTGTTGAGCAAGGCATAGTCCAGATAAACTGTCTTGACAGAGAAGTAGCAAATGGGAAACAGGCTGAGGTTGGATGCTGGGGAGATGCCTGGGCAGGATGTCACAATATGGATTAAAATGGAGGTGGGGCAGGGCAAGGCCAGAGGCTAAGCCAGCACAGCAAGGGGTAGCAGGCCTGTCTGGGCTGCACACAAGGTTCAGTTGGAGGGCTGTCCACAGCAACAGCAGGAAGGGGTTGATCAGGAGGCGTCATATAAGAACTAGGCAGACAGGGCAGTGGATGATTCCATGTGGAGGGGCCTGCTCTGAGGCTGCTGGTGCTCCTTTGGTCTGAACCTGGCATCCTGTAGCTGACTTCCATAACCCACTTGGCATTTGGGCCTCCTGCTCCTTGGCTTAGTCCCTAGTTCCTTGCCATGGGAACGTGAAGCTCTCCTTAACATTTCTCTAAATTCTGGAGTGTGTCTGTGACTAGGGGGGTTTGTGTTCTCACGATTACTTCTGCCTCAAGGTTTGGGCATCCCCAGATGCGCTCTCCTTTTCACACTGAATTGACTCCTTTATTTTTATTTATTTATTTATTTATTTATTTTGAGATGGAGTCTTACTCTGTCGCCCACGCTAGAGTGCAGTGGGCGTGATCTTGGCTCACTGTAATCTCCGCCTCCCGGGTTCAAGCAGTTCTCCTGTCTTGGTCTCCCGAGTAGGTGGGCTTACAGGCACCCACCACCACTCCTGACAAATCTTTGTATTTTTAGGAGAGATGGGGTTTCACCATATTGGCCAGGCTGGTCTCGAACTCTGACCTCAGGTGATCTGCCTGCCTCAGCCTCCCAAAGTGCTGGGAGCTGGGATTATAAGTGTGAGCCACTGCACCTGGCCAACATAAAGGAAATTGAGGGGGTACCCGGATTTGAACTGAGGACCTCTTGATCTGCAGTCAGATGTTCCACCACTGAACTCTACCCCCTCTGCTGACTCCTGTCTAATTTTCTATCAAAACCTCACCCATGGCTTTGGTGGCTGATGCCTGCACCCCAGCACTGTGAGGGCCAAGGCAAGAGGATTGCTTGAAGCCCAGAGTTTGAGACTAGACTGGACAACAAAGTGAGACCCCCAACTGTACAAAAATATATTTAAACAATTTCCTGGGTGTGGTGGTGTGTACCTGTAGTCCCAGCTACTTAGGAGGCTGAGGCAGGAAGATTGCTTGAGCACAGGGGGTCAAGACTGAGTGAGCTGTGATGGTGCCACTGCATTCCAGCCTGGGTGATGGTGCGAAACCCTGCTGCTAAGAAAACCAAAAAGCCAAACAAAACAAAACAAAGCAAACCCAACAAAACCTGACCCATAACGCAGGCGAGAATGTCCTAGATTTTCCTGAAGACCGGAAGGAGTGATGGGGGAGGGGCCACACCACACGCACCGCGGAAGGGGGCTTGGGGGGCCTCTAAGGCTGGTTACTCCTGCTGCCAAGATGGCCTCATTCACAGCTTCTCCTTGCTTGAGGGCGAAGCTGCCCACCTGCCTTCCCAGCCCTCCTTTCACCCTCCTAGGAAAATGTATGTCATCTTTTCTCCCACAAAACAGATGGAGCACTTCTATTTGGCCTGGGTTCTCACTAACATCCGTGCGCTAAGGGGCTCGTCTTTTACTGCCAAATCTTACCAAGTTGTTTTCTCAAGCAAAGATGGGACTTGATAAACACTGACCTGGGATTAAATTGTGTTACCTTGGAGCTTGAACCGCATGTCGAACCAAATAGGCAAGAGGAGGTGGTGGCGGGGCTTGAGGGATCCCTCTCTGTGGTCTCCATTCCGGCGTGCTGTGACCCCCTTTGCCCATCACACGGCTGCGTTTTGTTCCACCCGCTCCTGCTGTGAAGGGGACCGTGTTCACTCTATCACCTTATCCCTGGAGCACCGACCAAAGTGCCGTGAACAGAGTAGGAATTCAATCAATATTTACCGAACGACTAGATGTGCTCAGCACGGTGCTAATGGATGATTAGAAAAGTTAATAATCTCAGCTCTTAAGGAGTTTGTAGTCTAGTCAGGAAGCCAAAAATAACACAGATGAGAATCATTAAGCCTCCAAGCTGATGGCACTGACTAGGGGTGCATTTATCAAGAATTTGGAAGCACGTAACCATACTTACGTTCTTTGTTGCATACATAACATTTAAATTGTGACTCCCATCCAACTTATCACTCATTCAGATATGTTTCTTTTTCTGTGTTAAAAACAAAAATATAAAGCCGTATTTCCAGAGATTTTTAAAGGGCCCAAAAGATTATGAATTTGATCTTAACATCAGCAAATGACAATGTAGTTTTAACAAGTTACTTTGAATTAGTCAAATCTAAAACTCACTTTAGATTTGTTTTCTGGCTAATATTCTAATTGAGAGACATTTCCATGGAGGTATTAGGATAAAATACTGTTTTTAGATATGTGACATTTCCCTGTATCTTAGAAATCTCTTGGGTATCTCAAGAGAAATTTAATCCATCTGATTTTGATCCAAATATAATTTACTCACAATGATGGAGAAATATTTGATATCCAGAGAAATCTATTGATGCACTTAAAGCTTTTCTCCGGGGAAATAAGAAATCACATTTTTTTCCCGGGGTGAATCAGAAACCTACAATGTCTAATTTTTCTGCTTATTTAACAAAACCTGAGTTAAGTATCAAATTGGGCAGTTCCAAATCAGTTGTTTTTGAGTTTTTGAGTCTTTTAAACTATGCAAAGGAAATTTTCTTCAAAGAGGTTTTCTTTTCTTTTTATTCTGACAGTTTCATCTGCTATCCTGTTTTTTCCCCAAACGATGATTTTTGAAGATTTAAGGTAATAACACAATTTTGATGTCTGTGAATTAATGGTGTCTGTACTCACGATGTTTCAGACCTGTCAGAGCTTGGAAATAGCATTTAAATGTATTGCTTAATTTTAATTTTAAAATACTTTCTCTGAGAATTAGATCCCAGTCCTAAGTGATTACTTTGAATTTCAAAGAGGGGATTTAGGCCAAGGTACAGCTAAATTTTGTGCTCTTGAAAGACCTGAAATCCATTTACAAATAAAATTGAAGTCTTCGTATCAATATTACGTTTGGAAGTGAAATGTGCAAGGACTTGGGCAGTGTCACATCGTAAGAAGCTGTTGGGTGCCATCGGGACTCGAGGCAGGGCCTGGCATTTCAGCGACCCTGCTGCTCTGGATGCTGGTTACGGACCCTCCGACTTCTCCCTGTGACTTGTCCACGCTTCCAAGTTCTGACTTCTGGCCGCCTAAGGATGATGGTGTTCTAGCTCTTCTCTTTCACAGTAGGCTTTGCATTTCTGACCTGGGCCTTAGCCTCTTTCTTTAAGGTTTGCCTTCTGGCCAGAGCCCTGGGCAGGGGCCCAGCTCCTGCTCTGCAGCCCTCTGCTGCCTGCAGCTAACAGCAGTGACCCCTGCCCGGCTCCACTGGCTCATGGGATCTGATGCCTGGATCATTGCAATAGTCTTCTGGGCTCTTCTTTTAGTTCATCAAATAGATCTTAACCATGTAAACCTTCCTAAATATTATTTCACATGAGGATTGGCTCAATTGTAGTGGGTAGGTATACAAACTGGAGACAGACTACCTGGATTTAGTCCCAACCCTGAAATTTGTTACTCTATGACCTTGAGCAAGTTGCATGACCTTGGTCAAGCTAGTTAAGGTCTCTGTGCCTTAATTTTTCCTGGGCTGAAAAATGGGGTTGATGATAGCCTGATGAGATAGGTATTATTACTGTGAAGATTAAATGACACAAAAGGAGAAGTGTTTAGAACAGTGTGTGGCTATAGTAAGTGCTAAATAAAATTAGTTATTACATTTATTGCCCTATCCTTTTAGAATTTGCTGTTTTAGAATTTTAGAGTGTTTTTAATCTTCAATACTCGCTATCTTTTTTAATAGAAGTAGATCTCAAGTTTAGAGATAGCTATAGGCTTTGCCAATTCAGGAACATTCTTTTATTTAAAAAAATTTATTTTTGCAAATGATGCTGGTTCGCCTTTATATTTAATATAAAATTTCCTTTAAAAATCTAGGTAAAAAGAAGTGAGTTTAAAACGTATCGAGTAAATCATAAATTAATTGTACTGTAGTTTTAAATATGGCAAAAATCATGAACACAGTGCTCAAAGGCCTGAAGTTTGAGGAAAATCTGTGAGGAGTGGATGCTTCGGGCCTCTGGCGGCTTTTAGCTGGCCTGGGGCTCTTTCTGTCCTCTGTGGGCCTCTGTTTTAGCCAGACAGCCACTGATCACTGCCACACCCTGAGCATTCCTGCCTTTGGGCTTTTTCTTGAGAATATCCACTCTGTTCCTCGTTTCTGATTTCTACTCATCCTCATGGCTCTGTTTGAGATGAACATCATCTGTAAGGCCTCCCCAGTGCCTGGCTCCAGGCCCCCCTTCTTCCTCCAAACTTTCTTGTGCTATTGTATGTGTTTGGCAGTCATTTCTTGGCACGTGATATCTAATAATTTCCGTGGATCTGTCCTGTTTCTGCAACTGGAAGATGAGTGGAAGCTTTTTTAGGTGGGGCAGTATTTTAGTTATCTCAGTATCCCATTGAAGGCCCGATACAGTACCTTGGATGCTATGTTAATATTTTCTGTTCTGTGTCCATATTGAGGTATCATTTATGTACCACAAAATTCACCTCTTCTAAAGTAGTGGAGTTTCTTTTTAACAAGTTTGTACACTTGTGAAACCATCAATGCTGTCCAGTTTTAGAACACTGCCATCACCCCCACAAGTTCTCTCCTGCCTCTTTGCAGTCAGTCTGCGCTCCTGCCTCCAGCTAACAATTGATCTGCTTTCTGTCTCTATAGTTCTCTTTTTAAAAAGAAACTTCATAGAAAAGGAATCATCCAACATGCAGTCTTTTCTATCTGGACTTTTCTACCTAGCATAATGTTCCTGTGGTTCTTCCATGTTGTTGCACTTACTAGTAATTGTTTCATTTTATTCCTTAGTGGCAATAGACCGTGCTGCTGGGCATTCGGATTGTTTCCAGTTTTGAGGTATGATGAATAATTCTTCTATGAAGGTACAGGTCTTTTTGTGAACACATTTTCATTTCTCATGGATAGATCTTGGAGTGGAAATGACTGGTTCCTGTGATCAGTGTAACTTTTTAAGAAACTGCTAAACTGTTTACCATTTTATATTCCCACCGGCAGCATATGAGGATTCGCTTCTGTATATACTTGCCACACTTGGTATTGTCTATCTTTATCCTAATAGCCTTTCTAGCGGGTGATGAGGCATGAACTGAGGATGACTCTTGGGTTTTTAGGTTGAGCAGTTGGATGTTGGTGCTACCGTTTAATGGAAGGTTGAAAAAGGAATGAAGTTTTTTGAGAAAAAACCAAGAATTCTGGTTTGGCCAAATTGAGTTTGAGATGCCAATTAGCCTTTCAAGAAGTACTTTTAAGTAGGAAGTTGAATGTATGAGGGCATCTATGTTAATTTCAGCTTTGTGAATTCATTCAATAATGAAACCTGGGATGGTTGCTTTAAATTTTTGCACCCTAGAAATGAATCTGATGGTCTGGACAAGTCACATAATTTCAGATGCCAGTTTCCTCATCCATAAAGTAATACCTATTTTCCTCCAAAGTTTAGGTGAGGAGTGAATGAGTTAAAGAGTGCATCTTACTGTGGTGGTTATTCTTAATACATGATTTCACCTTTCATTTATTTCATTTTTATGTCCGTTGTGGCTTCTAACCTCATATTTCACACATAACAGGTACTCAGTAAATGCTGACTTAATGAATCAATGAATGCAAGTCATGACTAGATACTGGTGGAGAAGGAAGGAGAGAGAGGGAAAGGAGAGGAGAGGTGAGGTGAAGAGAGTTGGGCCAGTGAGAGGAGAGAGAGAGAATGGCTATAATTTGGATTGGCCTTAGGAAGGAGGGCCCTCAGAATTCCACACTGGAGCTTTGTGGAAAGGAAGTTTATCTTCTCTGGCACCAGGGAGGCAACATGGAGAACATTATTTTGGGAGATGTTTCAGTGATAAGACTTGTCACGTGTAAAGCATGGTTGTGTTTGCAAAGTGTCTTATCTTCCTACTAGACTTTAAGCGTCTTGAGGGTTGGAAGCTTTCTGATGTGCCTCTGTGTTTCCCAGAGCTTTACTAATTTCAGCATCCTATAAATACAATAAATACCTATGAAATGAGTATGTTTTTAAAACTTCTTTCTTTAAGTGAAATGATATGCATTTGGTCGGTTGGTGGATGACTCATGAACAGGTTGTTTCCTTCCTGTGTCCCTGGGAGAACGTGTCTGTGCTTCTGCCACAGCTCATGCATGGCCTGTATTTATAATTATTTGTTTGTACATCTGTCTGTCTTGAGCTCCATGATGGCAGGGGCTCCTTATCCCTTGGCTCATGCCCCGCAAGTAGTGGTTGTTCAGACAGTGCTGGAGAGAGTTGTTCGAGTGAATGGATGTGTCTAACACTTACGGAATAGCGGAGAAAGGAGACCAGATCTGTGCTCTCTGGGGTTTCAGGTTGTAGCTCTAAGGATCTAAATTTCCAGAGGGAAAGAAAGTAGGGAAATGGTCCATAACTCAGGTGTCTTCCATTTTCTGTCCTGTGGGCTAGGTAGGTCTGTTCTTGATATGGTTGGTGGAGTGGCTGCCTGTCCCAGTCTTTAATCTCAGATGACAATATTAGCTTACGTTGTAAATATTCTGAGAATGCCATACTCTCGGGGTTTCTTGTTAGGTTGTTTCGTTAGGGAGTGTTTTCTGAGATTGGCTTGAAGCAAAGGATTTTAAACTTTTTCTAAGAGAGACATGTTTAATTTATTTTAATTTTCATGGATTCTGCAAATGCAGTAGACTTTCTGACAAAATCTCTGGTAAACCTCATACATATAAATCACAGAAATGGAGGAATTAGGTAGGTGCAAAAGTAATTGCGGTTTTTGCCATTACTTTTAATGGCAAATACTTCAGTTAATGCAGGGGTGATCTAGAACCTCACCTGCTTATCATTTCTTTGTCCACTCTCAAAGCCTTGAAGCATCGGGGGGACTTTAGGGCTCCCTGGAAGGAAGTTTGAGAACCCCAGGTGTGGAGGAAGTCTGTTCATTTTGACTTCCTGTTTCTTCTGCCACTCGCAAGAGACTTCTGTTAAGTCTGTAGGAAGACTTCCCTGTGCTACCATTTGTAACCGCCGACTATGGGAACCCTAGTTCCCTGTTGGTGGGGATGTATTTTGGTGTAGCCGTTATGGAAAACAGGATGAAGGTTCCTAAAGAAGTTAAAAATAGGACTTCCGTATGACCCAGTAATTCCTCTTCTGGGAATATACCCAAAGGAGATGAAATCATTACCTTGTAAAGATGTCTGCCCTCCATTGTCTGCGGCAGCATTATTCACAATAGCTGAGATGTGGAAACCAATGTCTACCAAGGGAGGAGTTGGCCAGGCGCGGTGGCTCACACCTGTAATCCCAGCATTTCTGGATCACTTGAGGTCAGGAGCTTGAGACCAGCCCAGCCAACATGGTGAAACCTCATCTCTACTAAACATATAAAAATTAGCTGAGTGTGGCGGCTGCAAGCCTGCAGTCCCAGCTACTCTAGAGGCTGAGGCAGGAGAATTGCTTGAACCCGGGAGGATGAGGTTGCAGTAAGCTGAGATCACACTACTGTGCTGCAGCCTGGGCAACAGAGTGAGACTTCATCTCAAAAAAAAAAAAAGTCTATCAAGGGAGGAGTAAGGACCATGTGGTATATGTATACAATGGCATATTAGCCTTAAGAAAGAAGATCTTGCCATTTGCCACAGCACGGATGGACCTAAAGGATGTTATGCTAAGTGACATAAGCCACAGAGAAATATTACATAATCTCACTTTAATGAAATATTTTTAAAAAGATCTCAAATATTAATACACAGAGAATAAAGCAACAGTTTCCATGGGTTGCAATTGGGGAGATGTAGATCAAAGGATTAAAAAAAAAGCAGATATGTTGGACAAATGAGAGATCTAATGTGCAACATGAGGACAAAGTTATTAAAACTGTATTGTATTAGGGATTTTTGTTAAATAAGCAAATTTTAGCTGCTTTTGTCACACACATACACAGTAACCCTAAGATGATGGATTTGTTAGTCTGCTTCACTGTAGTAACCATTTTACTGTCTAGATGTATCCCATAACATCACGTTGTAAAACTCAAATATACACAGTAAAATTTATTTTTTTTAAAAAACGAAACTTCTAAGAATCACCTCCTTTTACGTTTCCCTTTTGTGTTCATTTTGACCTCCTCTTTGAGCTTGAATCAAAAGGTTTTGAGGCCACCAGTAAATCCGGTAAACAGTACAAACTGGAGGGAAAATGCCCCGTATTTGTGAATTTGCCATCGCACATTCCCATGGACAGTGTCTGCTGCGGGTATAGAAAGCAGCATCCTGTCCAAGGACGTGGCTAGGAGGGGAAACCACAGCAGGTAGAAGATAGGTAGGTATTTGTCTTAGTCCGTTTTGTCTTGCTATAAAGGAATACTTGAGGCTGTGTAATTTATACAGAAAAGAAGTCTTCCTCGTTCACAGTTCTGTAGGCTGTATAAGAAATATGGCACTAGCATCTGCTGACCTCCGGTGAGGACCTTTGTGCTGCATCAGAACTTAGTGGAGAAGGTCAAAGGAGAAGCGAGCACCTGCAAAGAAGGACTAAACCCAAGGGGCGTCCTGGCTTTGTAACAACCTACTCTCAGGGAACAAATCTATTTCTTTAGAAACACTCTCATTTCATGAGAGTGAGAACTCACTTCATCCCTTGGGAATGGCACAAATCCGTTCGTGTGGGATATGCCCCTATGACCCAAATACCTCCCAGGAGGCCCCTAGTACCATCACACTGGGTATCAAATTTCAACTTGAGACTTGGTGAGGACAAGCAAACCACATGCAAACCACAGCAGCATGAAAGGAGATGAGTCAGATCTTGGGTTAGTACTGAAAAGGTCTGTGTGTGCCTGCTGGGATTCGTAGTGCACATAGAGAGCAAAGTGAGTCCTGGGAAGCAGAGACTGAACATGCAGAGGGGGCTAGGGCGTGTTAAAATTTTGAATCCCTAGGGCCTGGCAGTGTGAGTTGGAGGACAAAAAGGACTGGGTACCTCTGGGAGGGCCTAGCAGTCCAGGAGAGCAGAAGCTCTCAGAGCCAGAACCAAGGGAGCTGGCAGAAGGGAGTGGTGTTTGGATGGAACCAGGAATGCTGGAGTTGGCTGGGATGGAACCAAGAAGTCAAAACAGAGTAAGGCACTAGAGTTAGCTGGGCAGATTCAGGTGGATAAGCGTTTAGCTAATGTATAGTATTGCCTCTGTGTAAGAGGCTATAAAGGATTTTTGTGAGTTTACTTTGGGTTGTAACACCTGTAAATACTGGAGAGATGGACTGCGACTTTAAAAAAGTTGATAAAATTCACATACCATAAAACTTGTCATTTTATTATGTAAAATCCAGTGGTTTTTCATACATTCACTTTGTTGTGCAGACATCACCATTAAACCAGAAAAATGTTTGGTTCATTCCAAAAAGAAACCCCGTAGTCACTGGCAGTCACTTCCCATTCTTCCTCTGCCCAGGTCCTGGCAACCAATAAGCTATGTTCTGTGTCGATGGATTTGTTTCTTCTGAACCTTTCATATATATGGAATCATACAATATGCGGACTTTTGTGTCTGGCTTTTTCATTTAGCATACTTTTTTCAAAGGCCCATCCATGCTGTAGCATGTGTCAATGCTTCCTTCCTTCGTGTTGTTGAGTAATATTCTAACGTATGGCCCAACAACCTTGTATCTCTTCATTAGCTGCTGGACATGGAGATTGTTTGCATTTTGGGTTATTGTGAACAGCACTTCTGTGGGCATTTGTGTGTGCATTTTTGTCGAATGCTTTTCTGTGTGGAGATGATCATATGGGTTCTGTACATGGTTCTATTAACATGGTATTTTACATCGGTTGAGTTTTATATATTGGACTGGTCTTGTATTCCTGGGATAAATCACACTTGGTCATGGCTTATAATCCTTTTTATATGTTGCTGTGTTCAGTCTGATAGTTTTTTATTCAGAATTTTTTCATCTATATTCATAAGGAATATTGGTCTGTAGTGTTTTAAGTTTTTACTTAATGTTCATTATTCATTTTTAAAACCTGACAAAATTGTATATATGCTATAAAATAGATTTTGAAATATGTATACATTGTAGAATAGCTAAATCAAGCTAATTATGTGCATTGCCTCACGTATTCTTTTTTGTGATGTCACATATTGCAGAGTCTTATTTTTAAAGGCCAAATAGTATTCCATTTGCCATATGTATTTTCTTCGTTGATCTGTTGATGGACACTTAGGCTGATTTCATGTCTTGGCTATTATGAATAATGCTGCAGTGAGCATGGGAGTGCAGATTGTCTTCAGTATACTGATTTCATTTTCTTTGGATATATACTCAGAAGTGAGATTGCTGGATTATACGGTAGTTCTAGTTTTTTTTGAGGTGGAGTTTTGCTCTTGTCACCCAGGCTGGAGTGCAATGGTGTGATCTCGGCTCACTGCAACCTCCGCCTCCCAGGTTCAAGTGATTCTCCTGCCTCAGCCTCCCAAGTAGCTGGGATTACAGGTGCCTGCCACCACGCCCGGCTAACTTTTATGTTTTTAGTAGAGATGAGATGGGGTTTTGCCATGTTGGCCAGGCTGGTCTCAAACTCCTGTCCTCAGGCAGTCTGCTTGCCTCAGCCTCCCAAAGTGTTGGGATTACAGGTGTGAGCCACCGTGCCCGGCCGGTAGTTCTATTTTTAATTTTTGAGGAACCTCCATACTGTTTTCCATAATGGCTGTATTAATTCATATTCCTTTCAGTGGTGTAGATGGTTCCCTCTTCTCCACATTCTTGTCAATACTTGTTTTTGTTGATCTTTTTCGTAATAGCCATTCTAATAGATGTGAGGTAAAGGGTCTGTAGTAGTCTTGCAGTGTCTTTGCTGATATTCTGTATTTGTTTTCTTGTTCTTTATTTCATTTATTTCCACTCTAGTCTTTATTATCTCTTCATTATTTAGGAGTGTTATTTCATTTCCATATATTTGTGATTTTTCCTTTCTTTTCTTTTTGTCTGTATTGAGTTCTACTTTTATTTCATTGTGGTTGGAAAACACACTTTGACTCAATCATTTTAAATTTATTGAGGTTCATTTTATAACCTTAAACATATTGTCTGCTGGAGGAAGTTCCATGTGTCGTTAAGAATGTACATTCTGGCCAGGCACAGTGGCTCATGCCTGTAATCCCAGCACTTTGGGAGGTCGAGGTGGGCAGATCACGAGGTCAAGAGATCGAGACCATTCTGGCCAACATAGTGAAACCCCATCTCTACTAAAAATACAAAAATTAGCTAGGCGTGGTGGTGGGTGCCTTTAGTCCCAGCTACTTGGGAGGCTGAGGCAGGAGAATCGCTTGAACCCAGGAGGTGGAGGTTGCAGTGAGCTGAGATCGTGCCACTGCACTCAGCCTGGTGACAGAGTGAGACTCCCTCTCCGAAAAAAAAAAAATTCTGCTGTTGGGTATATTGCTCGGTAGATGTCTGTTGGTACTAGTTGATTTATAGTGTTGGTCGAGTTTTCTCTTTCCTTGCTGATCTTTTGTGTGTTTGTTCTAGCAGTTGTGGAATGAAAGGTATTGAAGTCTCCAACTATCATTGTTGAATTACCTATTTTTCCCTTCAATTATTTTAGATTTTGCTTTGTGTATTTTGGGGCTCTGTTCTTACGTATGTTTATATTGGTTGTCTCTTCTTGATGAATTAACCCTGTTAGCATTTTAAAATGTCCTTCTTTATCTCTAGTAGCAAGAGTTTTCTTAAAGTCTGTTTTGCCTGTTAGTATAACTATTCCAGCTCTCTCTGGGTTCCTGTTTGCATGGTATATATATTTTCCATAGTTTTACTTTCAACCTTTTTGTGTCTTTGAGTATAAAATGTGTCTTTTGTAGACAGCATATAGTTGAATTATGTTTTAAAATTTTAATCCATTCTACCAATCTGTGTCTTTTAATTGGAATGTTTAATTCATTTAAGTTTAATGCAATTACTGATGAGATAGGATTTATTTATGCTATTTGGCTATATTCCATGTATCTTTGTCTTTTTTGTTCTTCGATTACTGCCTTATTTTATGTTAAATATTTTCTCAAGTAACATTTTAATTTCCTTGCCATTTATTTTCCTCTATATTGTTGACTTATTTGCTTAGTGGTTGCCCTGGGGATTACAGTTAACATCTTAATTTATAACAATCTAATTCAGATTAATGCCAACTTAATAATATACAAAAACTTTGCTCCTATATAGCTCTGTTCTATTCCTTCTTTACTCTTATTGTCACATATTACCTCTTTATACATTGTGTGCTTTTCAACATAGGTTTATAACAACAGTTTTATGCTTTTGTCATTTAAATCAGACAGAAAAGAGTACATTTATCCCATTTTAAATATTTTAGAAATGTTAAAGAATATTAAAAAATTTAAACTATACTGCATGTTTTAAAATACATTTATACTATTTGTAAAATATTCACTTCTGCAGTTACCTTTATATTTACTCCTATATTTCTTCATTGATTTGATTTACTGTCTAGTGTCTTTTCATTTCAGCTTGGTGGAAACGTTCCTGTATTTCTTGTAGAGCAAGTCTGCTAGTAATGAACTCTGTTTTTATCTGGAATGTCTTAATGTCTCCTTCATTTTCGAAGAATAGTTTTGCTGACATAGAATTCTTAGTTGACAGTTATTTTCCTTTCAGCTCTTTGACTGTGTTATCCCACTGCTTTCTGGTCTCCATGGTTTTCAATGACAAATCGGCTGTTAATCTTACCGAGGATTCCTTGCACATGATGAGTCGCTTCTCCCATGCTGCTTTCAAGAGTCTCTTTAGTCTTTGGCTACTAACAGGTTATTGGTTTTGAATTACAAATTCACTGTTAGCCTGCCCACGTTTCATCATCCCTATTTGAAAGGACAGCACAGGATGCTTTTGTCAGTGCTTTAGTTCAACCCTTATGATACCTCTGTAGCATTTTTTTGATCTATCAACTTTATGGTTTAGTAATATGTGGTTTTGTTTTTCACTGTCATTCAGAGTGGTATTTATGTGATCTGTTCCCGTAACTTATTCACTTAATAGGTTTGTTGAACACCTGTATATGGAAGGCTCTATGCAAGACTTTGTTTTCTTAGATAAGTGACACATAATCCTAATTGTGAGGATGACACATTTGATTGGCAAAGCACACATACTTAACTAATTACTATGCAGTTAGGATGAAGGTGTACTATGTGCATAAACATAGTAGTTTGGGAGCAAAGAGTAGGAAGTCACTGATTTTCATATTTGGTAGATGAGCAAACTGAGGAGATTAGATAGATTAGCAATTTGAGACCTTGACTTACCTAAATTTGAAAGTGACAGAATCAAGGACTAGAAGTCACTCTTCTGAGTTCTTTCTATGAAATAATGATGATTCTAGAATGTGGCTTTTTTCTATGTTCGAGTCTCATAGGCAAAAGTGATTTCTTACACCAGGTAAGTGTGTGAACCACAGACTGGCTGTTTTGCTTCAAAAGGTGTTTACGGTAAAAATAAAAGCAAACAGTACTTATTTAATCTTATTATATTGTATTAATATGAATTAAGTAAACAAGTGACTATGTTAGAACTTGAGGTGTCAAAATATGAAAAGATACCTACTCTTATTAAATTTACCCTAGATGTTTTATTTTTCTTTTTTATTGTTATTTGTTTTGTCAAAAGAACTCCTCTCCTCCCTCCATCTGTAGTAAAATTTTGAATAGGTACAGTTTGTATTAGAGCCTCCTTAAAAATAAAGTTACAGATCAATCAAAACTATATTCATTCTCCATAGGATAAAGCATGACATTTCTGGGCATACAGTTTTAATTTTAATCTGCTTGTCTCCGTTTCTATTCTCCCATGAGTCTTTGCAGCAGGACAAGGAAAAGCAAGTCTTATAAAAAGAAATACAGTATGTGGTGCTTATTAAAGTTACATACATCTCTTCTCACAGGAGAAATTTGATTTATTGCAGGTTGTGCATATGTCGCATATGGACATTTCTAGGGAACAGATTCCTTATTGCTGAGCAGTGAATGGCTTCTAGTACTCCATTATTGCTCCGGGAACATGTTAGTAATAATTATGAAAGGTAGAATACCATGAAATCTGTAAGGTGATTTGGCAGAAGTCGATGCTGTTGGTGCCAGGATTTGGGTACCGTACCACGGTTTCCTGTTTTCAAATGTATTAATTGATCCGCAAAGGACATCTTTTGGAGACAAGAATTCAGACAGACTGGCACAGCCTGGACCTCCGCCAAGACTGCTCGGAAGGTTGCCATACTGGGAGCAAAAGAGTGAGAGAGAGAAAGAGGGAGAGAGAGAGGCAGAGGGAGAGCTGAGGAAAGAAAAAAAGGCAAGACTTGGCACAGCTCAGTCAAATCAGCTTCTTTTGTCTGCTTTCTCGGCTTGAGCTTCAGGAAAGAAAACCGTCCTGGGGTACAGAAAAACTCAGAACTTTTTGGTTTTCAAACTTAGAAGGTTTTTTAAGTCTCTTGGGCTATTTGAAAGTGTTGGTACATACAATGACGTTTAGTCACCAGTATTAAGGGAAATAAAAGCCTTTTTCAAAACGAAGCTTCCACAGTGTCCATGCATTTGGGAAATACCATATTTGATTTTTTGCATGTATGATTATACCATGAGAGACAGGATTAATATAGAAGATGGCAAGGCAAATTTCTAATAGAGGGAATATTAATTTTCTACAAAATAAAGTTTGTTCATCAACACAAACCTGCTTTCAAATCAAATCAGAAAGACATCCTTCGGAATGTGTTCAGAACGTAAGTTTTTAGATTTTATTTTATTTTATTTTTAGACATTTATAGACATTAACTTTTCAAGGAGCCTTTCTAAGATTTTCTGCAGCCCAGCCAGGAAGTCAGAGTAAAAGTTGTTTTATCCATGTGTTTAAGAAAACGTTTTCTTAAAGCAACAGCTTTTATTTCTGCTGCTTCATGCTGTCCTAAACTACATCCCCCAGCAATTAGTGACAACACTGAAGACCAGAAAGGCAAGCTGAAGACACCAGACTTCGCTTGAAGGGCAAACAAGAAATGTGAGCTTGGTCATTATTTTTTTGTGTGTCTTTGCTCTGAACCATTTTTGGGAGGTGGGTGGGGAGGTGTCTATGTCTAAGAGATGTATGCGATTAGTGAATTCTCATTGTGAGAAGGAAATGATGAAAGGTGATTTTTATGATGTTGGCAGAAATGGCTGGGAATGGTAGAGAATAGAAATTTAAATCTTTTGGAGAAGAAGTGGTGAGCTGTGTTTGCAATACTAAGAGAAAAATTCCTTAATTTTGGTTGATTAGATTTTATAATTAAACGATTCTGGTTCTCTCAAAATGTTTTAAGTAGAAGGAGAATTTAGAAAGTTTACCGATTTTCTTTTTAATACTACCTGGTGTTTTACTTAGATATATACTTTAATTTCTGAACAATAAATCCTTCCTATTAGGCCTGATTGTGGTTGGATTGTGATAGTTCTGTTCTTAAAAATCAGCATTACTGTAGGAGAGGTTAACTGTAAGGCATGTGTTACTGTGGACCACCCTCATTGTAAGTATTCTGTTTTTAAAGAGAGTTTGAGTTGTAGGATTAGGTTATGACTTCCTATAATCATGTATTTTCTTTTTATTTTATATGCTGAAAGAATACAGGAAAATTGTATCTATTCACATAAGTACTCATCATTTTGGGCAGTATGAAAGACTGCCACTGGATCTGTGCTTTTGTTTTGTGTATGTAATCATTGATTTGTTAATCCTTCGACAATAAAAACCTGTCTATAGCTTTCCATTATTGCGCGCCTTAAATGATCAATTGTTTCAGATGTTTTTTATAAAATTACAGTGACACATCAGCAATCCTGAAAATGGCACTTAATATATAAATATGATTGAAAAATATATGAAATCAGAGGAGTTTGAACAGTTAAGCTTAAGTATATTGTTCAACTTTTTAATTAATCAACATTTTGATTTTCAGTAAAATGAAATCACTTAACGTTTATGTGTGTTGCCAAAATGACAACCTTTGTTTAATAAGCTCCTTTATACACCACCTCGCTGATACTCCTAAAATGGACGCCAAGACATGAAAGACGTGCTGATAGGCACTGGGAAGGAAATGTTTGCCTGACTGCAGTCTTCCTTTTTGAATTGATTACAGGATCATTCATGCCTGTACTAAAAACAACAATATATGAAACAAAAAGAAAGTTCAGCAAATAGGTTTAAATGAGAGCTTCATTTCAATACTGACCGTCTTATTGCCGATTTAGATTTACTTCCATTTACTTCTTAAACATTTAACATAACTTCTTGCCTTTTAGGTTTACTAAATATATAACTTATTTAATTTTTTAAGGCCATTTTTTCTTGAAGTTAAAATAATTTTGCCAGCTGATTTCTTAACTTCTTTGCAGCGAACTCAGAACAAACTTATATCCAAACTATTTCATGTCCAGTTATTTTCTAACAGTATGATCAAAAGTAGGTGAATTAAAAGACAAATATGTCAGAATATACCTTAAGAAATATTAAATTTTTCAATACTGGTAAAACTACATTTTACAGAGTGTATTAAACTTAAAATTTGATAAATATTAGTTATTATAGTCAGTGAAGTTTCTTACCAGTTGATTCTCTCTGGCCTACTCATTACATAGCTTAAAATGAAAGAAAATCTCCTGTAAAGATGTTCCTTGTAAACCGGGTGTAATAGACATGTCTTTGTGCAAGCTTTTGTTTTTAAAAAAAGTATAATTAAGAAGTTGCGTTGATTACATTTTTTTAAAAAGACATTTAGTTGTAACATAATGCATGCTTCTTTGCTTTTAGACCTTTTGTACTGCAAACACATTGACATTTAGGTTATTAACTATTTCCATATTAGTATTAATATTTCAAATCTTATTTTAAAGTATATAAATACTAGTGGTTTGATTGTAAATGCACTCTATCTCAGCTCATATTTATTGTTGTTTGAATTGTATAATATTGCGAAGTAAAATTATTAAGGCAGAAATGCATTAATATTTAACTGCTACTTGATGCCTATTATTAAATACCATTTTGATGTATGTACCTGAACATGCAAGCACATTATTCTACAAATTAATGCGAACTTCTCAGGGAGCGTTAGTCCAGTATTTTATAATTACTGACTCATTTATTCATTTAATTAACAAATGTTTATTGAGCACTCACTTAAATATGCTAATATTTTATTGATAAAGTTACTTTGGGTAACGGGGATGGAAGAGGGAATAGATTTAAAATAAAGTTTAAACGCCTAGATAGAAAAAGGCAGTACTATAATGAGATTTATTTCAACAAAGTGTGTTCACTTTTCTTGCACAATACACATATTGTAGAGTGTGATTATAAAAAATCAGGAGATTAATTGTATTACACGTAGCTGTAAGAATCTTGTTTTAGGACTATTTTGGTTGTTACATTTTATTGGCCAAAAAGCTTGAGTTGTTCAAGTCTTCTGACAGACATGTAAAATAAGCAATTCAAATCAGGGAGGAAGAAACTAAGATTGAGCCACTGCTCATATGCTGGATCTTACATATGTCAAAGCAGGTGTAATTGAACCTTCCAAGATGTGGCTACAATGTAAGCAACAGTGGCCTGTTTATGTGGGATTTTTTTCTTTCCTTTGTTTTCTGTTGTGAGACAAAGGAGGAAGATAAGGCCCATCCCACATCCTGAGGCCAGCATGGCCCTTTGAAAGAAAGTTTGCTAGGGGGTGGTGTGTTTTAAATGGACCTATCAGTTCACTTTCTATATTCTAGTGGTTTGCGTGTGTGTGAATGTGTGTGTGTGAGAGAGAGTGCATTTAACTCAGTGGCCTAACTTTATTCCATGCAGTTGTTCTCTGATACAAAAAGGAGGCATAAGTTCATCTTTGAAGAGGAGATAAAAGTCACGTGATCTGAGGAGATGTGCTTGTAGGCTGCTTTGGTCGCCCAGGCGTGAGGCAGAGCTGCTGGCCCATGGAATGGAGATGAGAAGTGTCTCGGCCGCGGGTATACACTGCTGAGGTTATTCAGCAGATACTCCCAGAAGACTTGCTCTGTGCCAGGCAAAAGATAGCATAGCTGCCCACAGGAATTCCTGATGTAGTTGGGTAGAGGAGAGGATAGGAATAATTGATGGATGCGGATACCTTTTCAGGTTACCAAATACCGTCGCCTGTTATTCTGTGTAATCCAAGCAGCCATGCTGGGCACAGGGACTGGTACGCAATGGCCACTTAATAAGTATTTATTCAAGAAATAAAACGAGTGGTGAACTAGAGTATTATCTTCTTGAATCTTATTTGACTAAGAGAGAGTTTTTTCCTTCATGGGTGGGAAAACAAAAATCGCTCTGCTTGCTTTCTTGTTTCTCTGTTGCTGGTTATGGGTTTAGAGGGGTGCAGCAGAGGGCCACATTATTTGTGACCATGTTAGGCTCTCTTGAGGTGGCCGTTGGAGAAGATATAAAACAAGGACTTGGCTGGTATGGGGTGGCCCTGGACACCTGCTTTCTCTCTGGCCAGCTGTCCGTTGTCTTGCATTCCCTGTGTCCTCATTTTCCCAAAGGATCCCATACTGTACCTTAGGACTTTGTGGTGTGGCCTGAGCATGCAGCCTGCCGGTGGAATGCCCAGTGAGTTTGAAGTGTTTCTTTTGAGGGCAGGACAAAGGCAGAGGAGATTGAGACAGAGAAGGTGGTGAGGGCAGTTACGCAGAGCTGAGGGTGCTGCCCAGCAAACAGCTTCAGTCTTGTTGTAGATGCAGCACCAGGGGGCTGTGAGGGAGCGAGGATGAATGTGGGGTCTTGAGTTAGACTGCAATATCAGCAACTGCAGGTGTTGAGAGGGCATAACGTGTTATTGGGGGGGCTGCCTGAGGGGATGTAAATGGGTTGCTGAGGTCAGTTCATGTCGAACAGCGTCTTTCTGGGTCTTTCTCTAGGGAGATTTTGATGCCCAGGAGAGGGAGAGGCAGGAGTCAGGATCACTGTGTACAGTTCTGTGTCCAAGGCAGTGAGGAGCTGGAATTTAGCCTCTGCTTTGCTGCCCAAGCCCTGTGCCTTGATCTGCTGCAGGAAGGTACCAAGTCCCCATTGTGCTTGTGGAGGTTCTGGGGTGCATACACGCTTGTGATTGGAATAGCAGGTATTGGGAGAAGGTCAAAGGTCTGTGGCCAGGGAGGGCGATGTTCCAGTATCTAACCATGGAGTCTAGGGGGCGAGGGGATGTGATCAGAAGTGTTCTAGAGAACATGGTGAAACAGGGAAGGATGAGTAAGTAGAAATTTAGATCAAGTGAAAGAAAAGGTTCTGAGAGTACTGGAGTTAGGAGTTTATTCTGAAACTCATCAGGTTATGAATAATTGTACCACCTCTGCAAGGCTCAACTTAAAAGTTTGGCCATTATTTTATTTCTCAGATTATTTTATTTCTCCAAAAGCAAGCAGAAAGTGAAAAAAGTTACCTGTGTGTGTTCTGTATTTCACATTATCAGAGGAGATGAACATTTTCTCCTCTTACAGTTAAGACTCTTAGTCCTATACAATTAGAATACCCCTTATGTATGAATCTGGAGATTTTGTGCAAAATATTGAAGAATTAGTCCCTCTGGAGTGATGCCATTCTTTTATCCTTGTCTGTCAATATCATTTGTATCTCTTTTCCTATTAGCCCTTCTAAGTTATTATACCTTATCTGAAAAGATCAAAGTGTTCTCAAAGACCCAGGAGTGTTTCACCTTAGCTGTATTCATGGGAAAGCTGCCTTTGAAACAAATAGTCCTTTACCATCATGAGTTAGAGATAATGTTTCTCAGCATCTCTGCAACCTGAGTTTGAATTTTGACTCAATTTTTTGGTTGTGGGACTTTGGCCAAGTTATAGAAACCCAATTTCTTCATCTGTAGAACAGGGATCATGGTATTTCCCTCACAAGATTTTGGGAGGAGAAATAAGGAAATACATGCAAAGCTCTTAGCATAGTATCTGGTATGTAGTAAATACTTAAAAAATTGTAGATATTATTTAAAAAAATTTTTTTTTAACTTTTAGAAATTGATAAAATTTGCGTAACGTGTATTTTACCGTCTTAACCATTTTTCAGTGGTATCAGGTACATTCACATTGTTATGCTACCATTGCCGTCATCAAGCCACAGAAGTCTTTTCATCTTGCAAAACCAAAATTCTGTACCCATAAACAATAACTTTCTATTCTTCCCTTCCCCAAACCCTCCAACAGAGTCATGGCAACCACAATTCTGTTTTCTGTCTCTATGAATTTGACTACTTCAGGTACCTCGTGTAAGTGGAATCATGCAGTGTTTGTCTTTTTGTGACTGGCTTCTTTCACTTAGCATAATGTCCTCAGGATTCATACATGTTTTACCACGTGTCAGAATTTCCTTTTTATAAGGCTGAATAACACTCTATTGTATGGACAGACCTCATTTTCTTTCTCCATTCATCTGCGGTGGAAACTTGGGTTGCTTCTACCTTTTGGCTATTGTGAATAATGGTGCTATGAACATGAGTGCACAGGTATCTCTTTGAGCTCCTGTTTCTAATTCTTTTGGGTGTATCCGCAAAAGTGGAATTCTGGGTTGACAGTTTCTTTTCTTCAGCACAACTTCCGTTGTAACCCCTTCTTTTGCCTTTGTGGTTTCTGATGAGAAATCTGTCATTTGAATTGTTTAGACCTTCAGCTAAGATGTCCTTTTTCTCTCACTACTTTCAAAATCTTGCTCTGTCCTTAGTTTTCAAGGGGTGTGTTATGTTGTGCCTTTTTGTGGATTTCTTTGGGTGTATCCTGTTTGCGGATCATTCAACTTCTCGAATATGTAGATTTGTGTCTTTTGCTAAATTGGGGAAGTTTTCAGGCGTTATTTCTTTGAGTACTTCTCCAGGTGTGCCCTTTTTCTCCTTTCCTTCCAAGACTTGGAGGATGTGAATGTTAAAACTTTGTTATAGTTCTACCAGGGCTTGATACTGATTATTTTTTAAGTCTATTTTCTCTTTACTGTTCAGATTGGGTAATTTCTATTGTTCTTACCTTCAGATTCACCTGTCCTTTCCTTTATCATCTTCATTCTGCTGTTTAGCTCACCTAGTGAGTTTTAATTTCAGTTATTGTATTTTATCTGCTGTGTCTTTACTGAGACTGTTTTTAAAATTTTTTTCCTGCCCATTTTTGATTGTTTGTTGAAACATGTTTATAATGGCTACTTTCAAATCCTTGTCAGATAATTCCAACATCTGTGCCATCTCAGTGTTGGCATCTTTTGACTAACTTTTCTCATTTAAATTGAGATTTTCCTGGTTCTTGGTATGATAAATGATTTTGATTATATCCAGGCATGTTAGGTACTGTGCTATGAGACCGGATTTTATTTAAGCCTTCTGTGTTAACAAACCTTCTCCGACACTGTGCTAGCAGGGGAAAGGGGGGCACTCTCATTTTGTGAGGTGGGGGAGTAGGAGGGTACCTTATTGCTAGGTGAGGGTGGAATTCAGGCTACCTATAGTTGATACTGTTATTTTTATTGATAGATTTGTACTTGGTGCAGTAACCTGGACAGTGTCTGAGCTGTGTATTCCTTAAATTTAGCTTATGTTGTTGGTGCTATTTGTGTTTGATAACTTGTTTAATAATAGTTACATTCTCAAATTAGGGACTGAGCCTTCTTTAATCACTAGCTACCCAGAGGTTAGTATGTGTTTGCCACTAGCACATTGAATAAAATAGTATAAGAGATGACATTATAGTTTCTACTTTATTAATTTAGAAATTTTATTTTTTAAATGAGAGAATACCCTACCTGGGTAAGATGTTCATTTTTTTTTTTTTTGTTATTAACATGCGAGGTTTTATCAGACTTTTGCAACTTATTTTTAGAAGAGGTCGATATATTAAAAATAGTCAGAAGAAGCAGATTTGACTGAAGGCTTTAAAAATGTCAGTGATGAAGTATTCTATTTCATTTGTGAATTCAAACCTGTAGCTTCAGGTCAGTAACACAGATCTTAAAGATGATGCATATAACTGTGGAATTATACATTGTCAGGGTTCTTACTGGTCATCTGTGCTGTAACACTGACAGCGTGAGATCCCAGTTGTGCATCCCTTACTAACTGGATAATCTTGGGAAAATCTCCAAAACTCTAAAGGTTGACTTTTCCTATAAGTGAAATGGCTGTCATAATACCGATATCAAAGGGTTGTTCAGAATATTAAATGAGATAATGTGCCTGAAAGCAATTTAGCTGATAGGTATCACAAACATGGGAGATAATTACCTAGTTTAGTTACTCCAGACACATGAGGGTGATGGATCAAGATAATGTACCTAATTCTGTATGCTTTTCAACTCTGCATTCCAATAGACTGTTATATATGTATATATTTAAAATGCTTTAAAATTATTTAAATATGGAAGACCTTCAAACATATAGCAAATTATTAAATAAAATACAATGAATACACATATACCCATTATCCAGAAGTGACAAATGCCATATTTATTTTCCTCAGATGTTAAAAAAACACATTAATGATATAACTAAAGCCTTATTCTCTCACTTCTGAAGTTGGTGTAGAACACTTTCATGCGCATTTTTGTGGAATTACTGCATATACATGTAGCCATAAACAATATATTTTACATGTTTAAAAACTTAGATAAAATATTTTATACTGTTGCTATCCTTTTGCAGTTGAAATTAGATATTTCTGAGCGTTATCTCTATTGCTAATGCAGGTGTAAGGCTGTAGAGTGTCTCATTTTAGTGTAGCCATTTTTCTGTGGATGGGCATTTAGAGATCTACCTTGTGCTCCCCATGCTGTCATGACCCTCCTACACATCTAGGTGATCTCTAAGGGAGGACTTAGAAATGGAGCCCAGTTTCTGAATATTTCAGCTCTACTCAGTAATGCCACACCATTCTCCCAACCATTTGTACTGTGAACCCAAAAGTGTTTGAGACAGGTCTCAATCAATTTGGAAAGTTTATTTTGCCAAGGTTGAGGATGCATCTGTGACAGCCTCAGGAGGTCCTGACATGTGCCCAGGGTGGTTGGGGTGCAGTTTGGTTTTATACCTTTTAGGGAGACATATAACACATCAATCAATACCTGTAAGTTGCACACTGGTTTGATCTGGAAGGGCAGGACAACTTGAAGCAGGGGCTTCTAGGGCATAGGTAGATTTAAAAAGTTTGATTGGCAGCTGATTGAAAAAATGATCCTCAATAAGAAGGAATGTCTGGGTGATGATAAGGGGTTGTGGGGACCAAGGTTTTATCATGCAGATGAAACCTCCTGGTAGCAGGTTTCAGAGAGAATAGATTATTAATGTTTCTTATCAGACTTAAGGTCTGTGTTGATATTAATGCTGGTCTGCTTTTCCTGAATTCCAAAAGGGAGAAGGATATAATGAGGCATGTCCATCTCCCCTTCACATCATAGCCTGAACTGGTTTTTCAGGTTGACTTTGGAATGCCCTTGGCCAAGAGGAGAGGTCCATTCAGATGGTTGAGGGGGGCTTAGAACTTTATTTTTGGTTTACAGTACCCGTTTATATTCCTGTACTAGGGCATCAAAGTTCTTGTCTCACTGTATCTTCACCAACAGTCGGTAGTACCAGACTTTAAAATTTTTGTCAATCTCATGGGCAAGAAATATTTTGCTGTTATTTTTATTGGTATAGCTGATTACTTAGTGAGACTGAGCATCTTTTTATATTGGCAATTTAGATTTCCTTTTCTGTGCATTCTCTATTCGTATCCTTTGCACAGTATTCTTTTGAGTTGTTTTATTCTTACTAATTTGTTGCATATTAACTAATCCTTTGTTATGCTGATTGAAAATACCTTCTCAATCTTTTTTTTTTTTTTCATTTTTCTGATGGCAACTTTGGAAGTGAACTATGGAATATGTTTGAAAAATTGGAATGATTTTGTTTTTCATTTTCAAAAGTGATTTTAGTGATAATACATGCTTACAACCCATGCTTTCCGATGAGGCAGAGAGGGCTAATGGGACTAATTTCTTAGAATGCTTCAGAATTTTATCTCCTTAATTAACATCTAGAGGAAAAAGTTTCTTATTTTCCATGTAGACTTTTGGTCAGCTTGACATCTCAGGCAGATTCTTAGTTCCCAGACATCAATCATTGAATTGAAGACTGTTGTGGAGTTTTACTCTGTTTTTTGCAGGGACTGCTATAGCACACCGATAATATAGGCACATTTCCATTGCATCTGCAACGTTACCAAATAGGAGTTCTAGGGCCCTTAGAAAGAATGTTCTGTTGATCCGATTATAATGCTTTCTATACAGTGAATAATCTCGGTGCAATAAGCACTTTCTCCTTCTCCTAACCAAGTAGTCTTGCTAACAAAATAACTTAATTGAGAAATGCACACTGTTGGGGCAAGTGGATTGAGTTGTGGCTGAGGCTCCTTGTGTATCTTTTGTTGTGCAATCAAGTAGCACTTATTCACCGACTTTGCTCATGCTGTCCCGTCTAAACAAAACCCACCTAATCTCCCAAATCACTTTGCAAAACAAAAGAACACCCGGAAGATACAGAAACCAGGAGGATGGGGAGGCCGTGGAGTATTTTAGGCAGCACTCCCTCTTTCCCTGCTAGTCACCATGTATATGAAACTACTTTAGTAATTATACATCTGTTTTAAAATTGGAATGGGAAAGGATACTCTCTTCACAATCCTATAGGAACCCTCCTTGGTTGTTCAGACATTTGGCACCACTGCGTGTCTGCTGATGGTTTGCCACAGTCATAGGTGAGGTTCTAGGCAGATATTAACAGCTGATAGAAGAGTGGGCTTGCAAACCCAAACGTGGAAGTCAGGCCTCGAGGTCTGGGTCTCACAGACTTGCCTTTCTTAAGGAAGTGGCCATACGCTTTGCTAAGTCAATTCCCGTTGCCTTGCTGTACTCGTTTGCCATTTACTGCAGGGTGTGAGCCTCCTTTCAGCATGTAAGGAACCAGTGAAGTGACCTCTCATTGGCTAGCTTTGATGTTTTCTTCTTTCTCCACTTACTGAATTCTTCCCTGGAATCAGCATTTGGCTCCAGTCACCATCTCTGCACCATTCCTCTACTGTTTAAAAGTTTTAAGGAAAATTTTAATAAAGAGTGTATGAAAATAATGACTGTTGTGTAATTACAAACTCTGTTTTCTCTATTATCTAAGTCAGTGCAACTCAGAGAGACTGGCAGACACACACACCACACACGTTTCAGGTGAGGAAGTAGAGGCCCAGAGAAGTGAAGTGCCTAGCCTTGTTAGTAGCAATGCTAGGTCTCAAATCAAGTCCTCTGCTTCCAGATTTGTTGTGCTTCTCATGATTTCTCATTTGTTCACTCTG
>NW_012115267.1:2293639-2335358 GCF_000951035.1 Colobus angolensis palliatus
CACCTATCCACCTACCCGTCCCTCCACCCACTTACCCCTCCACCTACCCCATCCATTCACCCTCCTACCCACCTACCCACCCACCTACCCCATCCATCCATCCAGCCAGCCGTCAGTCCATTATTCATTTAGCCTCTGAGTCCCTCAGTGCTGAGTGATGAGGCCACATCATGGATAGAACACAGATAACTCCTGCCATCACCCAGCTGATGGTACAGTGGTGAAGGACTACAGACCAGTAAACGTGGCCAAGGGCAGTGACTGTTAGGACAGGAGAAAGGATCCTGCTTTTCCTCAGCTTCCTGTCTCTCTGCAACTCAGAGGGAGAATCAAAATTCATATTTTTTAGAGAACATGGATCTCTTGGAATATGAGAGTTTGATGAATGTTTTTTAAAATTGAACACTGAGTATAGAGCTCTGAAAAATAAACACTCCAGAGTTTTAGTGTCTTAGAGGTCGTTTAGTTTGCCTCCTTGTAACCAAACTGATGAGAATCTTTTTTGACCTCCTGAGAAGCAGATGCTGGCATCTCTGGGCAGCAGTTCCCATGGGACTCATACTCAGTGCCTAGCAAAGAGGTACACAATGAGGTATTCTGTGCCTCTCTGACTCAGAACGTTCCTACTTCATCTTCCACCTGGTTTCCTTCTAATGCTTTGCAATAACAGATCAGTGTAGATGAGTTTTGTTTAGCTATTTCTGGATGTAAGCATTTTAAAAAAAGGAAAAAGAAGCAAAAGAACCACAAAAACCCAACATGCTGTTTAAATAAAGAAAAATGAGTTTTACTTCCAAGAGAGCTTGTGCCATTTTCTTAATGCTTATTCTCCTTCTGAGAGCTCGTTATGGAACAGAGTGTGACCAAGTTTACCGTGGTAAGCCTGTCTTGTCCAGGCCAGGGGATGAATTAGAGCACTGAAAAAGGCCAGAGGAGTGGGCAGAACTGTACCTAAACTATCCCTGGATATTGCTAAGTGATTCTACTTTTTAAAAGGCCTCCAGAGAGAGCATCCCTAATCCCCTTTAGTTTGCCTTTACAGTGTTTAATAACCTTTGCTGTCAGGAAATTCTTCCTCATATTTAACCCAACTGTCCCTTGCCACCAGTCACTCCCATTTCTCTTGTTATCTTTGGTGGTGACAGAATATAGGGGTCATTGTCTTCTCAATAACATCCTTAATGTTTCGGAAGGGTATCAGGAAGGCCTCCCTAAGCCCAGACTTCTGCAAGTCAGAAATACAATTTTTTCTCCTCTACACCCCCATTCTCAGTGGTCCTATTTGGACTTATAATTTCTGACATTTATTCTTAAGTCTCTGTTGCAAGCATTCACATCAGGCCTGTCTGGAGATACCCATTGGTTCCATTTTCACTCACAGGGCAAGATCCTTTCATGATTTCCCTGGCTGTTGATTCAGTCACATTAACTCCTGTTTGTTGAGCTCTCACTAGGTGGGAGGTGCCACCCTAGTGGCTGGTGGGACTCCCACTGACTTCACCTAGAAGGAGGAACCTGAATGTCACAGTCCTTGTGATAGTCTGTGGATTAGAACCTCTGGTTTCTCTTTTCCACAAAGACATTTTTTTTTCCTGATTTATATTTTGGTACTTTTAGAGTTTACATTTACCCCATCCTCAGAAAGTTAAGGCACTATCTTGTTATTCATGCCTTCTTTACTCTTGATTCATTTTATGAATGCCCCAAGGAAGTTTGCGCATAGAAACTTTGGCCTGTGAGCGATTGGTGAGGCTGTTTCCCATTAGATTCTGGATGATCCTCACGAGGGGGTGTGATGGATCTTTGCAGGTCTCCAGCACTTATCAGAAATGCCTGGCACGTTTTAAACAAACTAATGACTGGTGGTTGGTTGTCAAATGAGTTGCTGGGAAATTTTTTTTTAGTTCTCTGACTCTCCACTCCTTTCACCTCAACATAAAAGCAGCCCAGAGCTTCTGCCTGGCTACCAGTGTAGGCAGCCCTCCCACCTCGGCTGCCAAGCTCTTAGCAGATGAAATAAAAATCTATTTATAACTGGTCTCTGATGGATTTCCTCCCTACCTGGGCCAGTGTTCCATCAGCAGGTGTACTGAACAGATGGAGAAGGGTTTTAAGTTTTTCAGTTCAATTAGATCAACTCTCTAGGTTCAGGCCAGCACATCCCCTTTCTCACTTAGTGTCTTCTTCTTGGCATTAAAATTGTTGAGCATAGCAAAACACAAATTAAGTCCAGGAGATAAAATGCATATAGTGCCTGCCTTTTAAAAAAAGCACTTTGGCACAGGAACCATATTTGACATCGTATGCTAAATCTGTCTTAACCCTTTTCTCCCTAGTGCTTAATTTTAACGTGATTTAAATCAGTATTTGGAGTACTAAGATGCTAAAGAGCACAAATGCTTTCTTTTTTTCCTTTTCTTTTTCTTTTTTTTTTGAGATGGGGTCTCACTCTGTCACCCAGGCTGGAGTGCAGAGGTGCAATCTTGGCTCACTGCAACCTCCATCTCCCAGGCTCAAACGGTCCTCCCACCTCAGCCTCCCAATTAGCTGGGACAACAGGCACACACCTACCACACTCAGCTAATTATTTGTATTTTTGGTAGAGACAGGGTTTTACCATGTTGCCCAGGCTGGTCTTGAATTCCTGAACTCAAGTGATCCGCCCACCTTGGCCTGCCAAAGTGCTAGAGTTACAGGTATGCACCACTGTGCCCAGTCTTTTTTCTTATGCTGTGTTTTTAGCATTGGAATTTAAGTGTTTTGAAAGTATATCACACTGTTTTTGAAGAAACTTTATCTCTGATAGTAGTTCAGTTTATATGATGAAGCATTTTAATGAGGAGATGAAGTCATTCAGTTCATGATAGTTATTTGATGTCTTTTTTTCAGTTTGTTGAACTGTCCAGGATAGCGATCAGGTGATACCACTCACTGGTCCAAAACCAGTCTGAATATGGCCTTACCTGGCTCTGGGTTTTAAGACCGCTAGTCTGTGAAAGATCAGTTGCCCCAGTTTTTGGTTTCCACATATGTCAAGATTTGTCATAATTACCAAATCCACCCTTAGTAGGCTGTATCATCTCTTGTTCCCCAGATCCCAGATTTTGGTCTGTCCCTGACTCTCAGATGGGAGGCCCACTCTGATGGCAGCCCCAGTTCATGACCCACACAGACAGTCATTGAGCCTCTGCCCAGCGTTCCGACACAGCCTTCCGCGAGGCTCACATCTGGATTCTTTGTCCGTGCTAACACCATCACATTTAATTAATATCTTTGTGTTTGAAACAAGAAAGGTTTGGCCTATTTCAGTGGATGTTTTGCTCCCATAACCGGAACAGGTTTTCTTTGGTGGTTTTATTTTGCCCCATTCTTTATTATTTCTGGATATGTTCAAGAGTGTGGATTATCCAGATTTGTGGCTTATTCTCCAGCCTCCCTCCCATTTTGTTACCCACTAAGATGCGTATTGTGGTTGTCGGGGGCCAAAGGAAATTCCACCAAGTCAGCCTCACTACTGGCTGGAAGTGGGATGCATGATTTAAGTTAGGAGAAATAGTGCAAACAAGACCACCGCTTCCTATTTGTGTCATTGTCTGGCAAGTGCCTTTGAAGATTTTCTCTCGTTTTCTGTACTTTTTCACAGACTTTCATATTTGGAGGATAAGTTAAATATTACCTAGAAAGTCACTTCTGATCCTCCATCTCCTTGGCAGGATCTATGTCAAGTGTTTTGATTTTCACAGTAGTGATGGTGCTTTCTCTCAGGCTGGCTGACCTGTGCTGTCTTTGGTAAGTTATTCTATTGAGTTGTGGTGCTGTGATCTTTCTACCCATTACTTTCATCTGTGGATTCTCCTTTAACCTTTTGGGGTTGTACAACACAAAATCTAATTCCGACACGTGGCAGCCTTTCACGTATTTGAAAAAGGACCCTTCTGTAATCCACCAATCAGACAGGACGTGCATGGTTCAGTTACATGGTTTTTCTCCGAACCATCTCTAGTCTAGCAATTTCTTTATTGTGGAGTGGCGTGCAAAAAGGAAAGTCACATTTTTATCTAGGTTCTGTCTGGCAAGTGTGGAACCATCACTGATGTAGTTGGAGGTCAAGCAAGTGTGAGAACTTCCCGTGTGCTTGATTTGACCAAGTGTCGCATCTTAGTCTCCCAGTAGGACAGAAGGGTTTCTGTGGTATCTAGGGACGGTTTGGATCGACTTTGATCATTTGGACCTGGCCTTGGTCATTTCTTGGTACCCACTACATGGCCGGGTGGTGGCAGCGCATGAATGTGTGGAAAATGATGTCAAACAGGGCGCTGGGTGACAAGTTCGGGCCTCCAGAGCACTTATGTGGTCTGTGAACATAAATCATTCCATTCAGTCAAACCTCCACCCTTGCCCCCTCCCTCACTGAGTTGCTACACCACTGTGTTTTCTCTCAGGGCCACTTATTCTTGTCTTGTTTGTCAAAGCCAGAACAATAGGATGCTAGGTTCTCGAGGCAGATTAACATAGATTCCCAGGTTAACTCCATTTATGATTTGTCTATCTCTTCCCCTCTCCACTCCTGCAGGGAGGGAATTATCATAGGGAGGGACCATCAGACAGTCTTTTTTGGGGATTTTTTCCTTACATAGTATTAACACATTTATTTCCAAGAGGTTTTAAAGGCAAAATATATGAATGCCTAGGTATGTTGAGATCTTTCAGAACATAGAAAGAATGGAAATGTCCTTGTTCACATTATTAGGCTAGTATCACATGATAAGGGCAGTCAAAAGCCCAAAGGAAATTTTAGCAGATTTAGAGAGAACTTCTTTTGGTTCGCCTGGGTAACTGGCACCATGCTATGTGCTGTGAGATGGTCACACACACCGTCTCATGTAGGCTTCACACAACCGCCCTGTGAGGCTCACGTTCTGTCATTAACAGAGGAGGACGGTGACACTCAAGTGGGGACCAGCAGCCAAAGTCATAGCCACTTATTCCTACTGTTGGGTTTTGGTGGCTGCTCTTGGTCAGATTTACCGGAAGTTTGTCTTCTTTATTTTTCTTTTTAAGACTCAGTTCTTAATTCCATTTGTTAATCCTAATAGATAATGTCTTTGTTCTCTAATTTTGTAGTCAGCTCTGACACCCAAGTCCCAGCTTTTATCCACAGTCCTGCACTGCCTCCTTATTTTAAAAGAACAACTCACCACAATCAAGTAGGGTTTATTCCAGAAACAAAAGAATAGTTCTTAGGAAAGCTACTAGTGTAATACAGCCTGTTAATTCATTAGAGAAGAGACTGTGTGACCATCTTGATAGATATGCAAAAGCCATTTGATTTGATTCAACACCTACTTTTTCTTAAAGAAATAAAAGCTGTTGGTAAATGAGATATAGAAGGCTACCTCTCTTACGTAATAGAGAATTTCCAGGAAAAGCTATTAACATTTTTACTAAAGTCATGGCCAGTTAAAAATGCCTGCCACATCACAGTTCTTCCACCTTGTTTTGGAAATTGTAGCTGATGCCATTGAACAATATAAAGAAATAAGAAATACAAATACTGGAAAAAGGCAAGAGCCATTATCGTCGGATGCTGTGACTACCTGGAATACTCATGAAAGGATATTTCTTGAGCACGTACTATGTGCTAAGCTCCCTGTCTTGTAAAACTTATATTAGGAAAGACATTCAATAAAATATGCAACTCTAATGTGGTGATATAAATTCTATGACAGAAAAAAACACAGAGAGCTATGGGAACCTGATAGCCATGGCTTTCTGAGCCCTGCAGGGGTGGGGTTAGAGAAGTTTTTCTCTTCTTCAAACTTCCCAAGTTCATGGTGGCCTCAAGGCCCATTGCTGCAGCCATTCCCTGTCTGAAGAGCTCTCACCCTTGAACTTTTATGGCTGCCTCCTTTGACTCAGGGGGTCTGGGCTCAATTGTCTCCTTTTCAGGAGAGGTCATTCCTGATCACCCCATCTAACACGGCTCCTTACCCCTGCTGGTCCATAACAGTGTTACCCCTGCAGTGACCTCTGTTGGCTGCTTGCATATTCTCTGTCTGCACGCCATCACCTCACAGGTCTCCTCCAAGAGTGTAGGGCTTGTCAGTCTTGTTCACGGTTTTATCCTCAGGGTAGAGAACTGTGTCTTCCCCCCATAGGTGCTCACTAAATAATTGTTGTGTGAATGTGCTGGAAGAGAGGAAGTGGAGACAGGAGATGGTGTTTATAGATTGACCCTTCGGGAGGAAGCCAAAGATGGAGTCTGGCCTGGGCTAGGGAGGCATGGCTTTGATGAAGACAGGTTTTGTTTGTTTGTTTTTGAGGTGTGTGTTTAAATGCTGAGCAGAAGGTTGATTTGGGAGATCTAGAAGAGGAGAGAAGGGAGGATATATGGCAGACTGGGAAAAAGGGCACAGGGGTTAGCTTGAAAGAGTAGGGGAAACAGCTCTTCCCTGTAATGGGAGGGTAGGAGGAGGGGATTGTGCAGAACTGATGTTCATAGGTCTGGTGATGGGACATTGGGGGAGTTTTGTTCTTTGAATGATGCCGTTGTTGACAGTGGAAGTGGTGGGCTTGGAAATTTGAATAAAGTGGGTAATAAAATGTGTACTGGCCATTAAGAAGAAAGAATGAGATAGCAGACTGGGAAATGTGGGAGGCTTGTTGGGTACCCAGTTAAAGGTGAAAGACTGAATTTATGGTGATACCAATCTGTGAGTTCAGGAAATTCTCTATGGAAGCCTTAAGCAGCCCAGTATATGCATGTTTTTTTTTTTGAAAATATTTATTATTTATTGAGATATAATTCACATACTGTAAAATTCTCCATTTTATAATATACAATTCAGTGGTGTTTAGCATATTCACAAAATTGTGTGGCCATCACCACTGTCTAATTACAGAACATTTTTATTGTCCCCAAAAGAAATTCCATACCCTTTAGCACTCACTCCTCATTCTCCTCTTCCCCCTGCCCTTGGCAGTTACTACTTCACTTTTGTGTCTATGGATTTGTCTATTCCGGACCTTTCATATAAATAGAATCATGTGATACGTGGTGCTGGTCATTGGCATCTGGCTTCTTTTGCTTAGCATGATGTTTTCAAGGTTCATCTGTGTTGCAGCATGTATCAGTATTTCAGTCCTTTTTGTGACTGAATAATAATGCATTTTATTGACATACCATATTTTGACATTTTGTTTATCATTCATCAGTTGATGGACATTTGGGTTCTTTTTACTATTGGGTTCTTTTGACTATTTGGCTATCTCAGATAATGCTGCTGTGAACGTTGGTGGACAAGCTTTTGTGTGAATATATGTTTTCAATTATCTGGGGGCCAGACCTAAGAGTGCAAGTCTTGGGCCATTTGGCAACCTATGTTTCACTTTTTGAAGAATGTCCAAACTGTTTTTCACAATAGCTGCGTCATTTTACATTGCCACCAGTAACGTGTGAGCGTTCCGATTTCTCTACATCCTTGCCAACACTTGTTATTGTTTTTTTCTTCTAATTACAGCCATGCTAGTGGGTGTGAAGTGGTATCTCATTCCAAGTGTGTGCATATTGAAGATGCACTTAGATTGATCAATGGTTGAGATTTTGCTAGAAGGCTCTATGGAAAAAGAGAGGCCTTATGTAGTTGAGGATGGTGGCAAATGGATAATTGAAGCGACAGGTCAGGGATTAAATTAAAGAAATTTTCTGGACCGAGGAAAGCAAACCACAAAAATTTACTAAAGGGAAGAAAGGAAGCCTTAAATTAATGAAAGACTCAATATTGTAAAGATGTCAATTCTCTCAAAATCTCATTTGTAAATGTAATATAATTCCAGTAGAAATCCCAATGAAAAATTTTTGAGGGATTTGCTAAAATGGTATTAAGTTCAACTGGAATGTTTAAATACATGAAAACACTCAAGATATATTTGGGGGAAAAACAATAACAATGATAGGGACTTATTTACCAGATATTAAAACATACTATAAAATTAGTTATTAAACAGTGTAGTTTTAGCAATGATTGCTGGAACAAAAGAAAAGTCCCAGGTTAACATGAACATGTATTATAAGATAAAGATGACTTTGCCTCGTCAGAAGTGAAAGGATAATTTTGTAAATGGCATTGGGCAACTGGATTACTAGGTCAAAAATGTAAAGTGATGTCCCTGTTTCACATCTGACAGCACAATAATTTTGAAGTTAAATATTTGTGAAGAAAAATATATTCATAGAACACTAGAAGAGAGACTGCCAGTCATGGGGGTTAGATTTTGTGCAATGGAAGAGAGACCAGCCTCACAGCGAAGAGGCCATTGAAGACTTGGGCAGAGCTGGAAGTGATGCAGCCACAGCCAGGAACAGCAGGAGGTGCAGGGGCCACTAGAAGCTGGAGGAGGCAAGGAAAGGTCCTCTCCTAGCACCTTCAGAGGGAGCAGGGCCCCTCCAGCACCTTGATGTTTGGACTTCTGGCCTCCAGAACTACGAGAAAATCAATTTCTGTGTCTAAGCCCCAGGTCTGTGGTAATTTGTTCCTGCAGCCCTAGGGAACAATGCAGTGACTCTCAGACAGGATTTGATGGAGAGAGTGGTCAGAACCAGCGGAGCTTTCTAAAAGATTGATGCCACGAGCTACGTTTGTCCAGTCTGGGCAGACAAGAGATTTCCATTCGTGATTAAGGAGGGCTCACGGATCTGCGTGACGAATTTGAGGAGAGGGTACACTGGTCCCACAGGGCAAGGACGTCATCTTAGTCACTGCTGTATCCCCAGCATTTAGAAGAGTTAGAACAGAACACAGTCCACACTCAATAACTCTTCAATGGATTAATAAATAGAAAACACACAAAAATGTAAGCAGTATCCATTTTTAAAACAAGATGTTAATTTTTGAATAAAACCGGGTTGTGGTGGGGACCACAGGACCAGAATAGTTGCCATTCCCTTCACCTCCCACTTCATTCACCCATGGTGGCTCAAGGGGACAGAGGTGTGAGATCATGGCTGGAACCACCGCTCTGACTTGGAGCTGCTGAAATGGTAGACTGGCGGTCTGCCCTCATGGTGCATGGTTTCAAGCTACATGTCAGAGGAAAGCACCATCCTTGCAACTAATTACACTAAAACTCAAGTTAGATTATGGCAAGCTTGTCCAACCCATGGGCCACATGCGACCCAGGATGGTGCTGAGTGCAGCCTAACACATATTCATAAACTTTCTTAAAACATTGTTTTTTTAAAAATTTTAAGTTCGTTAGCTATCATTAGTGTATTTTATATGTGGCCCAAGACAATTCTTCCAGTATGGCACAGGGAAGCCCAAAGATCAGACACCCCCTGGACTATAGTATTAATGCAATGCTTGGTTCATTCTTTTCACATATTGAGTACAAAGTAATTCATTGGCCGGTCGCGGTGGCTCAAGCCTGTAATCCCAGCACTTTGGGAGGCCGAGACGGGTGGATCACGAGGTCAGGAGATCGAGACCATCCTGGCTAACACGGTGAAACCCTGTCTCTACTAAGAAATACAAAAAACTAGCCTGGCGAGGTGGCAGGTGCCTGTAGTCCCAGCTACTCGGGAGGCTGAGGCAGGAGAATGGCGTAAACCCGGGAGGCGGAGCTTGCAGTGAGCGGAGATCCGGCCACTGCACTTCAACCTGGGTGACAGAGCGAGACTCCGTGTCAAAAAAAAAAAAAAAAAAAGTAATTCATTTGATAAGCAATCCTTGAGCACCTCCTGTGTGCTGAATGCCATGCTATGGTCTGGGATATGGAGAACAAAGAGGTGATCCTTACCCTTGAGGCTTATGCAGGTTATTGTAGGCTGATAGCCATCTAGATAAGTAGACAAATCACTTGGATGTCATGTGATAACATACATGTCATCGATAGACACCTAGGATGCTTCAGGAGCACAGAGCAGGGTCTGCCAACACACTGGGCATCGTAGATTTTACAAAAGATGGAGTTTTGGCCGGGCACTGTGGCTCATGCCTGTAATCTCAGCACTTTGGGAGGCTGAGGCAGGTGGATCACCTGAGGTCGAGAGTTTGAGAGACCAGCCTGACCAACATGGAGAAGCCCTGTCTCTACTGAAAATGCAAAATTAGTCAGGTGTGGTGGCATATGCCTGTAATCCCAGCTACTCAGGAGGTGAGGCAGGAGAATCACTTGAACCCGGGAAGCAGAGGTTGCAGTGAGCCAAGATCACGCCATTGCACTCCAGCTTGGCCACCAAGAGCGAAACTCCGTCTCAAAAAAAAAAAAAAAAATGGAGTTTTATTTGGGCTGTATTGAGGCAGAGGCTCGGACATAGGTGAAATGGTTGGTTTACTGTGTGGAATAATGTGAGGGGAGCTGAAAATGCATCCACCCAGGGCGACTTTGCAGGAGGATACCCGAAATGCCACCTTGTATTTCTTGGCCTTATGCTTTCTAGGAGTCCTCTCCTAAAACTCAGACGCCTCTGTCAGATTCCTAGAGTCATTCTAAGTAGGCATGCCTACTTTGTTGACTTCCTAGGTTGATTTTTGAGGGAAGAGAAGTCACAGAGGATGGAACATGGGATGGGGGAGGAGAGGTTGGAGCAGAGCACTGGGCACTTAGAATCGTGAAGGTAGAGTTCCTAGAAGGGGCAAAAAGACAGCCTCAAAAATCCACAGCTGTGCCCTAGCCTGGGTCTGCTAGATGGTCTGACCCAGCTCTCTGGTCAGCTGCAGGGTGCATAGAAAGGGGAGCAGGGCTGGTCTTGTCCCCACGGAAGTGTGAACTCAGGGCTCGTCTTTTGGGAGCAGAGAAAAATACTGGCTTGATATACATGTAAATTTCTATGTGGGGTATCAGAATGAATCTTAGTTGTTGGGACCATGTCTCTTACTAATCAAACAAAGTACCTTTTATATACATATATTTGTGTGTGTATATATATAGGGATAGTCTGTAATTTGATGGTACTGATGAGTGAAAACAATATGTGGACTTGCCCATTTACTGAAAGATCAAGCAAATACACTTCAGGCTCTTTTTGATGATAGCTTTGAGTATTACTTGCTAGTATTAACGTATTTTAATTTTCAAGAACTTGGACTCTGTTTCCTTTGAAGAACCAGTTAGGAAATGTTGTCAGAGAATCCCTAAATGTACCCTTATTTTCAGTCATGAATGAATCCCTGATTACTGTGATGAAGAAAAATCCTGGGTCTCTACTTCCTTGCCCAAATTAACACAAATGTAACCTTCCTTCTTGATCAGGAGATGCCGAAGGTAGAACATAAACAAAAATATAAGAAACTGCTCATCACTCTGAGAGAGGTTTGATTTTCATCAGTCAGGAAAGATACAGACACCAAATCAAAGGTGTTGATAGGATTTCAGTGTAAGTTTTTTTGCGATTTTCTTTTCCCTGGGTGTTCATTCTCCCCTTGGGCTAATGCTGGTTGGCAGAGCTGGAGCATTCACCGTGTCTTTTCTGATTTCTCTTTCCCATGTTGGAGTAATGTTTTAACTTCATTGCCCATATAGCCTTGGCAGCTATAATCAGTCACTGGAGTACATCCTTGATTGTAGGAGAGACTTGATAATAATGACTCTTTTATTCATTTATTCCACAAACATCCCCTGGGTGTTAGCTGCATGCAGTGAACCGTGGGAAGTGCTATGGGGAAGCACAGCTATGTAAATCATGGCTCCAACTATGTGCAAAGGCCCCCATGACATAGATAAGCACAGAAGACGTGTCTGTACCTCTGTATCTGCTTTATAACCTCCCCGAGGAAATGCTAGAGGCCTGATCCGTCTCTCCCCTGTTTAGAGACTGTCAGGGGCTCTCTGTTTCCCCCACCACAGAGTCCAAACTCAAGCCTAGTACCCAACATTCTTCAGGACCTGACCCCAAGCCATCTTGGTGTCCTCATCTCCCACTGCCCAACCCACACCCTGGGCTCCAGCGTTTTGCTCTTCCCCAGTGTGCCATGTGCTTCTTGCCCCTACCCCTGGCCTTGACACTTTCGGTTCTCTGAGGTCACCCGGCCTCATCTTCAACAGCTGGTGGACTTCTACACATCCCTCAAAACCAGCTCCTCTGTTACCTCCAACGTGGCACTCTTTTATAAGCTACCCCAACTCCTACCCAAGGCAGAAATGGTCTCTAGGCTTGTGCTAGAACATTGAGGATACAGGAGTTCTTTGGGAAGAGGACATTGGGAAGGCATATGGGAACACGGAATATGAAGACAACAATTCTTGGCTTTCCTGGTCTAGCCCGGGCTGGTCTGGCCCCCTCCAGATGATCTCAGCATTCATGAAGGCAGGTCCTGGAGACTCGGGAGGAGGGACCCCCCTCCTCTTAGGACCTGGAATACCCTGTGAGCAGGATGGATCTGGGGTATGCATTTTAGCCTCCTGTATATCTGCATAGACTTTTGTTCCGCCTTCTCATAGTTCATAGCTTGTGTCTACACAAGAACTCTCTAAACATGTGATAGTGAATTAAAGCCATTAACTCCATGGAGATCCTTTATCTTGGATATTGTTTCAGGTATACTTTAATATTGCTATATAATTTGTCCATAAAAGGCATATCTTCGTAATGAAATATGAATGGGTCTTCGTCAAAGACAGAGGACTTTTGATGAACGAGATGATGGCAGAATACTGTAGGATCCTGCTAGTTGAGTCTTCTTGGAATCACATTCCTTAGCATCTAGAGGAGGTAACACAGGTCGTGTGGATGTGCTTTCTGCTGGTGATTAAGTCCCAGACTTGGGAGTGGCTGGCAGCAAGCTGACGATTGAAATCTGGGGTGATTCTAGCCCAGAAAAGCAACCAGGGCAAGGTATTTCTGTGTGTATTTGTTTCGCTGATCAACACTTGGGTTACCAAGATGATTAAAGCACAGCCTTACCCTTTGGGAGAGAAAACCATTCAAAGAAATGCTGTGACAAAAGAAACAAGCATCAAGTGATCGAGTACAGCATGAGCATGATTATTGGAGAGCACCAGGTTGTCAGTGAAGGCAGCCATAAGGGAGGAGAAGAGATGAGGTGGAGGGGAGACGTCTTATAATCGGGTAGAGTACTGAGAATAATGCTGGGACTATCTCTTTGTGCGGTGGACAAAGGGACTACTTTAGTCAGGCTCCTGGCAGAAATGTACCTAAGAGGGATAATTGGAGAAAGCCGAAGGAAGACACTGTTTACAAAAGTGTGGTCAGGATTCAGATAAACCATTAAGAGCTGGCAGAGAGCCCTGGAGCTTTACCATGCCTAGACCCAAAAGGGGGCAGGAAGAGCATTGAGCCATGATGTAGGAGAGGGCTGCCCTGTAGGAATTGTGCTCTTCAGTAGAGGAACTCAGCCACTGCCAAACTGCCAAACTGGAAAGAGGGCTGGGGGAAGAAATACCCAGTCTCCCATCCATGTATGCCGTTGGCCAAGTCCAACACAAACCCGAGTTCAAGGGAGCCCATTGATACAGGTCATGCAACAGGATAGAGAGAGGTCCCAGCAGAGCACACAGAAACTGTCCTGCAGAAAGACCAATTAGGCACAGGCGAGAGTTGTACTCAGTCACGTTGAGGGCCCTGCTGAGCTTGGAAACGATGACTTTGTGATTGTACCAAATAGGAAGGATATGGGAGTCTCATTGGGTGAGCAGCAAGTGCTCTTTCTGTTATTTGGAAGAGGTGTCACTCTGAGACCTGTAATTTGCCCATCCGTGTCTGGTTTCTGACACTGGCACCCCGGAACATGTACAAAAGGGTAGTGACACCACGAATAAAGGACTAGCTCTTTGTGTATGGCTCAGTCACTTCCAAAATACAGCTAAAATGTGTTGGATTCTTATGTTTTATCCACCATTACCTCACGCCAATTCAGTTCAATTAAATTTGGATATTTGCTGAACATCTAGAATTTCCTGGAACTCTGCTGGATGTGCTCAGGATACCCAGATGAGAAGGCGTGGAGTTAGAATACAGTAGGAGAGATGATCATGTAAACAAATCATATAATTAAAGCGAAGCATGGTGAATATAAAACGGGGTGGTGGAAGCTCTTAACTGACCTGCCCCTGCAGACTCACTGTGTTAATTTGGAAGCCTTGTTCTCTCTCCAAACGCTATGGCTGCTGGGCTGGCTAGCTTGCATGCTTTCGGCTAGTTGGCTGTGTCTCTGTGCATCTGTACACGTCCATAATTTACCAAGAGTCTCCGGTGTGTGTTCCCAAATCATTTTATGTCAGTTGTGCTTGTAATTAAGTTTATCCAGTTTAATTACATTTTAAGTGAACCAGTGAAATATAGGTGCAAAATAAAAAGCTTTCGTTTGCGTTAAAATTAAGTCAAACATTTCAGAAAAAGTTAAAGTCTAGTCACTTAAAAAATGCCGTTGAAATGGGTACAGACAAGACAGCCCCTCATCCCTTGAACCTGGCAGTAAGGATGATCTTGACAACAAGTTTGTCGATGGTAGGCAAAAAATTAAGACTGTATCTTGATGGTTTCTGTATTTTTCTGTGAGGGAGGAATGAACAGTGAAATGATGGGGTGGGAGCCTGAGGACCATGAAGACAGCTTGAAATAGATGACATGGGGAGGGAGAGGGAGCTGGCTAGGGCGTGGAGAAGGACTTGTGGGCAGCACTGACCATGCATCCACCTGAGGCTGGAGATTGTGATTTTTGTCGTGGCCCCCACCCACCTAAACAGCTATACAACTTTCTTTTAACAGTGCTTGGCAGGCTGATGTAGAAGTGCAAAAATAGTTGCTTAGCGCGATTCAGGGTGGGGATTTTGTGGGGCAGGTGTGGCAGGGGTTTAAGGGGAAACAAAAGTTGAATTTGGGCAAGAATGATTTAAAAGTGAGTTAAGCCTTTCGGCCAGAATTGCCATTTTTCATTAATTTGCCTACATGATGAACATGAAGGGAAAGAGGAGAGGCACCTGCTGTATGTTTTCTTTCTCTCTCTCTCTCAGACAGAATCTTGCTCTATTTGTCTAGACTTGCATGCAATGGTATGATCATAGCTTACTGCAGCTTCAGACTCCTAGGCTCAAGCGATCCTCCCACTTCAGCCTCCCAAGTAGCTGGAACTACAGGTGCACGCCACCACACCCAGCTAATTTTTAATTTTTTTTTTCATAGAAACAGGGTCTCATTATGTTGCCCAGACTGGTCTCAAACTCCTGGCCTCAAGTGATCCTCCCTCCTTGGGCTTCTAAAGTACTGGGGTTACAGGCATGAGCCACCGTGTAAATGTTTTCTAGGACTTTTAGAAAACATGGGGTTGTGCCTTTGGCCACGTGCGTGTTTGTGGATCTACAAGAACAGTGGTCCTGTGTAGCTCTTCAGGGAGGGGGCACCACATGTCTGTCCATCACTATGGCAAAGCCGGAAGGGTCTGCAGAGGTACCCAGCATGCTGCTGGTGCTGTTGTAAGCAAGCAGAGGGCAAGACTCTCACCGTGAGAACTGACGTACATGTCTAGCATGTGAAGCATCCTAAGGACTGCTGTGGCCTCCTGAAACCTGTGAAGAGAAAGGCACCAGGCTCAGCGGGAGCACCCACCTGGAGAACCATACTTTGTGAGGATCAGCAGAAAGGAGCTTGAGTGTGGAAGCTGTCCCCAAGTCATGGCCTAAAAGTATTAAAAAGAAAGGACTTCTGGATTGTTTTTTAAAAAACAAAACTGTGATGTAAATGATGAATTGTGCTCTGTGGTCTGATTAGGAATGTAAGTGGATCCAGAGTACAGTGGAGCTGAGGCAATGGAAGTTTTTTGTTTGTTTGTTTGTTTTTTTAACTTTTATGTTCAGGGATACATGTACATGTTTGTTTAATAGGTAAACTTGTGTCACAGGAGTTCATTGTACAGATTATTTCGTCACCCAGGTACTAAGCCTAGTACCCCAATAGTTATTTTTTTCTGCTCTTCTCCCTCCTCCTGCCCTCTACACTCAAGCAGGCCCCAGTGTCTGTTGTTCCCCTCTTTGTGTCCTTGTGTTCGCATCATTTAGCTCCCACTTCTAAGTAAAAACATGAGGTATTTGGTTTTCTGTTCCTGTGTTAGTTTGCTAAGGATAATGGCTGCCAGCTCCGTCCATGTTCCTGCAAAAGACATGATCTCATTCTTTCTTATGGTGGCATAATATTCCGTGGTGTATATGTACCACATTTTCTTTATCCATTCTGTCATTGGGCATTAGGTTGATTCTATATCTTTGCTATTGTGAAAAGTGCTGTGGTGAACATGTATGTGCATGTGTCTCTATAGTAGAGTGATTTATATTCCTTGGAGTATATACCCAGTAATGGGACTGCTCTGTCAAATGGCAGTTCTGTTTTTAGCTCTTCGAGGAATTGCCACACTGCTTTACCCAGTGGTTGAACTAATTCCCACCAATAGTGTATAAGCGTTTCCTTCTCTTCACAATCTCGCCAGCATCTGTTATGTTTTGACTTTTTAGTAATAGTCATTCTTACTGGTGTGAGATGGTATCTCATTGTGGTTTTGATTTGCATTTCTCTCATAATCAGTGATGTTGAGCTTTTTTTTTTTATATGATTCTTGGCTGCATATATGTTGTCTTTTGAAAAGTGTCTCTTCATGCCCTTTGTCCACTTTTTAGTGGGGTTTTGTTTTTTCTTATAAATTTGAGTTTCTTATTAGATACTAGACGTTTGTCAAATGCATAGTTTGCAAAAATTTTTTCCCATTCTGTAGGTTGTCTGTTTCCTCTGTTGATAGTTTCTTTTGCTGTGCAGAAGCTCTTTAGTTTAATTAGATCCCATTTGTCAATTTTTTCTTTTGTTGCAATTGCTTTTGGCATCTTCTTTATGAAATCTTTGCCCATTCCTATGTCCAGAACGGTATAGGTTGTCTTCCAGAGTTTTTATGGTTTTGAGGTTTACATTGAAGTATTTAATCCATGTTGAGTTGACTTTTTCTATATAGTGTAGTGAGTCCGGTTTCAATCTTCAGCATATGGCCAGCCAGTTATCCCGGCACCATTTATTGAATAGGAGTCCTTTCCTCATTGCTTGTTTTTGTTAGTTTTGTTGAAGATTAGATTGTTGTAGGTGTGCAACCTTATTTCTGGGCTCTCTATTCCAATCTATTGGCCTATTTTTTTTCTTCTTCTTCTTCTTTTGAGACAGGGTCTGTCTCTGTCACCCAGGCTAGAGTGCAGTGGTGCAATTGCAGCTCACTGCAGCCTCAAGTGGAAGTCTTGATGAGATCAGGGAGGAGCAGTGAAGACAGTAGAAGTTCTGGGAGGCTGAGGTTGGGGAATGGCCCTTTGACCTGGGGATTGCAGAGGTTGAGGGGCTTCTGGTGTGGGTGGGGCTGCAGCCTTGGGTGGTGTAAGTGAAGTGATAAAGACCACTGGATCAGAAGACATCTAGAAACATAGAGGCAAATGGGTTTCAAGACCTTCTTTGGGGACATTGAGACCACCCCAAACTGCCAAGATTTGGGATGGATAAGTGGACAGGGAGATCATGGGCAAAGCCATTGATAAATTTGCTCCAAGAAGATTGGTAGGTGAGAGAGACTGAGGAGTGAGTGTGGTATAATGGCATGGGCCTCAAAGGACTTTTCACTAAGGAGAGGAGAATGGTGGTTTTCCCCTGTATGATTTCTTTAGGGCAAACCAGACCCCTTTTTCTGTAAGCACAAAAGTTGTGCTTTTGATTGGCAGAATATGTGCTCCCATTTGAGGAGGCATCTGCCTGCTATCCGTGTGACTCTTATGAAAAATCTTAAAATGACTTTGGTGCCATAATTGGAGCGAGGACTCACTTCTTGCTCCTGTGATTCTACTTTGATATTAAATAAGTTTCCTTTATGAGACACCAGTCAGTAAACAGAACAGGATGTATGGTTAAATAGCTAAAATTATTGTCATCATTGCAATTATAATATGCCTTGCCATTTCAAACCAAATATCCACTTATCTTTCCTGAAATCTTGCAAGAAATCTATTATTCAAGGATGCAGAGATGATGTTTTTTTGGTTGAGTTAAACATTTTTATGGATTAGATATGAATTCAGTAAAAATAATTGAATTAAATTGGGTGGTATGAATAATTCATGACATGTAATTTCACATCAGTTCTAGCTTAAAAATAAAGCTATTGGTTTATATACTGGAAAGATGTATTTTATTGTTTAGAAAGGTAGTGAACATTATTTTGGAATATAACTCACTTTATGATTAAATAGATATATTAAATTGTAAGATTGAAAGAAAGTACAAAATTCAAACTGAGATGCTTTGATGCAGTTCACCTCTTTCATCTTGATGAAGCACTAGTTGCTGCGCGTCTGTCATTAGTGATTCCGCAAGTCGTGTGGTGATTGACTCCCGGATTTTGAGGATCAGTCCAGTAATTGTGCCAGAACATTCTAGGGGATGTGAAGACTGCCAGGTGCCTCCTCTGGGGAGTAGGGGACAACTTTCTGGCTGGGTCATTCTTTCCAAAAACATGTACTGTCTGCTTCCTCTGTGTGTAGCCCAGCATACTGGGACATCCGTATGACTAAGGCTTGGGGAGTTACTTGCGGAGTGGCGCGGTGGCACAGATCAAAATTTTAGTAGAAAAGTGAACCCAGGTAGTCAAAGGCTTGACCCGAGCCTAGAAGGAGGAGTTAGGAGTTAGCTACGCAAAAGGAGAGGGGAGAGAAGGGGGACACTCAGGAGTGAGAATCACTTGTGCAGTGGTTCCAGGGCCCAGAGGGAGTCAGTTTGGACCTGCTGGCTGCGACTAGAGGGAAGCAGCACACGGACTGTGGTGGGAGATGAGGCTGAGAACATTCAGGGCCAGGCTCGTGAACTGGGCTAAGGAGCTTGAACCTTATCCTGCAGGTATAGCGGGAACCACTGAGCAGCGCTGATGACAGAGATGTTCTGTGTTGGTGCCACAGTCAGCCGAAAGTCTCTTTTGAAAGTTTTCCCTCTTAAACATTTGTGGTGGTGGTTCAAAATATAATTGGTCCACAAAGGTATTGCATAATAGAAGATGCAGTATCTTAACCTCTGCTGTCATTTGTTAATGACCAGAAGTTTGCTCACAGAAATTGATACCAGTACCTGCTGTTACTCACAACAATGCATCATCCTTTGTTAGGCTCCTAGTGCCTTTTGGCCATTTTACACTAAGACAAAACCACCAACTCCTTTAAAAGGCCTTGGTCACAGCTTGTACGATTTGAGATTAATCAAAGGCACTGAAGGTCAGAGTTTCCTATAGAACTCAGCCAACTTTTGGAGCAAGGCTCTGTACTTCTCCATCTTTAGAAGGAAAGCAAGGAAAACCATGGAAATCGTGCTACTTTCATTCTCTTCTTTGGAGCACTATCCCTGGATAAAAATTTAAGGTTCTTCTAATTAATACATTGTAACTAACACATTAATAAATACTGCCTGGTGAGATGAGTTGTATCTTAGCTCACAGTTGTTGAAGGCAGACAAGTGAAAGAAGATGATGGGCAGAACGGATGGCTCTAGCTGCTGCTTTTTAAAATGCCATATTGTTTTTGTTAAATGATACAAGCTTTCTGTGAATGAAGTAAAATAGTACCTGAAATGCAAAGGAGGTAAAAATCACCCCAAAATTCCATCCTCTAGAGCAGCAGTTCCCAACCTCTGTGGCACCAGGGACTGGTTCTGTGGAAGACAGTTTTTCCACAGACTGGGGGAAGGGGCAATGGTTTCAGGATGCAGCTATTCTACTTAAGATCATCAGGCATTAGTTAGATTTTCTTTCTTTCTTTCTTTCGTTCTTTCTTTCTTTGTCTTGTTCTGTCGCTCAGGCTGGAGTGCAGTGGCACGATCTCTGCTCATCACAACCTCTGCCTCCTGGATTCAAGCAATTCTTGTTCCTCAGCCTCACAAGTAGATGGGATTATAGGCGTCTGCCACCACACCCGGCTAATTTTTGTATTTTTTAGTAGAGATGGGATTTTGCCATGTTGGCCAGGCTAGTCTCGAACTCCTGAGCTCAAGTGATCCATTTGCCTTGGCCTCCCAAAGTGCTGGGATTACAGGTATGAGCCACCATGCCCAGCCTAAATTTTCATAAGGAGTGCACACATGCTTAGATCTCTTGCACGTGCAGTTCACAATAGGGTTCGCACTCCTATGAGAATCTATTGCCGCTACTGCTCTGTCAGGAGGGGGAGCTCAGGCAGTAATGCTCACTCACCTGCCGCTCACCTCCTGCTGTGCGGCCCGGTTCCCAACAGGCCACAGACTGGTCCACTAGCTAGGGGTTGGGGACCTCTGCTCTAGAGTTAACTACAGATGATATTCTGGTGAACATACTGCCAGACATTACTCTAGAATTCATAACTTTGTATTCTTAGTCCTTCTTGCAAACTCTGGTGTGCTTGGTCCTCTCTGTAGGGTATCTGTTGAGATTGCCTGGATTTTTTTTTTCTTTGCTCTTCAAGTTTAATTTATGCCAAGTGTTCCATTATTGGAACGCTAAGCATGTGGGAGTTGTTTATATCCTACTCAAGGTCATTGCCGAGGTCTGATTGCAAAAATTCAAAAAACTGCAACCTCAGGCATAAATGTGTAGGGACTATGTTCAGTTTTGTTTCTTTTTACAGTGTATGGCTTGTTTTGTAAACAAATGAATACATAAATAAAATATATATGGAGTACAAAGGCATGAAGGAGAAACGGATTCTGAGCTGTTTGTAACAGTCCTTGTTTGGATAACCTACTTTTTGAATTTGGTTCAGAGATCCTGCTGGTGGTCATCTTACTGGTCAGCTTTGTCTTACTGAACTAGAGTCACCCAGATGAAATGAATGGAGGGTGATACATTAATGTTTTCCAGAGATCCTTCCTGTAGCTTACTGTTTAACATCAAATCAATCAATGAATATTTGATATTGGGATTAAGGTACCAGTTACATTTATGGATAAAAGAGAATTGGGTTACCTTAGCTAACTTCATGAAAATTCGAATGGTTGTGGTTAAGTAGAATAAATAGGTAATTTAAAAACGCCATAGGTTGAATAAGTATAAATAAAGGCATGCAGATATGAAAGCCTCATCTTTTTATCTTGATGGTGTTGTAGAACTTCAGACATTTTTCTTTTTTCAGACCTCCAGAAAGAATGGATTTTTTATTGCCTTCACGTTGGATGGTTTCTTTGTGTACGTGAATGTGCCACCAGGGCAGTCTTTTCTCCTGGGGCAGTGTTTCAAACTGGGGCAAGTTGTGGACCCACCTGTGACCCTGGTGCATTTCCAGAGAGGAGAACTGCAGATCTTGTGCATTCTCTGTGTCTCATTATATATTTCAAGAGATCCTTAGAAAGTTTCTGTCTAGACCAGTCGCGGTGGCTCACACCTGTAATCCCAGCACTTGGGGAGGCCGAGGCGGGTGGATCACCCAAGATCAGGAGTTCGAGACCAGCCTGGCCAACATGATGAAACCCCACCTCTACTAAAAATTCAAAACATTAGCCAAGATGGTGGTGGAGGCCTATAATCCCAGCTACTCAGGAGGCCGAGGCAGGAGAATTGCTTGAACCTGGGAGGTGGAGGTTGCGGTGAGCCGAGATTGCATCATAGCACTCCAGCCTGGGCGACAAGAGCAAAACTCTTTCTCAAAAAAAAAAAAAAAAAAAAAAAAAAAGGTTTCTGATTTTGACTGTTTCTAGGATATTCGAACTTCTGTGACTCCTATTAATGTATCATTCTCCTGGGGCATCACAGCTGAGGCTGGCCTAGGCTCACTAGTAGCTGAGCCCGGAAAACAAGCTACTCGGCACGCTCCTCTTAGCTTGGCTTTGTTGTGTGTGCACTTCATGAGAGTGACGCTGCCCATGTGATATTCCAGATGTAGGTGAGTCTTCAGAATGGACAGCAGCTCCCGTAGTGTATCTTTTAGAGAGCGCGGAAGAGTTGCTTAAAACTTCTTTTTTATTCAACTCTTCATCAGAGGTACTCTTCATGACCTCATCTATACATTCATGCAACAAATATTTACTAAATGTTTATGATGCAATGGACGTAGTAGAATGAATCATCAAAAGCTTGTTATTATATTTTAGATTGATTTTTTGCAGGACAGGAGTTTAGGAAGACATTCAGTCACCTTGGTAAACTTGTGCATGCCTTTACTGTCAGCCCTACTTAAGCCTTTATGCTATCTAATACGCTTTCTCTCTTAATTTTCTCACTAGTTTGCAAGCCCCTTGAAGGGTAAAGATGGTATCTCAACACTTCCCAGTTCTATTTTACACACATAGAGGCAGTGGTGGCTAATTGACGATTCCATCATCCAGACTATCTTATCCCTCTAGCTTCTGAATGACAGAGACTCTGTTTTTTAACAGATGATCTGAAATGAGTTTGCTGTAGGTTCTTTCCTGTCTTGGACACCCCTGGGCATGACTGGTATTCTGCATGACTATCATTGGTAGTGGTGGTAGCATGGTATCGTAAAGGCAAGGATGTAAAGAGAAATAAACTCGGGCTTCAAGGTGAAAAGCTTTGACTCTCCTACTTGGAAAATGTACTTGACCTGAAAAATGAGAATTGAAGTCTACATCTTTCAAAGTTATTCAGAAAGTTAAATGAAATAAAATAAATGTAAAGTGATGAGATGAAAGAATTTCTTGGAATAATGACTTTCCTTGATTCATCCTTGAGCAGACACCTGTTTTGTTGCCCTGCAGCCTCTGATTCAGGGAAACTGAGAGCACCAAGCAGGACCTTGAGGAAGAGAAGGGGAAGACCAGCTCAGGAGGAGGCCTGATTCTCATGCAGGCTTAGAGCACAACATGCATGGGTTGGACTGTGCAGATCAGAAGGGGTAGGAATGCTGTTCTGACAGGTTTAGGTTTTCTCTCTTTATTCCTCCATCTGTGAGCCACTGGAGGTTCAACAAAGTAAAGATACCAGTTATTAGGAAAAATAAAGACATTCTGTGTTTGTAAATGGCTGAGTTGAATCTGTGTCCAAACCTGGTTATACTTGTGCAAACTCTGTGTGTCTGGCTTGCACAGGGTTGACATTCAGCAAATAGTAGTTCCATTTCCCACATTTCTTTTCTGTGTCTCCATAATGATAAATATTAATACATACATATCTATATATAAAATCTGTGACCTATAATATATAGAAGCAACTTGGATATTAAAGTGTGTGTTTGTAGGTGCACCTATCCCTATCCAGCCATATGCCAGCAGTACCTACATCCCTTGGGAGTAACTGGATAACTGGAGACATGGGTGGGATGTGGGAGAGGCTTTTCTGGTAATCTCAATGACTGGGAGTGCTACTGGCTTTATCAAGGACGCTAAACATTCATCAGAGTGTCAGGCAGTCCCTTATCCCCACCAATAGAGAATTGTTCTGCCCCAAATGCCAGTAGCATCTCCATTGAGAAACACTGTATATGTTGACAGAGTGGAATATTTCTCAGCAGCTTTGTGAATTACAGACTGCTCATTATTCTATCATACAGGATAACAACTTTTCAGGGGAAGTTATCTTTAACTTCACTATGCCCCGACTAATGGTATTACTCGGTGAGAATGCTGACTGCATCTTGATCTCCACTGGGGGATTCTAGATATGTTAAGTTCTAACATGTATGTGAATATTATTTCAAATCTTCGGGCATTGTGATCATTGTTCTCTTTCTATTGGTGTGGATGAAATAAGAGTTGTTGCTGCTTGGATAGTTTCCCCTCAGACATTCTTTCATTGGGAAGCTATTAGACAAAAATGGTGTAGGCTTTGTGGACAAGACATTTCGCCAGAAAAAATAATCTTGGCGTCACTATGCATACACACAGACTGTACATACAAAGCGATTTTGGAGGGCTCTTTTAAAATTACGTAGGGAAACCAACAGTGCCAGTAATAGCATGGGGCTCTATCTCTCACAGTGCTTTTGAAGGCATAGAAAGCAAATGACAATTCTGGCAGTGCTAAGATGTATTTTGTAGTGGCTGGAGAAAAACTGGCATTCTTAGAGGAGTCCAGCAAATTGTCTTTGAGCCTTTGAAGGCACACAGAAAGCTAATGACACCTCTGAGGAATAGCCTTCTCAGGTTTTAGATGCCACAGATGCTAAAGCCAGGATATAAAACCTTTCTTATAGGGCCTTTAAGAATCCTCAGTGTGCTTTTATTAGCAGGCTGAGTGTGTATATAGAGATGTTAATGGTCTGTGGAGCAAGCTCAGCTTGTTTTTGCAAACTACAGAACTATAAAAGTTATCAGAAAGGACACATTCTTGCTCGTTCCTTTGTTTCTTTGCTTCTTCTTTCTTTCTTTCTCTGTGGAATGTTAGGGCACTGATCGTGTGCCGGGTCCTGTGGGTACAAAGGTGAATCCGCTGTGGATTCTTCTCTCTGGAAGCTTGCCCTCCAGTATGGGAGAAATGTGCACATTCATATCCACAGTGCACAGTATAGAAGGCAATGACAATGCAAATAGAGCCTAAATTAAATGGAAATTTAGCCGCAGAAGAAATTACTTCTGGCTGATAGGATCAAAGAAAGCTACATAGACAAAAGGGTGGAAATGGTATTTAACTATTTTCAAGGATATGTAGGATTTGGGCAGGTAGCAATTAGCTTGCAGGAAGAAAGAAAACGTATTGTAGGAGAGGGCAGCCCATGCCAGGACATGGCGTTCACAAAGGTTATGAGCATGAAGTGGGGATAGCTAAGTTTAGCAGGTTCGTAGGTGTGCACTCCTGACTGTTTAGAGAATGATCCTGGATTTACTGCTCATTAATGAATGGTTCTAGTCTTCACACATTGATGGGCTACAGAAATCCCTGTGAAGCTTGTTAGAAATTTCTCTTCCTGGGAACCTCTGTATACCCTGTGGTTAGAAGATCTTAGAGATCCTGCTGTCTCTCATTCCCTATGGCCAGTGTCTACCCTGCACCCAGTCACTGGGGACTCTGTTGCTGTCTGTTCCTGAGCTGAGAGGCAATGCTGGGATGCCAGGAACACACAGGAGGGAAATGGAGATCACTTTTCTCAGAAGTATAATCCCCAAATCTGCTCTTAAGCCACTACAATAACATCTCATATTTTGTTTAATTTTCTTTTAATGGAAAAACCAGTTATACCAAATGAAAATAAATGACTGAAGAAGAACTGAATGATGTTTATAAGCCTTTTATATGATTTTTTAAATTGAGTTTTCGGTCTCCTAATTGATTAATAAAGGGAAAGACAGAGAAGACTGACATGTGTTATCTTCTATCACAGCTCAGATAGAGTGAGATTACTCCCTCCTTGCCAATACAATTCTCAAGGTTGATTGCTATTTGTAATTTACCTGAACTGTGCTTTTCAGTGAAGTGATATTGGTCCTGATCATTCTGTAAACTGGAGATTTTGCCCGAGGAAGTTAACTCTCTCCTTTCACAAAACAAATTTGGACTTTCAGATGACTTATTTGACATTAGCCATGTTAGATTCATGCTCCACTGCAGCCCTGCCTGGCCACTCTCTGTTCTTTTTGTCACTGAATTCTCTGAAGCATGTTTGACTCTACCTAGGGGCCCCCCATCCCTAAGCCTGGGGTCTTAGGCAGTTTGGCTCCTTTAGCAGCATACCATAGGCTGGGTGGCTTCAACAACAAATTTATTTCCCCGCTGTTGTAGAGGCTGTAGAAGCCGAAGATCAAGGCACTGGCAGATTTGGTGTCTGAGGAGGGCTCCGCTTCCTGGTTTACAGATGTCACTTTCTTGCCGAACAGAGAGAGAGAAAGCAGGCTCTCCTGTAAGGGCACCAATCCCAGCCATGAGGGCTCCACCTGGTGTATTTAAAAGCCCAGTGACAGTCCTGTGAGACATGTAATAGTAATAAGATACTAATGGCTGTTTATCAAATGCCCCTTATGTGCCAAGTACTGTGATAGGATCAGAAAGGTTGAACAGTTCACCCAAAGTCATAAAATAGGTGTTTAAAATAGTTGCAGAGTGGGTGAACAAAGATATGTTTTTTGCCTTTCAGTCTCGATGGACCCCATAATGCAGAAGAATAAGCCTTGGCCATTTGCATACTGACGCTTGGGCTAACAGGCCAGAAGGTTCTACAGTAGATCAGGCCTCATAGAAGTTGTATTTCACTTGTAATAAGCACCATATGGGGTCCTGTCTTAGAGCTGAGTCCTACAAGAGTGCCTAGAGTGCCTTTTAAAGGCCTGGAGCCATCCGACTCTTAGGGAAGGGAATCCGCATTGAACTTGGGTGCTCTGGGAAATGGTCTGGTTCCTGGATCCACTGTTGAGGTGTATATTTCAATCATGTTTTCCCATGGACTGTGGGGAAGGCGGAGAGGGTGGCTGGAGGCAGGGTTGGTTGGGGAGCGGGGCAGCTGTTGGTTGGACATCAGTTACACAGAACTGTGTGCTGTAAATTCTGGCTCACTGAATCCTCACCACCACTCTGAGACTTGTATTATTAATATGTATTAGAAAGAGCACAGTCCACGGGGCGCCCTGCCTCCTGGACTCCTCCGTCAGGAAGGTTCTTGGTTCAGGGCCAACCCCAGCTTGGCTCCCGCCTCAGTGCTTCAGCAACAAGGACCAGGGCATGGGCACAAATAAGGTCTTAGGTCTCTCCTCTCTGGACATCCAGGAGAGAGATTTTAGAGACAGTTCCTACTGGCTTCATCACTCATGGGTTTAAATCTGGGCTTTGCTGCCTAGCAGCTGTGTGGCTCTTCCAGCGTGAACCTGTCCAGACCTCAGTGTTAGTGTACCTACAGTGGGGAAAAAAGGCCTACATCACAGGGTTATTGTCAGGCTTAAAGGAGGAGACAGACGCGAAGGTACTAAGCATGTGGCCTGGCACAGGGGAAGTGCTCAGGAAGTGGTAGTGACTGTTTGGACTGTGATACTTCGAGGCTGAACCTTCACAGGATATTATCCTGACCTGTCAGTTTACCTCTTTGGATCCTGTGAGGTTTTCTTATTGTTTGTTTGTTTTTTGAGATGGAGTCTCGCTCTCTCGCCCAGGCTGGAGCGCAGTGGCACAATCTCGGCTCACTGCGACCTCCGTCTCTTGGGTTCAAGTGATTCTCGTGCCTCAGCCTCCCGAGTAACTGGGATTACAGGCACCCACCACCACATCTGGCTAATTTTTATATTTTTGGTAGAGAAGGGGTCTCACCATGTTGGCCAGCCTAGTCTCCCAACTCCTGACCTCAGGCGATCTGCCCACCTCAGCCTTCCAAAGTGCTGGAATTACAAGTGTGAGCCGCTGTGCCCAGCCTGGATCCTATCTTAAAGGAATTTCTGTGGTGATAAATTATAAAATGCCTTTCCCGTGCCATCTGACCTCCTGCGTTCACTCTCTCCGCCTTTCTGTTGTTCCACTGGAGGTGTCATAATATTCCAGGTGCCCGTTGGTGGCTATTACCACGTAAGACAATGGGAAAAAAGAAGGCTCCCACTTCTGGGTGTTTACGGGTTGGAAACACAGCACAACACTTGACATTCTCAGTGCTGAGCTCCTGTGGAGGCAGCAGACAGACTACAGATACATGCCTCTCCTGCCCCACTAGCTGCTACGGAATGGGGTTTCAGTTTATCCTTGTGTTGATGTTGCTCCCAAACTTGGTGACCATGTGGCACATCCATGCCTGTCTCACATACCAAGGTACTGTTGGCATGCGCTCCGGCTCCAGGACCCTTCGGCCAAGGGATTCGTCCTGCGGCACAGGCGCTCGTCCGAGTTTCCCCGTGGCCTGTGGCCGTTTTGTGGACAGCAGACCAGGTATGACTGCATGCCTCGTATCAGAACTCGGAAGCCTGGTGGTGGCAGGAAACAGCCTGACTGCTTTAGAGAGGGATTAGTGACATGTCTCGGAGGACAGTCTTCTCCTGTGGCAGAACAGAGCAACTAGACCAAATGCTTGGTTGAATATATCTTGAATTCTTTGTTTAAACATGCCATTGCATTTTCTGTTTAAATGTTGTTTTACAAGTTGTGTTCTGACTGCAGTGTAGGCTTCCTAAGAAATCAGTCCCAAAGAGCTCTTGCCCCGGAGTGTTCTGTAGCCTAGGTGGGCTATAAAAGTTAGAGCTGTTGCTAAGGGAACCAACAGAGGAATGTGAATGTATAAATCTCACAATTACGTTAACATTTTGTGTAATATCTGACCTCAGCTTTACTTTAAGGTGAAGAGGAAGCTGGAGTAGGAATGATACCAGTCAAAAATCAGTGAGAGAGACACCGTCATTTTAGAACTGGACACTTTGTCATCAGCATTTATATTTCACTCTTGTAATACACAATTCTCTATTTCTTTGTAAAAAGTCCTAGATGAGCAATACCTGCCATGGTAGCCCACTTCTCAGGCCATGCCCTCAGTGACACGGCGTTGCCTGTTTCATAGAGAGGCAGAGTGGCGAGAAAATCATTCTGCATCTTCACCGTTGAAACCTAAATCTCTAAGGTGACAAAGAAATCCCACAGTTTTCTTGGCATGAGAGAGTTTTGCCAGTTCCATGCTACCTAAAATGCTCTTTTGCTCTGTTATATATGAGAGGAAGAAGTCATTTTATTGTGCTGAAAAACAGCGGAAGTAATGTTACCACTGGGTAATATTAATGACTTCAATTCATAATATTGGGATAATGACTAATGTGCCAGGTATTACATTAGGTATTTCAAATATATGACGACACTTACATTTATACTATGGTCAGGCAAAGGTATGATTCATGATCCCACGCATATAACATGCACAGCAGCTGAATGTAAGATGAAAGCAACATTCTATGCATTTGCGTGCCCCTATGCTAAATATATTTAGGTTGACCCATATGAGATTGCCATTTTTGTGAGCAAAGAGAGCCAAATATCGGCAATTCCAAGTGGTTCAGCCTAGTACATGTTTGCAAATACCCAGACTGGCAGAATTCTGGAATTTCATTGAGACATCCCCAAAGTGTTTCACAGGCCTACAGACACGTGGGTCTTTTCACAAAAGCATAACGAAGCATGCGGAAAAGTAGAATTCCCAAATGCTTTATCTAATAATCACAGAGCTGAAGAGCTGGAAGGATCCTTGGAGGCTGCGTGGTTGCACTGTGGTTGTTTAATAGCAATAGGCCCCATGAGGTGAGGGGACCTGCATGTCGGTGAGTTAGGGCTGAGTGTGAGGCTGGGGCGTAGGCCTGTGTGGCATCTAGAACACTGTATTCTGTTGATTTTAAATTTTAGGCCATCAAAGCAAGTAATACATGGGCTGTAACTTAGAAGTCAACTAAGTGATGAGGGCTTGTAGTCATGCTGGGCACAGGGGCTTGAGGCAGAGCAGAGCTCTGTGGTGCAAAGAGGCATGTTGGTGAAGGGAGCCGGGCATTCAGCCACAGGGTAAAGGAGGGTGTCCTTATCTATCTCAACTAGCTTCAGCGATCAGACTTTCGGGGTCAAAGGGTTTGGTGTTCAAGGCCTAACATTGCCTTTCCTCTCAGAAGGCCTCGTTGGCGTTATGCATCTTTGTTCACCCTGAGCCCAGCAACCTCTGAGCTCCTCGTAGCCACCGTTCCTCTCTCAAGCACAAGAATCAAGTCCCACCTCATGAGCCCACAAGATCAAAACGTGCAGATGCTCAGTAGCCCTATGGAACTCATACATCTCGACGGGAGCTATTGAACTTGTCCTCATTTTTAAATTTATAGCACTTTTAAAAATCACAAGTATGGGCGTGTACCTTGTAGTGTATCTCTTTTGACACAGTTGAAACCAGAGCCTTTCTGTCAGGGGATACTGGATAGATTCAGGCCCACACCCTTCCAGAAGCTTCTGCAGTGACATCATTCCAGTTGCCTCTGAGGCGAGGCAGGAGCCCACTCGGGGGTCAGGGGTCCAATGTTGCGTCCCCTCCGTGCAGGACACGCTGCATTGCCGTTGGGGGTTTCAGCTGTAGCTGTTTCTGGCCCTCTCTCTCCCCATTCTTGGTGTGCCTTTCTAAAATTAGAACTTGCATCTTCTTCCTTCCACATCCCTGTACTCAGTGTCCACCCTGCTGTCTGTCCAGTGTGGACGGCAAATAGTCTGTCAAACACCTCTCTAGCCATTGTCCTCATGGGCCCGAAAAGATTGTTTGCCTCTTTACCGTATAGATAGATCAAATATGTGTTTCTGTCGAATTCTGCAGTAACCTGTGATGTGCGTGGGCCTGAGACTAAAATTCACTCCCATGCTCAGATCCTTGTTGTGCTCTGAAGAGGGCACACATTTAACAGAACAAAGCTCGTCCGCTGCGCTGGGACCATGGGTGGCTCGCTCAGCAAATCATCATTGGAGCCTTCTTTATTTTGACACTAGTTTTCAAAAATAGCATGTCTGCTTTTATTTCTCGACTTAAAAAGCCTATTTCAAAAAATCGGTTTTCCGCATTTGTGTAATCACATACAGGAATGGTTTGATGGTTTTGTTTGACTTAGGAATGTCTTGGTGCCGGCCAGTTTTCACGGCCGTCATCTGAAGGGTCCTTTTCACATTCCGAAGTTGTTAACTGCCGTCTCTGAGAGCAAGCACAATAGGCTGCCTTAAATATACACCTGGAATCAGTATTTATTTCCTTATTCTGTGCCCTGTTTTGTTCCAAGATTGTGGTGTACTGGGAAATAAGAGAACTCAATGAAAAAGCCCTTCTAAAACAAACGAACTGACCATGAGCTTAGTAGGGATCAGTCATGTGATGTTGCAGCTAAAATAGCGAATGCCACGGTTTTCAAACTTGTCTGAAGTGGGAGAACCCACTTCCCAATGGCACTCTGATTTGGGGCCTTGTACACAAAATGGGCAGTGGGAGTGGTGACTGGGGAGGTGTAAGGAGCTTAGAGCCTGGATGGGTGCCTGCCCTGCCCCTTCCAGGTAACCCCCTGCACAGAAACTTGAAAACCATTATGTTAATAGATTAATTATATAGCTATAGGAATCCCTTTAGTAAATATAAAGTTTTGTAACTGTAGAGGCATGTTTTCATACGTTATTTTATTTGACCCTGAAGAAGAGACCACAGAGACATTATCTCCAGTGTCTGTATTTTTCACAGAAGGAAACTGAAGATCAGGGAGATGAGTACCATGTTCGGGAGTACACAGGTAATATATAAGGCAGCAGGGATTGGAATGGGACTTAGTTTAGTGCTCGTTTCACTGGGTCGCAGGCGTTTATTGATGAAATAAGAGCCTTGGCTTCTTGGAACTGGTCAAACTCTTTCTGGATTGTTTTGTTCAGTGATGGGTGGTAAATTGGAGAATGTTGAGAGAGGCGTGACTGGACTGTAACCCTGTGCAGGACAGATAGAGGTGAAAGTTTTAAAATGGGTATCTCTTTGAGAGGTAATTCACTGGTGTGAGCTGGTTGCAGTAAAGGTGCTATCTACAGAAAAAGGTACTATCTACAGAAGAGCTGGAAGATGGGAGGCTGTGGGAGCCTCAGGACATGGTATGGATGTCACAGTGAAGGGAGAAGGAGAAGAAAGGGAGGCCCAAGGCAGGGCAGAATCTTGCTGCAACTTCGATGTTGAGCATTCTGGCCCACGGGACACACACAGCCCACCAGTTTTCAAAATACAGCCTTTGTTCCTTTGCCAGGGTAAGAAATCAGACGGCTGCTTTCATGTTTCTACTTCTCAAATATGTCACTCTTTTCAGTGACATTCTTTTATTCAATGTAGTGGGTAATCTGAATTGCAAGAATATTTCCTATTTTCCCATGGGACTAAATTAAGTTATTTGCATTTTGAATGGAATAAAAGACTCTAAACACATTTTTTTTTTTTTCCTTCCTGAATCTTCCTTGCAAAAAGAGGTTGCTCACTACCTCTTTTCTGTTGCTCACAAAAAATTTCATAATTTTGTCCGGGTAAAAGCCACTTGCAAAAACACCACCTCTATCTTAGTACAACTGTGCTAGCACAGAACTAAGGCCAAAGGGTGGAAAATTCAGCGAGAGTGATTTGGATTCACTCTTAACAATGATAGCAGCAGCAGCAGGAGCAGCAAGAGTCACAACAGCAGAGCTAGCTACCAGAAACAGGTGGCCTAGAGCTCCTTGTCCCCAGAAATGCACAGGTAGAGGCTGGGTGCTGTCAGTCCCAGTCCCTGAGGAGTAGACCTCTGTGTTGGGTGTTACATTAGGCCAGTCTGTTCTTTTGAGATCCAAGATTCTATTATTTTAAAGGCTTTCATTACTATCCCCTTAGAAGGATCAATTTGAATTTCTTGTATTGGAGTGGAAAATGCCGAAGAATACTGAGGTTTGAGTTTCTTCTGTTTTGTGAATTTTTCACTGTTGATATTTCATCAGAAAGAATCTGCGAATGTTATGATGTAAATTGGGCCAGATTTGCTAATATATTTTAAGAACATGTAATCTGTGAATAATAAAATAACTGATTTGAATATTGGAGTGATAAAACAATATTCTTACTTTAAAATGATTCTTGTTTTAAAAATAGCATTTTTTAAACCACTTCTCACCGTCTTTATTTTTACTTATTTTTTGATACTAAATCCGGGGGCGGGGGACAAGTGCAGTTTTGTTACATGGATCTGTTGCATAGTGGTGAAGCCTGGGCTTTAGTGTAGCCGTGACTCAAACAGTGTACATTGTACCCATTAAGTAATTTCTCATCCCTCATCCTAATCCCACCTCCCAAGTCTCCGATACCTGTTTTTCCGTTCTCTATGTCCATGCATACGCATTATTTGGTTGCCACCTACACGTGAGAACATACAGTATTTGACCTTGTTTCTGAGTTCCTTCCCTTAAGGTAATGGCTTCCAGTTCCATTCATATTGCTTGATTTCATTCTTTTTTATGGCTGAGTAGTAGTTCGCTGTATATGTATATACACCACGTTTTCTTTATCTAGTCATCTGTTGATGGACATTGAGGTTATTTCTATATCCTTGCTATTATGAATAGTGATTATTTTAAAAACAGTATTGTGGAGTCTTGGTGTGGCACAGGTGTTGCTCAAAGTGTCCCAGGTGCAAGAAGTAGAGAAGGATTGTTTTCCTGAGCGTTGTGTGTAAAGTGCCCATATTTTATTTGTGTAGGGGAGAGAAGATTTCTGTTCTTACCCATCGCGAGGTTCGTGGCTGAGGCATCTGTAACAAAAGATAGATGAACAGGAGAAAAGTATACACATTTATTGGATGAAAGTTTTCTGCGACACGGGAGCCTTCCGAAATGAAGACCGAGGGAAACAGGGACACCTGTGTGTTATATGCGTAGGTTTGATGAAGACAGGACAGGCATGGAGAAGTGTGGTGTGATTAGACAAAGGGAGAGTGAGCTAACGGTGATACACAGGGGGACACTCAGCAAGACCTGTTGGTTCTGATTCTTCTCTGTGTCCCTGTGTGCTCAGAGGTGAGGTTGCTCCTTCCTCCAGGTATAGGGAGGGCACTTCACCAATGAGGGTCTTAGGACCTGCCACGGGGAGAAGGGCAAGAAAAGGGCACAGAGTAGCCTTCCTACTTCTGCTGTTTTCTTGAATGCCAAAGTGCCGTATTTTGGAGTAGCATGTCCTGAACCCCATCATTTGCACAGCTTCACAAAGATTTCCTATTTTTATTTTTGATTCATTTTCACATTTCAGGCATTTGCCATAAATGTTTAGCTTTACCTTGATCCTACCAGATTTGGAATTTGATGGTCTATAATAAATTCACGTTTTAGCATACCAAGGACCTGATATTACAAGCAAATGAACAAACATACAACCCGTACATGAACTGTTGTGTAATATGCATAATTTCTCAGTTTTTCTATTTTATAATTTGAATTTTTCTGCAGCAGAGATGGAGAGAGCACATTTTCTATCAGAAGTCACCAGTGCACAGGAAAAATGAGTCAAGATAACTAAGTAAAAAGAAACTTAATTCCTTTAAGAGAGAAGTATATTCTACTTTGCTTTAAAAAAAAAAATAGGAATAGGGACATAACTCTATCTAATGGCTAAAAATAGAAATGAAGAGTGGTTGAGGATGAAAAAGAGAAAGAAAGATCACAGAAACACATACACGGAGACTTCACAATAGTAAAGAAAAAAATCAAAGACTCAGAGTGAGAGACAGACAAAACGAGCCATACACCTAAAGATGAATATACGCAAGGCAGGCAAACGGAAGTCCTTTTTGGGGGCTGTGCAGGTAATGATGTAACACAGGAAGAGGTGATGGGCAGATGCAGTGAGTTGTAGAGGGCCTGTCCTGTCCAAAGGCGCTCAAATCCAACAAACCCTGCACTCACCAGAGGAAATCCATCTGTCGCCCACTGGCCACCAGCCTAGACCCCTGGGTTCTCAATACCCACAGAAATAGGAGTGGACATTATATGGAGTGCTTACCCCGTGCCAGGCCTGGTTCTGTGTGCCTTGCCCTTCACGCCTTACAATCCTCACACCATCCTCTGGAGGCCCGTGCAACTGCCATTCTCCCATTTCAGAGGTGAGGAAGCAGACCTAGAGAAGTTTCCATGACTTGTGTGATAGCACACAGTTGATCAAGCGTGAGCTGAGGTTTGAGCCCAAGGAGCCTGGCACCAGAAAGGAAAACCCACTCCAATGCACAAGACATACATAGTCACCCACACAGGCCCAGCCATCTCTCCTCCCGCTTCATCTAACCACATAGAAGTGCAGGGATAGTTCCGGCAGAGACAAAGAAACACACTCAGAGAACACACAGAAGCCTTAGAGCTAAGCGTGCATGGAGTCACATCCCAACCTTCTGACTTCTGCTGTGCATGTAATTTGTATCCTAATTTTAATGCAGTCAGTGCTGTGGTAGACCTCTGAAAGATACACAGATAAATGGGGCCAGAGCGAAGGAACTCACCCCTTGACAAATGCCTGCTTTTTAAAAAAAATTTAGTTTGCTTTCTTGTTTTGACCTGGCATAAAATGCCAGTAAGAATTTGCTAGAGATAAAACTTGGCAGCAGGTTTTTGGCCAGGTGAAAATGGTGTTCTAGGATTACCGTGGTTGCATTGTGCCTAGCTGGTAGTAGGCACTCAGTCAGTGTTGATGCCTGGATCAGGAGATTTCGCAGTTGTTTAACAATCAATACTCTCCTTATTTTCAGGATTTGTTTTTTTGAGATGGAGTTTCACTCGTGTCGCCCAGTCTGGAGTGCAATGGCGTGATCTTGGGTCACTGCAACCTCTGCCTCCTGGGTTCAAGCAATTCTCCTGCCTCAGGCTCCTGAGTAGCTGGGATTACAGGCATGCGCCACCACGCCCAGCTAATTTTGTATTTTTAGTAGAGATGGGGTTTCTCCATGTTGGTCAGGCTGGACTTGAACTCCTGACCTCAGGTGATCCGCCCACCTTGGCCTCCGAAGCTGCTGGGATTACAGGCATGAGCCACCACGCCTGGCCCTTATGTACAGTGTTTTCCTAGTTATCTCAGAAACTTCTCTAGGCCAACGAGGTAGGTAATAGGATTCCCATTTTCTAGGTGAGGAAACCAAGACCCAGAGGACTAACTGTCTGGACTGAGGTCTTAAGAGCTGGCAAGTGATGGAGATGGCACCTGAGGGCTTCTGCTTCTAACTTGGTGCTCTGTCCTCTAGCTGCCCTGCCCTTCAGTGATTCAAATGGAAAGCCATGACTCAGTCTCTGGGGAGATGTGGTTTCCAGGGCTGTAGCCTTTCTGACACAGGTGAAGCTCTGATTTTTCCCCTCTCCTGGAAGGAGAAATATTAAATATCTGCAGTGTCTAAATTTCTTTAACCTTCCTTCCAATCTTTAGTCTCTTTAGGAGGTTATTTAGAACTCTGATTTCTGTTTGTTTTTAATGTCCTCTGCAATTGAAGGAAGACATTGAGTATGATGCTTAAGTGTGGGAGATTTTTCCTGGACTGTTTGATAAGATCTGTTTTGTAAAGGAACTGCCAAAGTCAGTTGCGATAATAGCCATAATAGTTTTAAAGTGATGTTTGCCAATGCAGATTCACTTATTGCCTAGTTTTTGAAATTATTTTGAGTAAATATCAGAAAATTTTAAACCATGTTTTTATTCCCAAAAATTTTAATTAAAAATTAAACATTCTTCAGAACAAAGAAAACACCTTCCCTTTCCCAATTCCCACCCTGATCCTTTATTTTGCTCCGTTTCCGCGTAAATCCAGAGAACTTTGTTATATGGAGTTAGAAGTAGAATATTTCACTGGGACATGCTTTGACTTCCCCAGTTCCCTCAATCAAAGAATTAAGCATGATTTTTATCAAAAGAATGAGATGAAAGGAGGATTCCCAGCACCATCGTTTTGGTTTGTCCTCTTCTTTCAGGGGGAAAGAGGAGCTGAAATGTGCTTAATTGTTTGCTGCGTTTCCTGTGCACATGTACTTATCCCTCATATCACCCGAGACCGAGTGAAGAGGGAGTGTTTAGAAAAAAGAGAGGGAGACTAATACCAGTTGAAAGTAAAATGCTGGCATCTTAATTTTAAGAGAACACAGAAAGCCAAATGCTTTCAGAAAAGGGTCTCTTCACGGAGTAATTTGCCTGGTATGGCATCTCAGTTTGTTGTATAATTTCAGCCCCGTTACTATGGTAACCTGCTTTAGTGTCGCAGCGATTGTTAATCAGGATTTGTCGTTATTCCCCTTTCATCACAAGGCTCTATATCCTTATGGATTAAATCACAGTTCTCATCGACAATGGCATAGATCAAACATTATTGCCAGCCATAAAACCCCAGGTCGCTCCCTGTCATTTTCCCCGTTACCAGAAGCAGCAAATGCAAGCCAAAGTCTCACTTTTGCAAGGAAATCAGGGCTCCTTCTGGCTCCTCTGATATCTACCCTCATGACAGAATTCCAAGCAAGAGGGCCACTTTCGTTTCCAATCACCCTGTGCCCATGGGAAGGGCAAGCACCATTTCATGTCATTGCAACCCTGACTCTGCAGATACACATCCAGGCAAAAAGTTGTTTTAGTGTGACCTCTAATTCTTCCTCAAACCTTATTCTTACTCTTATTCTTGGAGCAGCCCACTTTTTCTTTCTTTCTCATCAATCTTCTAGATTCTTGTCTGCTGCTTGTCTGTAGGAAGACCGTGTCAAGAAGCAGGGGAGACCAAGACGCCACCCCAGCTGAGGATTTCGGTGGCGAATCACAGAGCCCTGTGAGGCTCGTGGGATGGTGGCCTGCTTTTCCCCGTTGTGAAGTCTGGTGGTAACAATACCCAGACAGGGAAGTGAGCAACCCTGTAGTGTAGCGACCGGATTTAGCAGGGCTGGATCGCCACCATCTTTAGGAAAGTCAGGTTAAAGGAGCATAGGGGCGGTGAAGTCTCGCGGTGCCATGTTCTAGGTTAAGTGCACATCGCTAGTCCTGGTGTGTCTTCATATTGCTAATTGCTTTGTTTAGGAGTGAGAACTGTTAAACCACACTTGTTAATAGCCTCTGGAGCCAGTCTGCCTGGGTTCAGTGTTTGGCTCTGCCACCTCCTAGCTGTGTGACCTTGGCAAGTTTTTGAACTTCTCTGAGTTTCAGTGCCTAAAACCAGGGTAATAGTACTACCTACTTCAGAGTCCATGAGGATGACGTAAGTTAATATTTGTGAAGCGCTTAGACTGGTGACTGGCACACCATGAGTGTTGTATAGGTGTTTGTAAATAAATGAAAAAGAACCAACATTGCATGTACATGTATTCAAAATATATTCAAGATCAGATTATCCAAATACCAGTAAGGTGTTGAAAACAGCACTTCCCCCCCTCCTCCCCCTTCCCTCTCCCTGCTTTTTCTCCTTGATCTCTGCAATGTGCCCAACCCCCAAGTATAATTCTGATTGGCTAAATTAATTCTGCAGCATCCTGCTGTGAATAATTATGTTGATCCAGTGTGTATTCTGATGCCTTTTTTTTCCCTTTGCCTAAATTATAATGTGACAATTGCGGCTCACAGCTGGCTCATCAGAGGTGGGCAGTTGGGGGATTGGCACATCTGACTGTGCTTCTCTGTTAACTCTGTGCCTTGATTGCTTAAGACAAGACATATGTAAACCCCATGATTATTGCCATTTTTTGGACTTTGCAAGGAGTCTGCCTTCAAACATAAAGCTGCTGGGCTCGTTTTGGGGGAGGGGGCATGTAGGAGTCTCCTTTCCCCTCCCCCCGCCTCTCCCTGCTTTTCCTTTCAGACAATAAATAGCTGTCAGGCTTATGTCAAGGATGAAATTATAGGTGCACATGAGGCCTTGATTACATTGTTTTGGAGAGATTGCTATTAGCATACTGAAATGAAGTCTAATTTTTCACTGGCGGAGCTGAGTCAAACTCCCGGGACAGGCAGGGCCCATGCAGTGTGAGGCGAGAACCATCCGACTGGAGCACCTGTTCTAGGTGGGGATCAGCTTTTCCTTCCTTAAACAACAGGAATAAATTCATACGAAGAATAGCTTCGCTTTGGAAAAGAAAGACCAATTGATAAAGGATGGAGTAAGACATTTCGGTTAGATAAGGCTCTTTGTGAAATGACCGTGTATGATTTTCAAGTGTGTTTCATCCACGTTAAGGCAGCGTCTTGCGTATTGATGCAGCCTGTGTTTTGCACCATCTGATTCCGTAGGTTGCTTGCCACCTGCACAACTGATTTGATACTGCCCGGCCCCGCAAGCAGGCATCCTCTGGAGAGGCGTGTTTGTGAGCACTCCATCCGCAGGGCGGGTGGCCTTCTCGTACTTTTGATGTTTATACATTCTGATGATGTGACCATGTGGCCTGTTCACTTTCAAAATCCTTCAATATAAAAATTATTCTAATGGTGCCTCCCGAATGATGGTAGATTAATAATTGTGTGTGGCTTATTCTAACTGTCCTGGCTCACTGTGGTGAAAATTTAAAAATTACACACATGCACACACAGATATACGTACACCCACTTCGTGCGTGTGTGTAATGATTTTGGCATTGTAACTTGAAAGCTTATTCAATATCATTGTTTCATCATTACTATATATTAAGGGAAAAAAATAAGGATTTGGTATGGGTGGAGAGGAGGGGAAGGGGTCCTCCAATTTGAAATCTGTAACAGTGGAGAAAATTTGTAAGCGGACCGTATTTTTATGTATTTGGAGTATATATTTTCAGTACCTACTACATGCAAGACACTGTGCTGTAGTCACTGCAGATTCAGAGGTGAGTTAGAAATGGTTCCTGCTGTCCAGGAGTGTGTGGTTTGGACCAGAGCAAGACAAGCATGACCGCATAACCCTAGAGCAGCAAAGAATGGTGCGATCATAAAGGAAGAACCCGTATTTGCTTTGGGTTTTTTTCCACCTAGCTATTTGGGTGATGTTAGGGTAAACTGAGGAAGAGAAGGGAGAGTGAAGATTTAATGGAGGAGGTTGTATTTGAAGCGTACTTTGCAGTGTGGGGAGAATTTTAAGCACAGAAATAAAAGAAAGATATCCCCAGAAGGGGGAAGCTGTAAGCAAAAGCAGGGTGAGATCTGGTCTGGCCAGAGGTTCTCGCCCTGGGATGCTCTCCCATCAGCAGAGAACTGTGAGTAAAACAGCAGCTGCGTGAAATGCACAGACACAGGAAGCAGGTGAGTGGCTGCTGAGGGCTGAGGGCTGGGGATTTTGAGGAAATGAGGAGTGGCTGGATGTAGGTATAGGGGTATTTTGGGGGTGATGAAAATGTTCTAAAATGGAATGTGGTGGCAGTTGTACAACTTTGTGAATAGACTAAAAGTCATCGGATTGTATACTCTAAGTGGGTCCGTTGTATGGTATGTGAATTATATCTCAGTGATGGTGTTATTTAAAAAAAAATACTGCTGCATACTGATGAAATCCCACTTTCTGGGCATGGCGCTGGTCTGAGCCTCATTCAGAGCCCTGGGCTGGAGCAGAGGCTGGACATAGCGTTCAGGCTGGAAGGAGAAGTGGCGCTTTATCTTAGCCTCGAAGGGCTTGTTGAAAGCTTTGCAAAACCTACTTGCAAAAGGGAGCCATTGAAAGTTTTAAATAGGGTCTTGGCACATTCACATTGTTCTTTAGAAAGCTACTCATAGACGTGTAGTGGATGGTTTCTGGAAGCTGGGACGTCATCTGGGGCCTTGTTAGGTCACCGGCAGAGGCAAGGTGGCCCTTCCCAGGTGCAGATGAGGGCTGGTTGCAGTGAGAGCGGAAATCAGGTGACACATGTAAGGGACACAGAGAACAGAATGCCAGCAGGGCCTGGTGCTGCCTGTATATGGGGCGAATGGGAGAGAGGGTCTGAGGGGTCCTCAGGTTTGAGCCAGAGTAGATGGGAAGCAGCAGGCCTGGAGGAGGTGACGTGCTCAGTGTTGCGTGTGTTGGATTCGAGGAACCAGCGATCCGTCCTGGGGCAAGATGCCAATGTGGCTCTGACCCCAGCAAAGCGGCTGGCCACCGAGCCTTAGGCAGTGTGCAGACGGCTGTGGAGGGTCAGCTTCCGCAGCGGCTCAGTCATCAGCTGTTGGCAGGAGGCCCCAGACCTTCGCCGCGTGTGCCTCACCACTGCTGCCCTCATGTCCTCACAACGCGGCGGCTGACTTCCCCCAGGGAGAGTGGTCCAGGAGTGAGTGAAAGTCACAGTGTCTTTATAACCCTGCCTGAGAAGTGACACACTGTCTCTCCTATGGGTCACGCAGACCAACCATGTACAGGGTAGAAGGGGTCACACAGGGCATGAGAACAGGAGGCAGGGGCCACGGGGGTTGTCCTGGGGACAGTCTACCACTTCTTGACGCCCGGCACTGCTCTTGGCATGGCCGTCTGCATGGAAAGGCTGTAAAGAGAAGGGTCCTCAGCCACCAGCTCACAGGCAGGGAAGCCCATGCTGCCTGGAGGATTCCTGCATTCTCCTAACATCTGGGGCGCTCCCCCCGCCCATGAGCAGGACACCGTTTCTCTGGACTGTCACTCCACGCGTTCACTGCCCTTCGACTCTGAGCGGTGCAGAGACCCTGGACCACAACAACCGTCTTCCTCAGACTATGATGCAAAACTCCAAAGAGAGGCAAAATGACTTTAGAGGGACTGGAAAGGGAAGCGAGTCTCCCGTGGTTTGAGGTGTTGCTGCTAGTACCTGTGCACTTGGCCACAGTCCAGAGCGACTCCATTGTGGGCACAGCCGGGGGGCTGACATCAGACCCCAGCCTAGCAAAGCGAGCACTCGGAGGCAGTGGGCGGAAAGGGCTCCTCTGGGCTCTGCAGCCGGAAAGGAGACATCTTTTTAGATAACAGTTACAGATAGTAGTCTATTTCTGGAAACACAAGGATGGATGGGATGAACCTTCTTAACTAGTGTGATCCATTCAGAAGTATGCTAAAATGTATTCCTTCATTTAATGTACCCTGTTTTAATTTTTAGGTCAGGGCTGAAGAGTTTTTCTTTTTTTTAATGAGAAATGGAAACTGTTGTTTTTAAAATTAGGAACAGGAATTTAGGCCAGGCACGGTGGCTCACGCCTGTAATCCCAGCACTTTGGAGGCTGGGGCAGGCAGATCATTTGAGGTCAAGAGTTCGAGACCAGCCTGGCCAACATAATGAAACCCCATCTCTACTAAAAAAACAAAAATTAGCCAGGCATGGTGGTGCACATCTGTAATCCCAGTGGCTTGGGAGTCTGAGGCAGGAGAATCTCTTGAACCTGGGAGGCAGAGATTGCAGTGACCTGAGATCGCACCGTTGTGCTTCAACCTGCGCAA
>NW_012115267.1:2335948-2348750 GCF_000951035.1 Colobus angolensis palliatus
TCCTGGGTTCAAGCAATTCTTCTGCCTCAGCCTCCCGAGTATCTGGGATTACAGGTGCCCACCACCATGCCCAGCTAAGTTTTTGTGTTTTTAGTAGAGATGGGGTTTCACTATGTTGGCCAGGCTGGTTTCGAACTCCCACTGGTCTCAAACTCCTGACCTCAGGGGATCCACCCACCTCCGCCCCCCAAAGTGCTGGAATTACAGGTGCGGGCCACCGTGACTGGCTGATAAATTTCTTATCCAACTTCTGTCCTGCTGCCCTCCCTGCCCAGGCCCCTCCAGTGCCCGTGCTGATTGAAGGGAGAAGTTCTCACCTTATCACGACTTACATCGCCACCTCTTGGTACTTGCCAATTTCCCCTTTTTACAGAGAGGGAAGGGAAACGTTGGGCAGGCTAACGTTTTAATAACATTGTTTGGTTTATCACTGTATTGTGTGTCTGCCTTCTGTCTGTGGACAGTCACAGGCTGTCCATTTATGGTGGTGGTATGGAGTTCTCTTTGGAAAATAAATGCATATACATATAGTGTTTTCCATGAAATACGTAAATAATAGCACAATTGGCAGAAACCACAAAGGTCGTATGGAAAGGACTAATATTTGAGAAACACTACCTTTGTGGCACATGGGACAATATGTTTGTGCTGTAGGCCCTGGCGCTCTGAGCTCCCCGTCAGTAGTGCTGCGGTGGGCACCATCACATCCTAGAGTGTGGCTCCTGGCAGAGCATTCAGCCTCAGTTTCTACATCTCTAAAATGGGATGACAACACCCATCCTCCTTCCTTTGCCAGGACTGTTGTGAGGCCCAAATGAGGTTATGTTTGTGCAGCTTGTGTCACTTAAGGCTGCCAACATGCCCTTCTATCAACTGAGCTTCACCAGCCCCCCAAAAATTGGACTTCCTTATATGCAAGACAAGAAGCTATTTTACATTTCTATAGAAGTTTAGCAAATACGAAAAAAATGCATTTTAGAACAAGATGAAACAAACCATAGTTTAGTTTTGTCTTCTTCCTTTTCAGTTGATACTAGTGATCTCCAAGCCTGACTACCGTGTCATAAAAGTGAACCCCTCAGTTTTCCACAGCTTCCTCTGCATCTGCCCAGTTGTGTTCCCTTGTGTCAGTCTTTAGGTTTGTTAACCTAGGAATTGACTCATGTTGGCTCATCTGTTTTACTTTGATTTTGTGAGGTGAGTCCCAGTTTTGGGTGTCCTGGCAAGCCTGTGTTGTGGGCTTTGTTCTGGGGGCTGGGGGCTGGGGAAGGGGGGCAGCCCACCCTTTCCTCTGCTCTGGGGAGGCTGAGAGAGGAAGATGGGATGGCACCAGTTAACGGAGTCATTTCTTTCTTCTGGTGGTGCAGCTGCCTTTGAATTCCTCCCCTGTGGCCAGAAGGGGGAAGTGGAGGCAGAGAGAAGGTTAGGGCAGAGGCATTTGAGGCACAGGAATAACCTCTTCAGCACCCACGAGTGGGGGGTCCCAGGCTGCTGTCTGCTCTTGCCCTGTCCCTCTCTGGGATGTTTTATGTATTTCTGGGACCGCGTGGGAGATGGTGACAGGGTCCCAGGCCACAAGGGAAGCCTCAGTCTGTAACACAGCAACTTTGTTGATGACAATGAGGCGGAACTTTTAAAATGGAGCCCATAATGTTCATGCTATTTCTCATAAGTAGGATTTTTTGTTATTGTTGTTAGGGGAGCAGATTTTATAAACAGTGAGGTGGTTTTTTGTTTGTTTGTTTTTTGTGGGTTTTTTTTGCCAACTTTATCTGTCAATTTACAAATAGTTGATGGTAAGTGCTGTTTTTTCCTACTGATTTTAGTTAAACCACCAAGGGAGGCTTTCTCATACTGGGATTGCAATTGCTCTGTTGGGTTGAGGGGAAAAGTGTCCTAATGACCCAGGAACATTTTAATAAAAAGGTTCGGTTGAAACTACAGCAATGCTGAGAGCTGACTGAAAACGCGGAGAAGTTCTAAGCGGGTAATCTGCAATGAGGGCAAAGTACGGCACCTTGCGGCTTCTAGGATGTCCTTTGTCTTACCTTCTCAGTTCTTTTCAAACTGAAGGAAGTGGGTGAGAGAGATGCTAGTAATTACATCTATGAATAAAGTGACACAGTGCACCGGCTCTGAGCAGAGACCAACACAACTCGAGAGAGAAAATCAGTCTGTCATATTTGTACAAATATGTGCACTTCGATGATAATTACCATAGTCATTGTTTACTATTGCTACATTATATTAATTATCTATTCAGCGATATTAAATACATAACTCTAAACATCATCCCCAAACAAATTACCTTTTATCAATTGAAACAAACCAATTAAAAATTTCAAAATGCAACCATGTAATCAACAGCTTACTACATGATAATTATGACCAAAATGCCAATTAATGTGTTAATATATGACCTCAAATCTACAGAAACAAACAACAAAAAAAAGCAACCTCACATAGCAATTATGGCCTAGTTTGATTGACAGATATCTGTGAGTTTGTTTTTCTGTCTGACTTGGTAATTTGACTTATATGAAAACAGCCGGCCTCTTCTCTCCCGTGTCCTGAAGCCATTGTGTGAAAAGTGCGCAAGATTTAAAAGCACAGCCTTTTCTGTTCAGCTCCTGCATGTCTCTTCGCTGCACTGCCCAGTCGCATCCCTTTCCAGCATTGTTTCTGCTGCCCTTAAACCTGTGGAGTGGGAAGCATGACAGGGATCTCTCATTTTATGTATCAGTAAGGTGTGGCGTGGACAGGACTGTGTCGCTGCCTGGACACCACTGGTGGTGCTGATTTTATGGAGCCCAGGCTGGTGTGTGCTTGTGTATGTCAGGTGGGTGGTGATGGGGGGGGTAGGGATGAGGCATGGTAATAATTCACAACGTGTCCTCTACCTAGTTGGGATCCATAAATAAGGAGGTTATGGGAGGGAGGAACCGTGCCTACTTGTGGAGGGTCTCAAGAAGGGCTTCCTGGGGAGGTGCAGTGAGCCGAAATCGCGCCACTGCTCTACAGCCTGGGTGACAGAGCGAGACTCTGTCTCAAAAAGGAAAAAAAAAAAAGGGCTTCCTGGAGGAATCTGAGTCAGTGGAAAGGATTTAGACAGGTAGGGACTGGGAATAGAGAACATTCTAGCAGAAGAAAGGGCATTGAGTGCTTGTGTTGGGTCAGGGCACAAGTTTGGCTAAAATTTAGAATCTTTGAAGGGAAGCAGTGGTGAGGTTATTTAGACTGGGAAGATGAACCTGCCAACCTTATTTCTTATTCTCTATGTGTCACTTGATGAGAAGGCCGTGTCTCCACCCTTTAGTAAAGATGAAGGTCATTTAAAAGGTTACCTGGCCTTTTTAAGTGACTTGAAATGTTTAGCACAGTTTTAGCATGTCAGTGTCTCACTCCCTGACCCTTATTTCCTTGGTTTATGATGGCCAATTCATTGTGAGTCTGTTTTATTCAAAAGAAAACTGGGGGTGCTTCTAAAATAGTTTGTTATTTCAGTGTGTACATACCTCCGCTCTGAAACATGACCCCCTTACCTGCACAGGCAGGTTTACCACACGGAGTTGTGAACATGTATTTGTGTGTGTATTGCAGTGGAAAATCCCCTTGAAAAATCAGCAAATGGGACTTCAGCTTGAAGAGTATAGACAGAGAACAAAACTCTGTGTGCAAATATATATATGTGTGTGTATCTAAAAACATAAATAAACACACGTAGGCCAGGCGCGGTGGCTCATGCCTGTAATCTCAACACTTTGGGAGGCCGAGGTGGGCAGATCACGAGGTCAGGAGATCGAGACCATCCTGGCTAACATGGTGAAACCCCGTCTCCACTAAAAACACAAAAAATTAGCCGGGTGTGGTGGTGGGTGCCTGTAGTCCCAGCTACTCGGGAGGCTGAGACAGGAGAATGATGGGAACCCGGGAGGCGGAGCTTGAAGTGAGCCGAGGTCGCACCACTGCACTCCAGCCTGGGCGACAGAGTCTAAAAACAAAAACAAACAAACAAATCACGTGTATATGTATGTATATATAAATAAAATTGGATTGAGTCATAAAAGTATAAATATGTCCAATGTAAAATCTACTAGAGAAGGAGTTTGTTTTCATGACTCAGAGGATGTGTAATAAAGAGGTATTTTTAAGACCGAGAGCTAGTGTGTGTCAGTTTCTTTTTGCCCAATTCCTTGTGTCCTTAGCAGGAAGATGAGTCACTGGATCTGAATCACAAGGCGATTAAGAGCCCCAGGAAAGGCTGATTTCAGGACAGATATTTAGAAGCCTCAGCTAAATCAGGCCTTGGGTATCTAGGTGGATTGGGGAATCAGTGAAACTAATATTTCTCTTCATCTCTTCATTTCTTTAGATTCTGTGGATCTCTTGTTCAGTACAGAAGTACTTTTTTTTTCCCCAAAAATCATATGAAGAGGAAGTGCTGCCCATTCTGAAGGAGGAGGTTAAAAATGGGTAGAGCACACCTCCTGTTCACAGCGGCAGTGTTCACAGTAGCTCCACGTGCCTGTCGACAGGTGAATGGGTAGACAGACTGTGGTCTGTCTGTACAATGGAATAGTATTCAGCCTTGGAAAGGAAGGAAATTCTGTCGCTTGCTACAACAGGGATGCACCTTGAGGACATCATGCTATGAGAAATAAGCCAGTCACAAAGAGACGAATACTATGTAATTCCACTTAGTTGAGGTTCCTAGAGTAGTCAAATTAATAGAGGCAGAAAGTAGAACGGTGATTTCCAAGGGGTGAGGAGAAGAGGGGATGAAGAGCTGCTGTTTAAAGGATGCAGAGTTTCAGTTTTGCAAGATGAAAAAGTGCTGGAGATTGATCGTACATCAGTGTGAATGTACTTACCACTACTGAGTGGTACACTTAGAAGTGGTTGCAATGGTAAACGTAGTGTTAGGTGTCTTTCACCACAATTACAAAAGTGAAATGAGTGAAGCTTATTGTTAAGGATAGACAGCAGATGGCTGAGAAATTGGCATGGCTGGACTGTTGTCTGGTGAGAGCATGTGGATGTGGCATGAAGTGGGGAGAGAAGGCACCTGTCTTTCTTCCAGTTAATTGTTCTTTCCCCCATGCCTTCCACCTTCCTTTCCCTCCTGATGACTCATCCTGTCTCCCTCTCACGTGCCTGCTGCAGACTTTCTTCCTTTTCCCTGCTGGTCCACCCGACCTATTTTTACTCCCTCACATTTGGTTGTCTTTATCCTCAGAAGAGAATGCTCACACAGCGTCTTTCTTCAGCACAGCTTTCTAGCTTCTTTTTTTCCATTTTAAGATGGACAGTGGCATAAGATCAATGGGTGAGGCAGAAATCTAGCTGATCTTTTGTTGGCGGTAGTTAGGGATGTTGACATTGGCCACTTCCCAAAGCGACAGCAGCAGTAGCACAGGTGAGGGTGTTGCCCACCGTACGAGAAGCCCATGAAGTTCGTTGGCTGCTCTTCCATGTTGCCCCCTTCAGAATGAATTGTGTGCTATTACGTTACCAAATATGTTCCAGCAGGAAGCCGTGCAACAGCTTTAGAAAGAAATTCTAGAACCAGAACTTGCAGTTGGTTTTCAAATCTCATATTCTCAATTTCAGTCCTTTTATTTAGAATCCAGGCTTTAGGATGTCTCTCTCTCTCTCTCTGATATCACTAATTAAAAATTATCCAAATGTTTAACATTATATAGAAATAAACGTAATGGTGTATTTGACAAAATTTGACAATTTTCATGTGGATATTCAATGCCTTATGGTCAAAGTTTAAGCCAAAACTAATGTGGTCTTGGCTTCAGGAATCTGTACCATCATAGATGGCAGTGGAGAAGAGGAAAAATAGTCTGGGATCCTTAACCCATTTATAGATTGTATTTGTTGAAAGAAGAATACAAGGGTGGCAAAGGCCTGATCTTGTTAAGGGTTGGGAAATGGTCAAACGCAGTCACTAAATCTGTATGGTGGACATGTGTGCTTGTAAAACTTGCAGAAGAGTATCCATTAAAAATACTTATAGTTCTTACCCAGGTTACGGCAGGGGTTACCACCCAATAAGGTAGCACCCAAATCTGCTTCAGTTAGATGGAAGCCGCAAGGACACGTTTGTGTTTTATAGGAACAAAAAATTTCCATTTTAAATGAAACAATTCTACTTTTTTCTTGTGAAATAATGTTGAAGTATAGATCAAATATATCAATTGTTTGAAGATCATTTAAAGAAAATCACATATGTATTGAAAAAGATTTTTTTCTTGGAAATAGTGATCTATTGTTTTTATGGAAAAAGGAAGTATAGTTTTTAAATGTTCTTTAATATTGATTTACAGAAGCTTAACATTGCCTTTTTAAATATCACAGGTACAGAAAAATTTAATGTGAAAGCTAATTTTTAATAGTTTGATATATGTGTGTATATATTATATATATATGTTTTACTTTGCATTCGCATTTTAAGAGAACAAGCTTATTTTATGATTAACAGAATCGTTACAAAAATTTTTATTGTAAGCTTGCCAGAGTCCTAGATTTAAAAAGTGATACCCACACCACATGTAGTCTAATGACGACAGTAAGGGTAAAGAAATACTGAACTCTTTTTGGTAGGCTTGTGTCAGTAGGGATAGTGATGACATTCTGAAATTATTTTGTGCTTATTTAGGAGAGAGTAAATGAGCAACTAAGTTAATCTATGTGTTGGACACCAACATTTTCACTGTGGAAGGAGGCATAAATATGAGGAATGTGAAGTACTGGATTTGAGTTGAAAGTATCAATATGAACTGATGTTAAAATACACACACACTCTCTTCTCACTGTTCTAGTTGCATCAACTCAAGAGCCTGGAAGTTGTGCCATCCCAGACATTATGGGCATCTCTCACATTCAAATCTTGGTTTCTAAATGTCTCTTTCCACTAGAAGAAACCATGAGAGAAATGGCGAGCCTCAGATCCTTGATTGCACCAAAAGCAAGGAAGTATGGAAGGAGAACTGAGGGTTTGCCAGGACACTGGCTGACAGGGTCTCTCACTAGTCAAACTCAGGATGGTTGGAACATCAAAAAGAATATTAATGATCAGGATTATAAGTACATTAAAAAAAAACCCATGTGAGTCCACAGTGATGAGAGTTGGGCAGGATTGGGGAAGGGGGAAAGCTCTGCTTTATAGGAAAATGCCAGATAACAAATATAGAAGGAGTTAGAGAATTAGAAACTCATCATGTTGTGACCTTAATGTAACCAACTGATTCAGGATGGATGTGAAAACTGTTGGGTGAGAGGTTGTTGATGTTAGCACCGTATTCTCTGTGCTTTTGCAGTTGAGAGATTGGTTGTGACCTTAATGAAGTGGTCAGGTTCACCATCACTAATAGTGGGAGTCCTGATGTGATGGGGTAATGGGGATACCCGATGCCTCTGGGAAGACTGGCTTGGATGCTGCCAAGGAGAATGTCACGAAGTCCAGAGGCAAGTGCAGGAACTGTTTCAGATTAGGGAGACCAAGCAGAAATAACAGCCAATTACAATGAATGAAACTTGGTTGAATTCTGTATCAAAACAAGCAAAATGGCTGGAAAGGACATTTTTGAGACAATTGGGGAGATGTGAGTATGGACTGTATGTTGGATGATGGTATTGAATCAGTCTTCTCTTTTTTAAAGGTGTGACTGGATAGGAGAAGGTGTTTATTCTTGAGAGGTGTGTGTTGGATTACTTAGGGTGAAATTTCACGAGGTCTTAAGCACATTTTTGGATAGTTTGGTAAAAGGAAAGCGTGTGTGTACGTGTGTGTGTATGAGAGAGAGAAGATTTGAGAAGATGTTAATTCTTGGTGAATCTAGGTGAAGAGTTATCAGTATTCAGTGCTATATTGTTTGTTTCTGTAGGTTTGACATTTTTCAAAATAAATAAAACTAAGTGACATAGAAATTAATCTCTTCATATGGACACATAGATACATGATGCTAGGATGGCCTCTGGGAAATAGTTTCTGCAAGATAAGCATATTCTTCCTCCACTACCCCCACCAGAGAAATGTGAATGCTGATTCACTTCTGTTGACCAGTGGTGATGGAATAGAATTTTCCAGTCAGGCAGCTATACTTATTTTCTTCTGTTTCTGTATCGATAAGCTTTGTTCTTTAGAAATTAGATTCTTCACATAATCAAGTCTGTAATCAAAATAGACCTTCCATGGTAAGTAAAGTATCATGGGAACCCGTAACAATACCTGTCATTTATGTGCTTGGCGCTGTGCTTTTATTTAGATAGTTTCCATTCTTCATCATCCCCACATTACCACAAGGAGACAGGCTCAGGATGCTGAGTGGCTTTCACAAGGCCGTGTGGTGAATATGTCGTAGATTTGAATTTAAACCCACTTCCGTCTCACTCTGGTTTACCTACATATTCATCCTCCAGCATCATGCTGCCTGTATGCCTAGAAATAAACCATTTTACATAGTTTCTAATGGGATTACATTTTTTTTTAAGGAAAGGTAGTAAAGATCTAGTTATCACTCCCTTGATGTATGGTATTTGAGTTTAAGTGTGAAAAGAAGACACTAGCAATGGACTTGTACTGAGATTCAGGGACCCTGGGCTCTGCTTCCAGTTCTCTCACTGTCTAGTGGTGTGATTTGAGGGCCTTATTCTTCTCAGATATATAATCATTGGTTGGTCTGGTTGATATCTCAGTTAATTTGGGAAACTAAAATAGCATGACATTTTCAAAGAATTTTTAAAAAGATCGCAGTGGCAGAAGCAAGTTCTGGGGGTGGGGATGCATGAGGAGGGCTTGGGATAGTCAGAGGTGGCTGGAGTGGGGGCTGGGTTATTAGGGGTCTTTAGGCAATGTTAGAGGTTCCAACTTTGTAAGGGCCAATGAAAGTTCTCATAGGATTTTTTTCACTCTAAAATATGTAAGAATAGTTCTTTAATATCAAATATGAGAGAGTCAAATTCCCCTCATTTATACTTTGTTCATATCAGGACCTAAAGAAGGTTCACACGTTGCAATTGTTGATAGGTCTCTCTTGCCCTCTCTCTGTCCACCCTCTTCTTTCTCTCTCTCTCTCCCCATCTCCCTGTCTCTCTCCTCCCTTCCCTCTCTCCATCCCTCTTTCTTCTAATAACAGCTGTATTGACATATAACTTACATACTGTACAATTCATCTATTTAATGTGTACAGTTCAATGGTGTCTTATTCCATTGGGCTACTGTAACAATACCATATACTGGGTGGCTTATAAGCAGCAGAGATATGTTTCTTACAGTTCTGGATGTGGAGAGTCCAAGATCAAGGAGCCAGCAGGTTCGGTGTCTGATGAGGGCCCACTTCCTGCTTCATAGAGGGCACCTTCTTACTGTGTTCTCACATGCTGGAAGGGACTCTTTTGTAAGGGCACTAATCCCATTCATCAGGGCCCCATCCTCACGACTGACTAATACCTCCCTAAGGCTCCACCTCCTAATACTGTCACATTGTGGGGAAAGATGTCAACATCTGGACTTCAAGAGGACGTAAACATTGAGACCGTAGCAAATGGGTGTTAACTGCAGTTACACAGTTGTGCAACGGTCACCACAGTCAATTTTAAAACGTTTCCATTACCTCAGAAAGAGGCCCCATACCTGTCACCAGACATTCCTCACTTCTTCCCAACACTGCCCCAGCCACAGGCACACTAATCTACTTCCTGTGTCTATAGATTCGTCAATTTTGGATACTTTATGTAGGTGGGATCAGATAATATGTGGCCTTTTGGCTTGTTTTACTAGCATAAGTTGTCAGGGCTCATCTGTGTTATAGCATGCATCAGTGCTTCACTCCCTTTGATTACTGATCATCTTCTATTGCGTGGATGTATCCATTATTGTATGGAGACACCACATTTTATGTATTCATCAGTTGACGGATGTTTGGGTTGTTTCTACTTTTTGTCTATTGTGAATAGTGATGCTGTGAACATTTGTGTACAGTTTTTTTTTGTGTAGAGACATTTTCCTTTCTCTGCGGTATATATTTAGGAATGGAATTGCTGGGTCATATGGTGACTGCATTTAACATTTTGAGGAACTCCCACACTGTTTTCTAAAGTAGGTGCACTATTTTACAGTCCCATCTGCAGAGGATTCCAGTTTCTCCACATCCTCTCCAACACTTGCTGTTGTCTGTGTTTTTGATTATAGCCACCCTGCTGGGTGTGAAATGTTATCTCATTGTAATTCTGATTTGTATTTCACCAATAGCCTTTGGAGGGTTTTAGGGATGAAATGGCATGATCTGATTTAGATTTTAGAAAGATCACTCTCACTATATCATAGAAGATGGATGAGAGAGGTACAGGCAGATTACCAGATACTAGATGATGGACGGCAAGCAGACAGGCCAAGCTAGTGGTAGTGAGAATGGTGAGAAGTGAGTGGATTACAGGGGAATCTAGAAATACTGTCCGTAGGAATTTGTGATTGGTCAGATGTGGGGATTGGGGAGTGCTGCAACTGGATTTCCTGCCTGGGCACCTGCATGAGGCCATCCATTGACAGAGGGGATAGAGCAGGGTGGGGAGTAGAGAGTGGTGTGTGCAGATCTGGAGGGGTTGAGTTTGTGGTTATTATTAAGAGAGGAGATCAGGAGTGCTGTCTGTGCTGGAGGCAGACATTCATATATCAGAAGTAGCTCCAGAATTGGGAGTGGCTGAGGTTGGAGACTGAGAGGAAACCAGGATATTTGAGCTTACCTCTTATTTCTGGAACTTTGTGATGCTTTTTCCCTTTTAGAAAAATGTATAGAAGTACAGTTTTTTATTCAATATAGAATACAGTTAAAGAACAACATTTCCTTCAATTTATTGAAATTTCCTGCAGGGTAACATCTCTGTCAAAGCACTTTACAAAGCTTTCTAATAAAGTAAATTTTTTGTGTATTGCGGTGGGGAGAGGGGAGGGGATTACCTCTTGTAAGGCATAATTTGATTGGCACTATCTCTTAAAAGTCTTCATTTCCAGCAAAAATCTTAACATGCTGTTTAGATTTAAATGGTGGGTGGACCATATGTCCTGAAGAGGTACAGTGATAGAAAACAGTCTCTAAATATCTAACGCATTTAAGTGGTTCCTACAGGTTTTTATGTTTCTGAGATACATGCCTAATTTTGGAATATTAATTCTTACTGGAATTTTGACTGTTAAGTTTGGAAGACAGTGCTTATAAAGTTTACTTTGGTTTTCCCCAGGAAGATACTTTTATAACGTGAAATCTTTAAAACCCTGTAGAAAAGTGGTCTATATAATTCTTAGCAGGGTGTTGAGATCAAGTGCTTTTCTTCTTTTCATTCTTTGCATTTTGTCAATTGAAGATGTACAAAGAAGTCCATTTGAAATTTCCCTCGGGCCACTTAATTCAGCTTCATTACAGAGGAAGTGGGTTAAAAATGATATCATACAGCCCCAACAGGTGATTAGAAATATAGATAGGATGGGGCCGGGCGTGGTGGCTCACGCATGTAATCTCAGCACTTTGGGAGGCTGAGGTGGGCAGATCGTGAGGTCAGGAGATCAGGACCATCCTGGCTAACACAGTGGAACTCTGTCTCTACTAAAAATACAAAAAAATAGCTGGACATAGTGGCGGGCGCCTGTAGTCCCAGCTACTCGGGAGGCTGAGGCAGGAGAATCGGTTGAACCCGGGAGGCGGAGGTTGCAGTGAGCCGAGATTGCACCACTGCACTCCAGACTGGTTGATACAGTGACACTGTCTCCAAAAATATATGTATGTATATATAAATAAAATTGGATTGAGTCATAAAAGTATAAATATGTCCAATGTAAAATCTACTAGAGAAGGAGTTTGTTTTCATGACTCAGAGGATGTGTAATAAAGAGGTATTTTTAAGACCGAGAGCTAGTGTGTGTCAGTTTCTTTTTGCCCAATTCCTTGTGTCCTTAGCAGGAAGATGAGTCACTGGATCTGAATCACAAGGCGATTAAGAGCCCCAGGAAAGGCTGATTTCAGGACAGATATTTAGAAGCCTCAGCTAAATCAGGCCTTGGGTATCTAGGTGGATTGGGGAATCAGTGAAACTAATATTTCTCTTCATCTCTTCATTTCTTTAGATTCTGTGGATCTCTTGTTCAGTACAGAAGTACTTTTTTTTTCCCCAAAAATCATATGAAGAGGAAGTGCTGCCCATTCTGAAGGAGGAGGTTAAAAATGGGTAGAGCACACCTCCTGTTCACAGCGGCAGTGTTCACAGTAGCTCCACGTGCCTGTCGACAGGTGAATGGGTAGACAGACTGTGGTCTGTCTGTACAATGGAATAGTATTCAGCCTTGGAAAGGAAGGAAATTCTGTCGCTTGCTACAACAGGGATGCACCTTGAGGACATCATGCTATGAGAAATAAGCCAGTCACAAAGAGACGAATACTATGTAATTCCACTTAGTTGAGGTTCCTAGAGTAGTCAAATTAATAGAGGCAGAAAGTAGAACGGTGATTTCCAAGGGGTGAGGAGAAGAGGGGATGAAGAGCTGCTGTTTAAAGGATGCAGAGTTTCAGTTTTGCAAGATGAAAAAGTGCTGGAGATTGATCGTACATCAGTGTGAATGTACTTACCACTACTGAGTGGTACACTTAGAAGTGGTTGCAATGGTAAACGTAGTGTTAGGTGTCTTTCACCACAATTACAAAAGTGAAATGAGTGAAGCTTATTGTTAAGGATAGACAGCAGATGGCTGAGAAATTGGCATGGCTGGACTGTTGTCTGGTGAGAGCATGTGGATGTGGCATGA
>NW_012115267.1:2351360-2387508 GCF_000951035.1 Colobus angolensis palliatus
ACCACTGCACTCTGGACTGGGCGACAGAGCAAGATGCCGTCTCAATAAAAATAAATAAATATAGAAAAATCTATAGATATAGAGATGTATAGATAGGTAGGAAGAATCCATGGTACATCCTTAAAACAATTTCATTTTTCCATTTCATGAATTTAGCAGGCGGGTCCTTTTCTCACTGCAACCTCTGCCTCCCGGGTTCAAGTGATTCTCCCTCAGCCTCCCGAGTGGCTGGGATTACAGGCACCAACCACCACCCCTGGTTAATTTTTGTATTTTTAGTAGAGATAGGGTTTCACCATCTTGACCAGGCAGTTCTTGAACTCCTGATCTCATGATCCACACCCCTTGGCCTCCCAAAGTGCTGGCATTACAGGCGTGAGCCACTGCACCTGGCCGAGATTTCATTTTTTAAAAACGTAAATCCAAGAAGTCACTTGAGTTCCAAATAAATTTATAAATTCACTTATGTTCTAGATAAATGGAAGTAATTATGACTGCATTAGTGCAGCATTAATTAACATAGCTAATTCTTTGTAATTATGCCAAATAATAACACTAATAAAATGTAAATATCAAATGAATAAGGGGAGAGCCTCCCCTTCTCTTTTTAAAGCCACTATATTACAGTGTCAGATTATGAACACACAATATCATCAAGCTTCCAGACATCCACTTTCCAAATACGGTCTGTGTGAATTCTAATGAAAACGTGAACTCTGTGGTATAAATCTCCTTTGCCGCCTGGTTCAATGAGGGGCTGCCCAGCAAGGCAATAATTCCATTCCTCAGAGCATTGCTGAGAATATTTATATAATTAAATATCATCTGTTTCCCCATTTAATTCCTGGTGGCTTTCCCCCCACCCCCTGGCTGTTTCTGCTATTTCCTTGGGCAGGAATGGCCCAATAAAATTGCTGCGGTGCTGATGGATTATCTTCATTAGGTACTAGGGTGATGAGCCCCCAAGCACGACTGAATTTGATTTACCACGTGCAAAGGCCCAGCCTTCCGCAGAAGCGCTAAGTAGGGCAGGTTTGGTGCAGCTTTAACTGGTTGGTGTGAAGAAGAAGAAGAAAATAAAGTTCTTCTAGAAAACAATTTTGGGGAATGCTTTGGTCTCTTAGGAGAGCCTCGTTTTATACAATCTCAACAAATGGTGATACTGAAAGTCTATTTGGTAAGAAGAGGTGGATGAAGTGAGAACATGGTGTGCCGGAGAGAATGCAGGAGACCCGGGTTCTGCATCTGGGGGCAGAGCTGAAGCCAGGCTGACCTTCCTCGGGTCTCGGAACCAGGCTGTGGCTCTCCAAGGCCCCTTCAGCTTTGGAGTGGGACCTTTGTGAATCCCGCCCCACCGTGCCCCACCCCCCGATAGCCATGGGCCCCGGGCAAGTGGCCCCATCTCCCCCAGTCTCTTTGTCTTTACAATGGGAACGCATCATTTGTATTGCCCACTTGCCAGTTGTTACAGGCTGGTCAGGAGGTCTGAACACGAGAGGCGCCGCACGTTCCTGTGTGGAGCCTGGCTCGCAGCAGGCACCTACAGGACGCTGCCCTCCGCTTCCCTCCTGCCCTAGATTCTGTGAGACACAGCCCGTGACACTTCGAAGCAGCGATGTAGGCCTTCCGATGGGAGGTGATTTGAGAGAATAAACAAATTGACGGAGCTGGGCCTGAGACAGGGAAGTGGTCTGCGGTGGAACAGTGCTGGAGTTACTCCTACTGCTCTGAGAGAATCAAGGCTTTGGGGGTCTGGCGAGTGGTCAGACCCTTCATGAATGGGATTGGTGGCCTTATAAAAGGGACTCCAGAGATGTCTCTTTCTCTCTTTGCACCATGGGAGGACAAAATGGGAGTCTGGCCATCTGTAGCCCAGAAAAAGGTCCTCACCAGAACCTGGCCACTACCACGAAGGGTGATCAACCTCCACTGAGTGCCAGCTGTACTTCTCCTTTAATTCAAAGCCTCTGATTTCTGGGGGTGCCTGTTCTGATGGCACTAATGGGCACACCCTGTTGAGTGGGGCTGGTGACGGGGGGAGGACTGGTGGCCATCAGTGGGGGCTACCATGGGAGTCCAGGGGGCCTGTCAAACTGTGGCACAGGGGAAACCTGTAGCTGTGTGCCTTACTTACCATCTCATTTAGTGCTCATGATTCCCTAAGAGGTGGGCACTGAACCCATTCCCATTTGTAGATGGGGAAACTAGGGGTCACAGAGGTGAAGTGACTTGCCCAAGGCCACAGAGGTCATAGGTGGGAGAACTCACTGGAGCCCTCAGCCCCTCAGCCACGACAGTCACGTGTGAGGGTGGGGTCACGGAATATCATGGGACCTGCTGTGGTCTTAAAGTTTGCATCCCTGCAAATTCCTGGGTTGAAATCCTAGCCCACAAATTCCTAGGTTAGTATTTGGAGAGGGGGCTCCGGGAGGTGATTTGTCACAAGAATGCGACCCTTATGAATGGGACCAAGAGTCTTAGTGCCCGCCTGAAAGGGACCTCTTTGCACCATGTGAGGACACAATGGGAGGCTGACCGACTGCAGTCCAGAAGCGGGCTGGCACCAGAACTTGTCCATGCCGACACCTTGAACTTTGACTTCCAGCCTCTTGAGAACCTCAGAACCATGAGAAATGCACTTGTGTTCATAAGCCACCCAGTCTGTGGTAATTCGTGATAGCTGCTCCCACTGACTCAGACCACGCTCTAGGATTGGGAGAAGGTGTGCTGAGAATGTAGGGTAGACACCTCATGGTGGCCGGTCACCTTCCATTGCTTCGCTTTGTAAACGGCACCCACCTTATGGGCTGCTATGAGAAGGAAATGAGGCCAGTGTATGGACTGGCTCACCCACTGTTAGGGAGCTGCCAGTGCTTGGCCCATTTCATCTGTCCGGAGGCTGTTCCTCACTGACATCAGCTAGTCATTCTGCCCTTCACCTTGGGAGGGCATCACACCTTGTGCCTTTTTAGAGAAAAATTCCTGTTTCTGCCCCACGCTAGAAAATCAGATAAAGCCAGCACGTATCTGGAAGGTGCAAGAGGAAGTGTGAAATCAGCATGGCATTGGGTGGAAACAGAATTCTACTGCACGATAATGACGGCTGAGATCAAAGGACCGTCTGTTTATCGATAAGAGTAAAGGAAGGATAACGTGGCAGCCAGAGGTGTGATCAAAGAGGAGGGTGACTGGGGTAAGACCCTCCAAGGGGGCCATTGGCCCTACCTGGATGGACGTTGGATGCTGGTGTGGCAGCAAACAGCTCTTGGGACAAGGGCACAGAGCAGTGTGGCACCTCTGCCCTTTGCCCTGGTCAGTGTTGTCGGCTGCCGCTCGCCCACAGCTGAACATGCTGGGTGTCATCTAGAACCAGCCTTTCTGTCTCCATATTCTGAGCCCACAAGGGACACTAATAATGCTGAGCCCACCCCTGGAAATGTAAGAAGAAATTCTCTTAGCCTGTCTTATCTTATACTTGATTCTTTAGGTCCTTCTCTTAAGTTTTTCTTTTCTGTTCTCCTCTTAATAAATCCTGCCTTTCTTTTTAAAACCACATACTTACACAGCTAGCCTTTTATCACAGAATAGTACTTTTAAGTGGACCTAAAGAGAAAAGTAAGTCTAAGGTGTTAGCAGGTATCATTCTCACCAGTCCTGAATGATTGCCATTCACAGTTTAGTGTAATCCTAGTCTTATCCCTCCTGACCTCGTTTCTTGATTAAAATGTTCCTGTTAAATTTCCTATAAATCCTTCCTAGGTGAAAAATCCCTCCATGGGCTGCGTATGGCCTGGGGCTGTCGTGTATTTTGGCAGCAGATCCCTTCTCTTGGCTGCTGGCTGGGTTTCTCCAGGCTAATGCTGTTTGGTGCCAAGGCCCTCATTAGCTTCCTGAGCTTTTTAGAAGTTCTAGGCTGTGCTGGTTTTGACCCCTTCCTTCCTCTTTATAGGACTCCCCAATAGGCCAAAGAAAAAATGAAATATTTAATAAGCGACCCAGTGTCACAGAGAATGGGAAAACTCTTGGGATTACATACTTGTACCCCAATCCTAATAGACTTTTTATGCTGACAGTTAATAATATACTGTATTTGAAAGCAGAGTATAATGCCTAGGACGTAGAAGGACTTTAAAAAATGTTAGTTTCCTTTGCCTGTAGAATAGTCATCCTCAACCCTGGGCTGCACATACAGATCACCTGAGCAGTGGCTCACGCCTGTAATCCCAGCACTTTGGGAGGCCTAGGTGGGTGGATCACGAGGTCAGGAGTTTGAGACCAGCCTGACCAACATGGTGAAACCCCATCTTTACTAAAAATACAAAAATTAGCCTGGTGTTGTCACGGACCCCTGTAATCCCAGCTACTCAGGAGGCTGAGGCAGGAGAATCGCTTGAACCTAGGAGGTGGAGGTTGCAGTGAGTCGCAATCACACCATTGCACTCCAGCCTGGGCGACAGAGTGAAAAACCAAAACAGCAATACTGATGTCTGGGCCCCAACCTAGGCCAATTAAATCAGACTCTTAGAGAGTGAAGTCTAGGTGTTAATATTTTAAAAAGGTTCCCCAGGTAGTTCTAATGTACAGCCTAGGTTGAGAAGATCAGCTCTTAGAAGAATGCAGCTGGCCTTCTTTTTGCTTTATATGTTTTGAGCTGCTGGCTTCTAATTAGAGTTAATATCATTATAATATAATGCCTTTGTTTTACATTAAACTTAATAAGAACAACCACTCTGCTCTCCAACAATATAGCTACTTTCTCTGGTTTAAGTGCTTTTATTTATTATTATTTTTTTAAACTAAACAAAACCAAACAAAACTGGGTTTCCAATTAAAAACCCAAGCTCAGACCAGAACAGAACTTTTGAACTGCATTCGAACAAAATTTTAGATCATTGATTTCTAATGGCTTCCTGACCAATGGAGACTAAAGGCAGGCAAGGGGGCTAAGACCAGGCCGGGTGGGGAGACGGGACAGCAGCATGTTTGTGCCTGGGTCACCTGCCAGGAAATGAGTGGCAGCCTGTGCCCAGGTAGCTTCAGTTTCCTGATGAAAAAGCCATGATGTCTCTGTAGACCGAGTCTACGTCCTAACCCCCAGCTGAGGACACATAGTCTTGTAGGTGGGGGAGTATACACACGGACATTGTAGCTGGAATCTGAGCCTCAGTTTCCCCATCTGCAAATCGGAGGCATTGCACGGTCCTTCTCGGGATTGCGGGGGGGTGGGTGAAAAGCTTGCTGACAAATAAATGCTTGCTGTGTGTCAAACACCACTCTCAGTTTTAAAACGTGTTAGATAACTCTGTGAGCTGTTACCTTTATCACCTCTCTCTTACTGAGGAGGAAATCGAGGCACAGAGAAACCAAGCCAACTGTCCTGGGATTCCAGGTGGGTCCCTGGAAGAGCTGGAATCTGAACCTGGTAGTGATTCCAGAGTCTGAGCAGAAAACATCTGTGCCCAGTGCACAAGGGGCCCAAGACCGTGTGGGCACAGGATGGACCCTCAGGCAGCGAATGAAACCCAGGGCTGGTAAGGTCAAAGGGATGTGAGCAGTGGCGGTCCCAGCTTCACTCCGGAGAGCCAGGACAGTCTCACACTGGGTATAAGGTGGGTGGGTGGGTAGGCTGCTGGTGGTGGTGTTGGTGACAGGCTTCTTTAGAAGTTTTGGAGCTTTTGGTTTCTCAAGTAGCAGGGGAGAGTGAACTCAGAATGTTATTAATTAATGAAATTATCTGTAAAAGGTTGAAATGTACAGGAATGCATTTTGCCATAATGGTGTGTATGCGCATGTGTGTTTTTGCTTGTATGTGTTTGCCTAACTGCATGCACGTGTATGCATTTGTATGATAGTGTGTGCTTGTGTGTGTGTGTCTGCATGTGTGTGCATGTGTATGCATTTGTGTGACTACATGTGTATTTACATGACTACATGTGTGTGCATGCATGTGTGTCTATGTGCATTTGTATGTGTGTGCATATGTGTGTGTGCATGTACATTTGTATGGGGTTGTGTGTGTGTATGCATGTGTGTGTTTGTGTGTTGGGGAATTATATGACAAGTGACTTTGTCTCATTCTTCAGCTTTGCATTCTGTGGGCTGGGGATCTGCATTTTTCCCTCCAGTCCCTTGTATTACCCCAGCTCACTCATTCACTTGATCATACTTTTACAGCTCAGTGACAGTTTCACCATCTCAGCTGGACCCTTGCTTGATGATGGTTTTGCCCATTTCTACATGTGTGGCCTCCCTGGCCCTCATCTGTCAGCAGAGCCCATGGACTTACCCCGGAATTGCAACCCTGGAAGCATGTTAGCATCATCTGGGACTGATGCCCCCATGCCCCTAATTAAATCAGGCCCTGCGCTCCCGCTCGGGAGCCAGGATGGGTCTACTGTGTTCCTAGGGTTGAGAAACGACTGGCTGTATTCACCCAACCTATGAGAAGAGGATGACATGACATGGAGGCGTCAGTTTGCAAGAGCTGGAGCGAAGTGTAGAGCCAAATATCTTGGCTCTCGGTTAATTATGCCTTTTTCATTCTCCCCCTCTCCTCCTTTCCTCCTCTCCATTCTCTCCCAGCACTGCCTCCCCAGGTCCCCTCTCCCATGCCAGGAATTAAAATGTTTTGTCTGGAAACAAGTGGGCTTGACTAACATGGCCGGGCTCCCACCGCAGCTGAGTTTTGCGTGTTCTGATGTCAGTGGTGTGAGCTTTAACATGGAGATTGGTGTCCAAAGGCAGCTGATACTGCTCTGTCCATTTCTATTGTACCGAAAATCACATGGAAACCAATCACATAATGATCTCGGGAATGAAATATTCAATGCGCAATGTTATTAACATGCAAAAGACTTACGGGCAAATCACTTTTAAGTATGACAAGGCTTCAAATGTGTTTGGTTTGAATATAGGGAGAAAGATTTTGGGGGGTTGTTTATCAGCAGCGCCACGAGGGAGGCTTATTTCTTCCCTTTAAATCTGGCTGAATATGCATGTGTGCGCTGCATGATAACAACAATCACGCCAGCCGGGAGATTAGCTGAGCTTTTGCTCTAGTAATTCTAGCATGCAAATTCACAGGACTGCAGAGGAGGCAGGGGAGGAGCATGCTTGGCATCTTTTGCTCCCCTGCACCCTAACCTTGGTGCTGTGTCTTCGTTTCATGTTATGGACGGCTGAACTTGGAACCTCCACGATGTCAAAAGCCTGGAGAGTTGGCTCCCGGCGTGGATGCCGATCCACTTTCTCTCGTATTGAGATATACGAACAGAAGAGTACACAAAACTTAATAATTATAGAAATCCATGTAACTACCTCCACCCCTAAGGAAAAGCGCATTGCCAGTACCCTAGAAGGCCCTGTACCCTGATGTTATTTAAGAAAATGGGCCATGGAAGACAGGCACATGGGTGGCCAGGAATGGAGAAGGTCTGTTAGGACTTGGGCGTGGCACTTCTTGACTGTCTCCGATCTTTATGAGGCAGTAGGGTTTCTGGAACCCAACAGTTTGGGTTGCAATCTCATCCATGTTACTTACCAGCTTTGTGTCCTTAGGCAAGTCTCTATGCACCTTGTGCCTTAGTTTTCCTATCTGTAAAATGGGGATAATAAAAGTATCTACCTTGTAGGATAATTGTGAGCATATCAACTGTGTTAATACATGTAAAATCATTAAAACAGCATCAGGCACATACATGTTAACTACTATTACTTTATTAATCATCTTGGTTCTAAAACCTTGTGTTGTTTTATGTGTGGAATTCCCAGTCTTGTAAACAGTATCTCTCTCTCTAGATTACTGTATTATCCTGGTCTTCCACATCGCTGGTGTGGTATCATTCCTGGCCAATTCACATGTCACTGGGCATCTCCAGCACAGCCACTGTTTCTCCTTCCACTCCATGCAGCCTGGCACACAAATAATTTTTAAGAAAATTTTAGTGTATCAATGTGGTTTTTTGAAAGTAAGGAGGAGGGAATTAGCATTGATTTAATATTTAAACAGCACCGTTTAAACCTAGTAGCAAAACTCCTGTATGATAATGACTTGTAGTCTATTTTACAGATCAAGAAAATGAAGCTCAGAGAAGGGAAGCAACTGGCCCAATGTCACATAGCTAGTCAGTGACTCAGCTGGGATTCGACCACACTTCTGTTTTCAGAAGTGTCCATCCCTTGCCGTGATTTGAGCTCTCACAGCCCAACTAGGACATCTTGAACATGCTAAATATGTATCAGTACACCTGATGTATTGTTTTCAGTCACAGATAATTCCAGTTGATTTTCAGGCATGTACAGATATTCATGATATAAAGATGGAGTTGTTAGTAATCAGTGTGAGGCACGGGCAGGACTTGAGGTGGAACCTAATGAGGGGAATGTTATAAGTACTTCTCCATTCGTATGATCTTCCCCATAACCTTCTCTCATGCTGGCAGGACATCACACTCTTTTCACAACTGTTGGCACCGTTGTGAAAACCTTCTAGGACATCAGTGTGGTGATATGCAGAGACAGGGCAGACTCCTGCTCTGAGGCTGTGCTGGGTACTCCCTCCCCTCTTCACCAGTCTAATGGGCCAACTGAAGAATTTACACAATAGGAAAACTGGCCAAAGCTTTAGCATTGTTATCAACCTGCATTCCTTCATGAAGAAAGCACAATACTTGCCTTAACTGAGGGAAGTTGGCAGGAAGGGGTGTTCAGCTGTGTGAGTATGCGCTCTGATTCTTGCCTGTTTCTCAGTTTCCCGTGTGTTACTGCCACTTTCATTTATTACTGTTTGCTGATTTTAGAACTATGTACCTTGCACCTTATGTGAAATTAACTCAAAGTGGATCATAAACCTAGGTGTAAAGCATGACACCATCAAACTTCGTGAAGAAAACATTGGCAAAAATCATTGTGACCTTGTGTTAAGCAAGTAATTCTTAGATAAGATACAAAGACCAGAAGCCGTAAAAAGAAAACGATAGATTGGACTTCATAAAATGAAAATGTTATTCAAAAACATTGTTCAGAAAAATGAAAAGACAAATCTTGCACATGTACATTCCCAAGCATTTCATTTTGTCTGATGCTATTGTAAATGATACCTTAAAAATTGAAAAATTTCTAACCATTCATCAGTAGTACATAACATTTGTTTTGAATAATTTTATTTTTTAATAATTTGTTTTAATAAGTTTTGTATGTTGACCTTGTATTCTGAGACCTGTTAAGTTCACTTATTTGTTCTTGTAACTTTTTTGCCCTTTCCTTGGTATTGGTATTTTCTTTCTTTTTTTTTGAGACAGAGTTTCACTCTCGTCACCCGGGCTAGGGTGCAATGATGCAATCTTGGCTCCCTGCAACCTCCACCTCCTGGGCTCAAGTGCCTGCCACTAGACCTGGCTATTTTTTTTTTTTTTAAGTAGAGACAAGATTTCACCATGTTAGTCAGGCTAGTCTCGAACTCCTGACCTCAGGTGATCTGCCCACCTTGGCCTCCCAAAGTGCTGGGATTACAGATGTGAGCCACTGTGCCGGGCCTTCCTTGGTATTTTCTATATAGACAATGCTTGTCTCCCTCCAAATTCATATGTAGAAGCCTAACCTCCAATGTGATGATATCAGGAAGTGGGGCCTTGGGAGATGATTAAGTCATGACAGTGGAGTCCTTATGCATGGAGTTAGTGCCCTTATAAAAAAGACTCCAGAGAGCTGCCTTGCCCCTTCTGTGACATGAGAACACGGTGAGAAGACAGCCATCTATGACTTAGGAAGCAGGTCCTCAGCAGACACTGAATCTGCTGGTGCCTTAGTTTTGGACATCGCAGCCTCCAGAACTGTGAGAAATAAATGACTCTTGGCCCTCCATGTCTGTGAGTTCTGCATCAGTGGATTCAACCAAACGTGAATCAAAGATATTTTTTAAAAAACCACAAAAATACAGTGTATCAACCATTTGCAAAGTACTTACATTGTATTAGGTATTTTAAGTCATCTAGAGATGATTTAAAGTATATGGGAGGATGTGCATAGGTTACATGCTTATACTGTGCCATTTTATGTCAGGGACTTGGACATCCTCAGATTTTGCTACCTATGGGGTTTTGGAACCAACCCCTTGCAAGAACTGAGGGACAACTATACTGTTGTTTATGAGCCATCCATTTTTATGGTATTCTGTCCAAGCAGCCCGAGTGGGCTAAGACATTGATGATCATGTCTTCTGTGAATGATGACAGCTTTATTTCTTCCTTTGCAATCTCAATAAATTTTATTTTTATTTCCTTTTCTTACTTTATTGTGCTAGCTGGGATCTCCAGCATGATGTTACATAGGAGTGGTGAGAGTTGATATCCTCCCCTTGCTCTTGATCCTAGGGGGAAGGCATTCAGTTTTTCACCATGAAGAATGATGCCAACTGTAGGTCTTTTGAGAGCACTGTCATTTTTACTTTTCTTTTTGGCATATGGACGGGAAGGCTAAAGACTTGCAACTGACTTTCCGCCTATACCTTTAGCGTTTTGCTGAATGGTAGAGAAAGAGAAGCTGGGCCATATGTAGTCTGGTTAGAAAGCTGCTGGTTAGGAGTGAGTTTGAATGTTTTAGAAATACTTTTTGTCTTTTTCTTGTATGTGCCATTCCCCTTAGTCTGTTCTTATTCCTCTGCACTCCCTAGCCCTGAAGAAAAGTATCGACAGACCTAACATTTTAAGAGCACTATCCCAATTTAAACTACTTTTTTTTTTAAAGAGAGCTTTAAGGAAATGAATAACTCTCTATATTTTCTTATATTTGTAGTAGGAATTCTGATCAAATTTTCACCTTTTGGTTTCCGTGAGAGAAAACAAGGGTCTTACACCTTTGTTGATAAGACATCAAGTAACTGTTATTACTGAGTAAAATGTAAGAAGAAATATACTTTTTAATTTGTCAGCATTGCCCTTCCATCAGTGACCGAGTTGCTGCACATTTGATAGCACAGGCGGCCACAGCAAACGACTGATATGGACTTGCCCAGTTAATTACCTAAAGATTATATTACTGGAAAAAGCTAAATCATCAACTCAACCTTGTGAAACACTTTGAACATCATCTTTAAAATATCTTTGCAGTTTGTTTAGCTGGTGGTGGAATTTGTGCAAAGTATAAGTCATTGTAATAGCATTCTAATAATTCTGTTAACAATTACTTGAAATCGGAAAGTATTATTTCTGTTGTTTAGATTTGCCCATCCGTTTCTTGTGTAATGTTTATAAGCTATTTATGTGTCTCTTAATAGATGAGAGAATGCAGTATGTGAAGTCTGAAGTATCTGAGGTAGGTAATGGAACCAGAGGAACTTAGGTTATGAGATGGGAGTATATAGGTAATATCCCATATATCATAGTAATAACAAAACACAGAAACTAATATACTCACTCCTAGATTTCCATGGGGACTAGGAGGAGCCTCTGCTGTGGCTGGGGTCAGGAATAGCAGGGTGGCAGAGCTACAGATGCATGCTCCCTCCATGCCAGTGTGTGGAAAGGGGGTGACAGGGACAAAGGCAGTGGGATCTGGGCACAGGAGTATGGGGTGCCATGTGTCACCCTGCTTGGGAGATGATACTGGGCTGCTACAGGAGCTCATGGATTCCAGAACAGCAAAGGAATGTCATGTAGGAGGCCTTGGGAGGTGCTGATGGGGTTGCAGGGGTGGCAAAGGCCAGAACAGGTGGGGCTGGTAGGAAGGATATGGCTGCTGGGCTTCATCCTGGGGCTGTGTCTGAAGCCCGAGCAGAAGAGTCCAGCTGTGGTCAGTGGAGGCAGTGGGGCAGGGGAGGGGGAGGCAAAGGGGAGGCCGGTTTCTAGCTTGGAACTCTGGCTGATGGCAGAGTATTAGCAGAGAGGCAGAGGTTAGGCAGTGTGCTGATTAGACCAGTAATGGAAGGGAATATTTGACCTAAAAATAAAAGATGGACTTAGAGCTCAGTCTTAAGGGGGCAAAAGAAATGGCTCTACTTGGTCTTGTAAATACCAATCGGAAGTTGGAGTGAACTTCTAAGAAGCTAGGGCCCAAACTCTCACATGATAGGGAGAGTGGACTCAACCAGAGACGGGAGATGAGGCCAGGTCACCGGGCAGCAGGGACTCAGGTTGCCTGTAGCTCACCCGTCACTTACTCGGATCTTGGTTCATTTGTTGGGTCATACATATTAAGAACCGATTATGTGCCATGCATAGGTGCTGCGTTACAAAGATGAAAGTCAGTCTTAAAGAGGTTATGTGTGATAAGGGGACAGATGGGACCAGTCATTCTCAATATGACACCGAGTGGAAATAACCACGACACAGATCGGAGCAAAGTGAGGAGGTGAAGCGGGGAGAGGGCGGGGAAGGAAGAACATTCGAGGTGGAGAGAAAGAGAAAGCATGTATAAAGACCATTTAAAATAGCACACTTCTGGAGGGTCACCTTTTTCTCACAGCAATCTGTCTCTTATGAGCCCTTTTTCTGTTCAAAGTCTTCCTTAATACAAACTGTTTTATTTAAAATCTTAGTGCTTTTGGTTCGACTCTATGATCTTTAGCTTTTCAGTGAGAAGGCAGTTAAATGCCAGGGCCCCTCTGAGCCGAAGGCTCTCCGTGTCTGCCTGCAGCCTTTGTTCTCTGCCATGTAAAAGATGAAAAATGGTGTCAGCAATATCACACCTAGTTACTGTGAAATCAAGGAATCACTCTGGTGAAGAATCTGGGGGTGAAGACCAGACAAATTGAAACGGCTTGGCTTCATGGTTTAACTTTGTCAAGTCAAAGAGGGCTCGTGTTTCAGTAGTCAGCTTCACCTTGCATCTGTACTGGGCCAAGTCTTCTTTCCCCGAATCCTGAACTCTGAAAGAATCAGCCTCCTCTGGCTGGTTTTAGGCATTGCCCATAAATCGAGACTACAACTGTTCTCCAGGCATCTCCCTGACACCTCAAACGTATGCTCAACACTCCTTGGGCCCCATGCCCAGGAATCTTTCTGCTTGTCTCTTTTCTGGGCTTGCAGCCAGGTTCAACTTTTCAAGATGTTGTCTTCCAAATCCTGCCTTGATTAACTCAATCTGCATCCCCTTCTTTGTCACTGTTTTCTTGTCACTCTTTTGGTTTCTCCTGCAGTCATCTGTGTGCCTAGTCTGTCCCATCTTAGGCATTTGCAATTGCAAATGACTACATTAACATTTAATTCACACCAGGCAGCTTTTATCTGCTGCATAAAGACACACCTGGACTGCACGGAAGACTGAGGACCTGGGCTAGTGGTCCCAGGGTGCTGTGGGTTTGGTTGGCTGAGGTCAGCATCCACATTGAGGTGGGTGGGGCTGGGCAGATTTCTAAGACAAGACAAGACAAGATGTGAGGACTTGTGTCTGCATGGGTGTCTTCTAGCTTGGAACTCTGGCTGATGGCAGAGTATTAGCGGAGGGGCAGAGGTTAGGGAATGTGCCAATTAAACCAGTAATGGAGGGAAGGTTTCGGGGAAGGAAGTTAGAAGCAGCCTTAGCTGTCTGCACATTCCAAACAGGGATTTGAGTATTTGTTCCTGGATGTTTTGGTGAGGGTGTGGAGAGGTAGGAGAGGGGAACCTGCATCCAACTTTGTAAAGAGAGAGAAGATATGAAGGACACAGATAGAGGAGCTTGCTGACAGCTAGAAAGGAGAAGGTGAGTTGAGCACATGGTGTGCAGGTGAGCGAAGGCATGACTAGGAGTGGACTCGGGATGGTGGAGCCCAGGAGGCTTCCCGGGAGCAAGTCTGTGTGTTTGGTGTCATGCAACCATGCTTTTCCCACAACTCTTCTGTCTTGGGTCTTGGGGCATTGTCTTGGTTCTCTTGCTGTGCCCACTGGAGGCCTCTTCTCCCGTGCTTTCCCAGCTCACCTCACCTCTGTGAGCTCAGGCCCCAGCCTGCAGTCCTACGTTCTTCCCCCTCTCTCAGCTTCCTCCCCTGAGCGCATCTGGGTGCCCAGTGTCTGTTTTCACCCCTGTGGAGCAGACTCCCCAGCCTCTGTCTGCAGTCTTGTCCCCGCCTACCCTCCTGCTCCATCTTTCATTGCTGGTTAGACATGTCTACTGCTATCCTCTGTCACCTCTGGCTCAAGAGTGCTGCACTCAGACATCCAACTGGAGGAGTCCATAAGCTGACCTCAGAGATGGCCTCTGCCACTGAGTTTCTATGTCAAAAAACAAACTCCTCCCTTTCACTTCTTCAAATGGCGTTTTCTTCTGTCTTCTGCTGTCTGTCAATAGATCTCGTCTCCCCATACTGGCTGCCTTCAGCTTCCCTTCACAGCCTTGCTGATCTTGCCCCTTTCCCTCTTAATCCACACAGCCATCACTTCCGAACTTAATTCTTACAGCCCCTGCCCTTCTCTGACTCATTCGTCCCTTGTGATCTACCCGAACATGATTTACCATCCACGTGTCTGGTTCTACTCTACCTGTCTAGCCCCTTTCGAAACCACAACTTTTTTTTTGCACTCACCTTCCTCTACTCTGGCCATGCCGGTCACTTCACCATCTTGGAGCACCCGGCACTCATGAGATGCCACGATGGTCACACTCTATCCCTTCCCTGAAACCTTCCCAGCCTGTCTCGGACATCCCATTGTTTTCTTTGACTTCCTCTAGAATCAATCATCTCTGCTACACAATTTAGCATGTAACCATATATGCTCAGTGTTCCCTTTTTCATGTTAGTTGTATCTCCCGAATTGGAACATACACCGTTATCAAGTCACAATGATCATTATTTTTGCATTCCCCAAAGTGTCAAGAATGTAACACACAATCACCAAGTGTTGGCTCATTGATAACTGAGATTCTAGATTAAAGACAAATTTTAGTCTGATGATCTTAAAACTAATTATGCTGGGTGGAAAATACCCTCACTTCGGGTATAGTTAAAATGACTATCTTGAATCTCTCGTTAAGAGGATAATGTCTCATTAACTTTTATACCGACAGCCCCTAGCAAGGAGCCTTACGTACTGGCTAGTGTGTTGAATGAATATCTGACTTATTTCAGCTTTTCACTTTGAAGATGTTTCCATCCAGTTCCAAGGACTGCATTTCCATCCAGTCCTTGTACATAGGGAAGCATTGTCATTGAGGACCAAAGGGTCTTCAAAACCTGTGATGCGAAGGAGGCATTTTACTTTCTCCTTTTGTCTGGGTAGCCACAACTCTATTCACCATTTTTGATATTTACTTTAGGCTTTATCACTCCATCAAGTTGTTTATTTTTTATTCATTCCTTACAATAGATGTAGCAGAATGGTATAAGGCAGCAGCATTTTCTTCCATTCCATTTTATCTTTTATCAGCATTTGGTTCTCATGTATAGCTTTTCCTGAGTCATCAGTATTGGGCTAATGGACTGGAACGGCCCAAGTTGAATGGTAATTACTTACTCTGTTGCTGATAGCCCAGATGAGAATAGGACTTATTAGATCTGTAATAATGGAAATCTGTGTTTAATGCAGATCTTTCAAGCAGTTTGAAACGATCTCAAATTCATCTCTCTTTGCCATATGTTAAAATGTCACATTATGGTTTTAAAATTCAGGATGAGAACTGAAGTTTCAGGAGAGCCTGCCTGTGGAAAAGTTCTCAAATCTGTCCTTTTTAAAATCAGAAGCATTTATTCATCTCAAATCAAGCCTCCTCAGAGATGCCAGCTCTGTCTGGGCAGTCCCTGCAGGCAGGGTGGGACGAAGAAGAATAGGGCTTAGTTCACAAGGATCTAGGACAGAAGGGACTGAGGGGATGTGAGGATAGTGGCCTTTGGGTGGTGTCAGGAGTCTTCCCAGAGGCTTGGGTCATGGAATGAGTGAATTCATTCAAGTCAGGAGCTCCTTTGCTTCAGTCTTCATGGTGGGGTCACACTTGTGTATCATTAGCTCATCTCCTGTTTCAGCAGCAGAAGGCTTTAGCTTTTCCACAGATACTGCTTTCTTCTTTCCCCTTTTCTTGTGAAGAATAAAGGTACAGAAATTTGACCCAAGAGACTTCTGTGCAAAGGCCATCCTGTTCAGATTCTAGACCAGACTCATGAAGTGAAATGGTGTACACAGGTCATGCGACAATCAGTGCTGTAATGGGGGCTCAGGGCAGAACCGAGTCCCCACCCTCGGCTCCTTCTATCACTCTCAGAAGTATGTTACAACTGGAACTTCTGGTCAGCAGGATCATTGTGTTTTCAAGTTATTTTCAATAACCTGTATCATTCTTCTTGTCTGGGAAATGGCCTACATAATTTAGCTTCCTCTTAGTAGAGTCTTGTCTGGAGACTTATTGATGGGGGCTGTAACCTCACCCAGTTTCATAAATGAAGCAGGTTTGTGATGGAGCTCCTGTTTTTCAATAGAGACCTTAGGGTGAGAAATGGTTCTCAAGACTTGTTCAGTTTATTATGTGCTGTCTGCTCTTTGATTCAATGAGTCTCTTGTATCTTTGCAAATGGTAGGTGTTTTGAGTAGTAGTATTATGGTGTTGAAAAAGTTGGTACTGGTGAAATGTTCCAACCTTGTACCTCCTGTGACTTGGAAGAGTATTCACAGAATTCAGGACAGACAGGTGGTACTGATTCATTGGTGAGGGATTGGTTTATTTCCCACAGTTCTAAATTATGCACTTCAACAACTCAATAAACCTGATGTAACTGGCAACGCACTGATGGATATGGTGGAGGATTAAGAATATGATTATTTGAATCAAGATGCTTATGGTATGGCATCCTAGAGTCTATTGCTTTTTAAAAGAGTCTTGAGCTTTGATAACATTTTGTTGATAGACATTTTCTTTGAGTTCAGTGAGCTGGCTTCATGTGTGTGTTATTGTCCACCTCTTCTTTCGGAGGAAAGGGTTGTGCTTTAATACTTACCCTAATGGCTATAGAAGTCACTGTTTTATATGCTATATCAGAATTGACTTAAAAATTGCATGTAGGTATTTGCTACATGTTTTGGTGACAAGATGTATACCATTAAGGAAATTTAAGATCTTTTTGATCACAAAGTTCTCAGCTTCTATCTGGTTATTTGTTGATGTTTTATTTATTGGCGAACTTTTTCTAGCAGCAGGTCTATGAACAGCCCTGAAATTTCTCAAAACCAGTCTTGGAAAGAAGAAAAGCTATGAAAGAAAAGTTGAAAGTTCAAGTTACCTGCAACACATTTGTTTCAACTGAATTTGTCTATCTGTAGTTGATGTAGAGCAGGATTTTAGGAACCAGGGAGTCTTCTTGGTCCCATGTTAAGAAAACAAAAATAAAGTGACTTCACTAGAATCACTTAGAACCAGGTCAAGAACCTGGTCACCTCACTGCGGGGCTTATATCCTCCCTACTGCTTCACCTGCCTCTCTTTTTCCAGAACAAATATTTTACATCTGATCACTTCCTAATGAGTCCGTCTATTCCTGAGACTGGCAAACTTTGTGATTCTATCAGAGCAAGAAATCTTATTTGTAAAGAGGCTGCCTAATTATCCATGACATTTAAAATGTCTGCATTGTCCTTGAGCTAAGAGTGTAAAAATCGGGAGACCCAGGGGTGCATTCACTCTTTGGCTTAGTTTACCATACTCTGACGGTAAAAATCAAATGCATCTGAGCTGCTTAACATTAACATTCCAGGCCGGGCACGGTGGCTCACGTGTGTAATCTCAGCACTTTGGGAGGCCGAGGAGGGTGGATCGCTTGAGCCCAGGAGTTCAAGACCAGCCTGGGCAACACAGTGAGACCCTGTCTCTGCTTAAAAAAAAAAAAATTAAATAAACACAAAAACACAATAACATTCCAAGCAGGGAAGTAATTGAAAAAAACTGCTATCATCCATATTGCTAATTTTGTAACGCAGAAACTACCACAGAGTTATAAGTGCAGTGATGAAGATATAATAGACATATTTTTATGTAAGAAAAATGAAAATTCACTTTAGCGACTGAAAGCTTAGATTGACTCTGCATAGACATCAGTGTCAGTAATGGTCATTTTAGTAACTCAGATTTTGTTTCTTCAGTTGAAATTCAAAGTAACCCAGATTCATAAGTAGGCTGTGATGTTGAAAGATCGGAAGCTCTCAATTTTGTCAAAGATTGGAACTAAGTTGAGATACTGTGGAATGTTTTACTAGATAAAGAGGCAGGGAAATAAAATAACTGTTGTTGCCTGTGATTTGAGAACTACAGGATGGCACCAGGATCTCAGACCTGCAGCCCGGTGAAGGGATTCCCTCATTAAGGCTCTTGTTCGTTTGTTTCTTGGTAATTTTGTTGGTTTTCTATTTTTGCTAGAGGAATGTTACTCTTAGGACTCATACCTGGGTGCAAATTTTTGATGCTCTGTTGGTTCATGAGCACTATAAAGAGTTAAAACCCCCTATTTCTCACAATCTCCCCCTTGGCAGAGTTCAGTTCACTGATGATTATGGTGAGTCAGTCAGTGCCCCATCCTATGTCACGGCATCCCACAGGACAACATTATCTTTTAATAATTGAATTATTTTTGCCTCAAGAAATGTGATAAGACAGGATCATCATCTGTTTTTTAACATACAGCAAAATTATCCAGTTTTTTTGAAGGAGCTGAAAATACTTGGATCTGCACGCTGAATAGGTACCGAGGACAGAAGGAAGACAGGATTCATCTTCTCTTTCTAATCATGGGACTCTGGGCTGTAAGGGTTGGTATCTTCATCTTTCCAGTAAAGGGGTGGGACTGAGCAATCTCCATGGTTACTTTCAGCTCTCAGAGTCGATCATTTATAATTAAAATGCATATTGCATCTGTGTATTTCAGTCATTCTGAACAGAAGGGTTTTTGTCTTGGCAAGGTTTTGTCTTGGAATGGTGTATATATTTTTGTGGAATGGATGCTTTCTCCCTGATGTCTGGCAAGGTCTTGTCTTGCTTTCTTCTTTGTTGACATTCCTGGTTTCTGGTCCAGGCCTGAATCTACCCAGCTGATGGGGCATATTAATTAGGAGCACAGGCTGTGGAGTTAAACAGACCTGGGTTTATGTTCCAGTTCCAAACCTCAGTTGATCTAGCTTTCTCATGTGTAAAATGGAGAGGGTGCTGACTTTGTGGGTTGAGGTAAGATATTCAATGAGAGGTTGAAGGTAAAGCACTTAGTTCAGGGCCTGATACCTTCCTGTGCCTTCCTGGTTTCCTACGCCCCTCCCTCGCCCATGTAAAGGTTTTTATTTGCAGAAATGTCAACCCTGGAGTTGTTCTAAGTGGGAAAACTGTTTCCTCTACACTCACAAAACACTTCTGACACCAACTGTATAGATTTTCCACACCAAGCCATTCTCCAGTTCTCTGCAGACACCAACTGAGTGTCTAATAATTCAATTCAATTCTGGTATTAACGACCTGGATTTAGACCCCACAGGTTAAGGGGCTCAGTCCTTCAAGGCTGCCCCCAACTTCGGATGCCAATTGCAAGTCCCCAGGTTGTCACCTGCACTTCTCTCTGACTTGACTAAGTGGCTCGGTAGTCCACACAGCCCCCTCCTTAGGTTTGGCAATTTGCCGGAATGGCTCACAGATCTCTGAATAACAGTATATTATGTTTACTGGTTTATTGTAAAGGATACAACTCAGGACCAACCCCATGGAAGAGGTGCATAGGTCAAGTATGCAGAAGGGATGCAGAGCTTCCAGGCCCTTTGGGGTGCCACCCTCCCTCACAGCACCCTGATGTGTTTACCAGCCTGGAAGCTCTAGGAACCCGTTGTTTAGGGTTTTTATGAAGGCTTCATTATGTAGAAATCATTGATTAAATCATTGGCCTCTTCCCTCCTCAGAGGTTGGAGAGTGGGGCTGAAACTTCCAGTCCTCTAATGACCTAGTTGGTTCTCTGGCAGCGAGTCTCGAGCCACCTGGAGTTACCTCATTAGCATAACTCAGGTAAGGTTGAAAGGGGTTTGCTATGAATAACAAGATGCTCCCCTTACCCCCATCACTCAGAAATACCAAGGGTTTTAGGAGCGCTGTACCAGGAAACCAGAGGCAGAGACCAAATGCGTATTCCTTTTTGTGTCATAATTGTATATATTTCACGGATTTTTGTCTCGTATCAGACACTGTTGGAAATTGTGTTTTAGTTTACTTCAGTTGAATGCATTGAAGAAATGTACAGGAAATCAGGTGTTTTTGGAAGACACTGGATTAAGAGCTGTACTAAAATGCTCCACCTGCTTCTTCACTACTTCCAAATATTGTCACATTTTTGAAATTGGGAAATTCTGTTTTAGTTGACTTCCTGGACTTGACCTCTTGTGTATGACTTCAACCTTGATAACTTTCCACACCAACCTTCCTCTCTGGGCTTCCCTATCAAATCCACCATTAACTGAACTGTAGGTACTATCCTGGAAACTGGAGATAGGTGAGAATGAGAAAGATGTGTCTGCAGCCCCCAGTAAATACTTGCCCACAGATGGGAGGAGGGGACAGAACATAACCAGTAAGAAGATATATTATAATTTCAGATAGTGCTAAATGTTTCAAAGTAAACTTAAAGCAGAAGGCCTGGCAGGGAGCAGAAGGGGATGCTATTATCTAGGGAGCAAGGGTTTGAGTAGAAACCTGCATGAAATCCAAAAGTGAAATATCTGCAGGAGAAGTGTTCCAGGCAGTAGGCCAGCAAGTGCAAACACCCTGTGGGGGTAACACTGTTGACATGATCAAAAGACAGCCTGCAGTATGGCTCAGGGGGAGTAAACAATGGGAGAGGAAATGAGGCGGGAGACCTGTCAGGGACAGATTCTAGGGGCCCCTGCAGGCCAAAGTGAAGACTGAAATGTATCCTAAATGTCATGGACAACCCTAGGAAACAGGAACTGTGGAAGCTGGGGATGATATGATTGTATTTATATTTAAGACAATTACTGAGGAGAATAGATGGGTGGAGAGGAGCCCAGAGAGAGGGCAAGAGTGGAGTCACGAGGCAGTTCACTAGCAGAGGGAATAGATGAACTTGCTGGGTCATGATGGAGGTGGTGAGAAGTGGTCATGGTCCAGATATATTATGAAGGTCCAGCTGGTGGGACTTCCTGGGGTCACATAGAGGTGGTCTCACCAACCGTGTTAGTGCTCTGGAGACCACACTTCTACAGAACCTTGGGTCATGTACCTGCATGGGAAAAACCTTTCTCCTCACCCCAAGTGCCTTGGCCCAACTGTGTGATTGGTGTACATTTTGGGTGAGTGGGGGTGAGCAGGAGATTATGTAAGAAATTTTTTTTCTCCTCAAAATACAGCCATATGGGTGAATTACAAGGTTGGGGCGGGGAAAGGATGTAGTTCTCTTGGTACATGACCCCATCTATAGCTCCCATCTGGAGCTCTTGGCTTAGCTCTGACTTCCTAACTTTTTGAGGCTGGGGAGTAGACAGGGAGGTGATTGAAAGGCTTCAGGGACTTGCTTGGTTTATCCTCTAAGCTGCAGCAGCTACATCAGGTTTCCTGGTTCCTGACCCCAATACAAGATATTCCTTTATTTGACTTACAGAATGACTAAGAATCTGCAAAGTGAGAGATGAAGGTGCAGCCTGTTAAGGTCAAGGATATAAACTAAGCTGTGTGTATCAGTTACCTCTTGCTGAGTGATGCATCAGCATAAACCTAGCACCTTAAAACAACACACATCTATTCTCTCACAATTTCTGTGGGTCAGGAATCTGGACACAGCTCAGCTGGGTCCTCTACCTCAGGGTCTCTCACAAGGCTACACTCAAGGTATTGGCTAAGGTGGAGAGCTTATCTGAAGGCTCAACTGGGGAAGGATCTGGTCCCAAGCTCACTTGTGTGGTTGTTGGCAGGATTCAGTTTATTTACTGACTGATTTTTTATTTTTTGTGGGTACATAGTGGGTATGTATGGGTTACATGAGATGTTGTGATACAGGCATGCAGTGTGTGATCATCACATCGTGGAGAATGGGAGAGGTTCAGGTTTCGAAGAGCTGTTGGACTCAGGGCCTCAGTTCCTTGCTGGCTGTCACCTGGAGGCCACACCCAGTTTTTTGTCACATGGGCTTTTCCAGCATGGCAGCCTGCTTCATCAAAGCACCAGACAGAGAGTCTCCTAGTCACAGTGTTTTGTGACTTAATCACATAAGTGGCTCTCCTCAGTGTTGCCATATTGGTGAGAGGCAAGTTACTCAAGGAGAATACTCTGCCTAAGTGTATCCAGCTGAACTCCTGTGTTTTCTGTTTTCCCTCTTTACATCAACATGCCTTTGAAGCAGATAATATTGTTTAGATTGAGTCTTTAAAATAGCACATTCCATGAGCCAACCAGCTACCTCACCTGCCTCTAACATTTTCCTTTGTAGTCTCCACTGATGCTATAGGTGACCATGTTAGGAACCCTCATGTTGTAGCTTGGTTTATCTTAAATCTTGACTTTGTGTTTACTCTTAGCTCTTTAGCTCTTGAGGACTGTTTGTCTTCCTAGACTTGGTACTCTCTTGACTTCTTCAGTCCCAGCCAGAAGAGTGTCATTTTAGGCCATTGTCACACTAGGATGTAGGAGGTGATAAAGACAGCTTAGTTACGCTTAGGACCAAGGCTGTGTGAGAACCAGCAGAAGACAGACCTGCAGTGTGTCACCTGGTACTTATGGCCTCTGTTTGCCAGGGGCTAAGTGTGATAATGGGTCAGAAAGTAGAAGGTTTACAAATGCCACCTGGTACCTACCATTAAAAGCCAGGGCAGAATCCTACAACTAGGAAGTCATAACAGCACTTGGAAAGGCATGGCTTTTCCAAGCTATAGTCAAGGGCAGACCAAGGGTCTGGGAGCTTGAAGAAGTGGTGATCAAGACAAAAATGGTTCAAAATATAGAAGTTCAGATTGTGTAGAATAGCAACATTAGTAAGCAGAGAGTAGAAGACAGGCTGATCTGTGGCTAGGTTCTTTGTCCCCAGACTTTCTCTTTTCAATCTTTTTTTCCCACTCTACCCTGGAAGCCCAGGCCTAGATGTAGAGGCATAGTGTCTTTTCTGCTAGCTGAAGAGGATGGTGTGGCTTTAGGGAGGCAAGCTGAGCTGGTGGTGGTGGTGGTGGTGGTGGTGGTGGTGATGGTCTTGGTGGTGTTGCTGCTGGTGGTATTGGTAGTGGTGGTGTTGGTTTTGTTGGTGTAGGTGGTGTTGGTCTTGGTGGTGGTATTGTTGGTGATGTTGGTGTTGGTAGTGGTATTTTTGTTGGTGTTATTGGTGGTAGTGTTGATGGTCTTGGTGGGCTGTTAGTGTTGATAGTGATAGTTTGTTGGTAAACTTAATAGTGTTGTTATTGTTGATGATGTTGGTAGAGGTGGTGGTGGTGTTGGCATTGGTGGTGGTTGTGGTGGTAGTGGTTGTGTTGATGGTGTTGATGGTGGTGAGCAGTTCCCTCACTGCTGTCTTACACAGCCAGCCTCTTAAATAATCCCCACTCTTACCCTCTAAGCCTCCCCTTAGGCAATTATAGACTCTAAGCCTCTTTCAAAGAAGCAGAAAGAATCAGTTTCCTGCCTGGGAACAGTAAACCTTGATAACTTTCCCTCTAGATGTAAAAGGTTTGGCTGCTGTTATTCTTGGTGAAAATAGCAGAAAATCCCTCTCTTTCCAGACTGGGATTAAATGACTTGATTTACAATGAATTCTAGGGTTATTATCATTTTTAATACTTCTCTGATCAGTTTTTTTAGAAATTAGCAAGATACTTTTAAGGATGAAGGCATATTAAAAACAACTCTAAGGATCCCTTGTCTGATGCTTTCAGCTTACCTTGTCCATCTCCCCGTTTGTTTTCACCGGATCTACATAACAACTTTGGCAGACAGGTAGAGCAGCCATGACCCAGATTTGGTGCATGAAGAGATCTAGATTCAGAAAAGTTAGTTTATATGTCAAAGGACACACAATCATATAACTGACAACTGTATGCTACCAGGATTCATATCTAGGTCTTCCCACTCCAAATCCAGCACTCACATTGTACAAAAACAAAACAAAACCAAACCAAACCTGATTTTATCACCTGACCTGTGAAAGGAAGGAAATCAAGGGTGAACAAAGGGAGAGAAAGTAAATGATGTTGAATAAAACATGAGAATAAACAGTTTGCATAGGTAGCCTTTTGATCTTTATTGCAGGGCTGAGACCTGGTTCTTAACTGTTCTTTCCTCATGCCTTCTGCTTTTGGTAAACATTCCCAACATTTACCATGAAATCCTCTCTCTCAAGGCTGAAGGGCTGCTGCTCCTTCTGCAGAGCCCCTACTGATCTCTCATCTCTGGAGATGGCTGTGCCCTTAGCGAATGTGAATCCCCCTGTGGACAATTGGTGACTGAGGGACAGCTGGCTGCAAGGGGCATTTCATCAGTATGCATCACGACTGGGGCTTGGCAGTCATTAGAATTCATTATAAATTACTTTGAGTCCCAGGAATCTCATTTAGTTCTCACTCAGCAGCTGGAAGATGCTACCAGCTGTGGATCTACGGTTTCCCCCAAAGATTTTTACCTAAGCATTGCGGGGAAGGGCAAACAGGCAAAACGATCTGATGATGAGTGGGTGGGGTAAGACGGACAACTCTGTTTCTGCCTTTCTACCTCAGAGTTAATGCCCTGAAGATGCCATTGGGGGAATCAGCTGTGGGAACAGCTTAATGCTTAGTGCTTCTGGTGGGCCAAGGAACACTCAAGGGTGTCTTTGTGAGTCATTGTGAGAAGGTCAGGAACAGAAGAGGGAAAGAACCAAAGAGACAGCAATGGAGAATAAAGTCACAGTTGGTTTTCTGTGACCTTCAAGAGCCAGGCCCTGGTGGTGGTTTCTGCTTCAGCTACTGTGACACCTTTTGTGGAATTCTGGATGAGGCCTGAACTGACCATTCACTCAGTCCTCTGGACCTTTGAGTCCTGTGTTCCTATGGAAACCCACTCATCTTGCAGGGCTCAACTCTAATGCGAGGACCAAGTGCTTTCGTGTGGATCACCCTTTATGATTCTCACAATAGCTCCATAAGATAGGTGTAATTTCCATTCATTTTTTTTTTTCAGAGAAGGAAAGCACAGCTCAGAGGGGTTATTGACGTGTGCAAAGGAGGAGTTCTGGGGTGGGGGGAGTGGAACCCATGGAGCTGCACACTCAGTTCCTTTGTCCCCTGACCATGGCACTTTCCACACAATACCACAATTGTTTTGTACCAGCGTGCCTCTTACTGATCATTACCGTGTTGGACCGGGACACAATGGCAAGATGAGCCAGGCTGACCTTCTGTGCTCCTGGCCTTTCCTCATGTGACCCTTTTCCTATGGTGTATTTACCTCTTCACTGAAAGAGATGCTTTCCTGTAACCTCACATTGCCATACTCTTCTCATCACTGTTCTAGGACAGGGGCTGGCAAACATTTTCTATAAAGGACCAGATGGTAAATATTTTAGGCTTTGCAGGCCATACGGTTCCTGTCACGACGACTCCACTCTGCCATTGTAGAGCGAAGGCAGCCATGGACAATATATAAATGAATGAGTGTGGCTGTGTTCCCATTAAACTTTATTTAATGACACTCAAATTTGAATATCATAGAATTTGCATGTGTCATGAAGTACTTCTAATTGTTGTTCAGCCATTAAAATATATGAAAACCACTCTTAGCTCATGGGCTGTACAAAAACAGGAGGCAGGCTGGATATGGGTAGCTGGCATGGTTTTGCCAACCGCCCTGTTCTTTAGCTAATTGCCAACCGCCCTGTCCTTTACCTTTGGTTAAAATCATCACAGTGTTAGTGCTTCTGAAAGCGCAGACAATTTAAACCTTTAACTGCAAGTGAAAGACTTTGTTGCCTTCTAAAGGGATTTGGGTTAGTGGTGGCTGTGATGGTTGGGGCGGGGAGAGTTCACACCAGGCAGACTAGCTGCCTCTGTCTAACATAAGGTTAGTCCTGCCGTGCTGCTATTGTTTTTTCAGTGGAAATGTTAGATTTAAAACCTATATGTCATTTGTCTTTGAGCTCTGTATGGAGAAAAAGATCTTGCTTTGGTTTTTGTAAAAGTACCAGGCTTAGATCTTTTTGTGTGAGCTGTCATCAGCCATTCTGATTGTTGATCTTGTAAATTCATGCTTTTTAGTGTTGGCAGAGGGTTGCTTTTGTTTCTGTACAATTTCATGAAGTGTTTCTTTCCATTGGGACTGACTTTGAGCTTCACTGTAGCTATACTTTTCATCTCAACTAGATTTTAAAGACATGGGTACCTGGCAGCATAGGACAGAGGACTGTTTTAGAATCTTTCCTCTGTGTGAGCGTGTCAGGAAAGGTACGACCAGCCGCTGGTCGAGCCGCCTTTGACATGTGGTCTCCCGGTGATCCACAGGGACTGAGCGTGGCTGGAAACTTGGCCGGGGATCCCTGGAGTGTCTTGAAGGGTTTCCTTTTTACTCCCTCTGGGATGTGTACTAGAGTAAAAATTCTTGTATTCCACTCTTGGTGGCATTTGGAAAGAAGCACAGGAGATTTAATGAGGAACTTGATTTTCACCAGGACTCAAGCTACCTTCCACCACCAGCTTCTGCCTCATGTTGTATGTTAGGAAGCTGACCAGGACTGCAGCAGCCAGAGTACCATGCAGGTGCCTGACTTACGCAGCCACCCCTCCAAAAATCGTTCCACAGCCCAAGGGAACGTTGACTTAATACGTTTCTCAACAAACTGAGGCCTGGAAACCTGAGAAATAAATAGGTCGACTATCCATTGTAATGACAAGGCGCGACTTCTTGGTTTGTATTTCTTCCCAAAATGTTTTGATTACACTAAGCATTACCAGGAGGCAATAGTTATTTGCTATTATTATTTTTTTAAATTAATTCTAGGAGGTCCTTTAAGTATATTTCATAAACATCATGTTACCTGCCAGGAAGTGATCCTGAGTGAGTAAAAAGGAAACCCACCCTTCAAGACACTCCAGGGATCCCCGGCCAAGTTTCCAGCCACGCTCAGTCCCTGTGGATCATTGGGAGACCACATGTCAAAGGGGGCTCGACCAGCGGCTGGTCGTACCTTTCCTGACATGCTCACACAGAGGAAAGCTCTGGCTGAATTTACAAGATCAACTCATACTCTGGCTGTTTCTCTGTTCAGAGGTAGTTCTGTTGTATAACAGAAAGAACTATCAGTTCTTTAATCTTGCAGTGATGATACATGTAGACTATAAATTCATGGAATTTAATGTAAATGAACAGGTTACTGCCGCAGAACTTTGAACATTATGCTCTGGGAAGGAAAATCTTTTCAATTTGCTTTACAGACTTTGAATATTTGTAAGTTCACCTTTTAAACAATTAGGGAATGTTGATATGTTGAGGATTTCTCACAAGATTAAAAAAATTACTTCGAAATAGTTGAAGACTCAAGAGAAGTTGCAAAAATCGTACATAGTTCCTATGTGCCTTTACACCAGCTTCCCCCAGTGTTAATATCTTACGTAATCAGTGTGCTGTCAAGCCCAGGAAATGCAAATTGGTGTAATACTCTTAAATACAGATCTTATTTGCATTTCACCAGTTATTGCATGCACTTTTTTTGGTGTAAGTTCTATGAAATTTTATCACATTCGTGGATTTGTGTAACCACAAATCTATAGAACTGTTCATCACTCTCCGAAGAAACTTCCTCATGTTATCATTTAACAGTCACATTCCTCTCATAAGGCTGTGTTCAGACTCTTTCGTTAGGATGTCAGAATAGCAACAAAAACAGAGGTAGATTTTGAGAAAGTATTTAGTTTTCAGTTGATTTCCACAATTATACATTTTGAGTGAATGAGAGAAAAAGAATGGGAAACTATATTCGGGTTGTGAGCACTTTCACATTTATAGCTACAATCCATTTAAAGTTAATTGTTGTATAAGGTTTGACGTAAGAGTTGGAGTTTATTTTGTCCCATTTAGATATCAAGTTGTTCCAGCACCATTTGCTGAAAAGACTGTCCTTTCCTGATTGAATTATCTTAGCACCCTTGTCAAAATTAAATCCTGTCCTCCCTATTCTGTTCCACTCATTTGTAGAACTTACGCCAATACCACAGTGTCTTGATTACTGTAACCTTATAATAAGCCCTGAAATCAGGTAGTGGAAGTCTTCCAACGGATAGTTCCAAATTGTTTTTGCTATTTTAGGTGTTTGAATTTTTCATTTAAACTTTAGAGTCAATTCATCAATATCTACAAAAACCTTTCTGAGGTTTCCATCAGCTTTGTGCTGAACTACAGATTAATTTGGAATATAATTGACATCTTACAGATACAGAGTCTTTCAGTCTATGAACGTGATGTATCTTTCCATTTATTTATATATCCTTTAATTTCTCTCAACAGTGTTTTATAGTTTCCAGGGTACAGACCTTACTCACATTTTGTTAAAAATCTCCCTGGTTTTTCATGTTATATGTTGCCATTATGTAAAGTACTGCTTTTAAAAAGAAATTAACATTTCATTTGTTGCTACTATGTAGAATTATAGCTTATTTTTGTATATTGACCTACATTTGGTGATCTTGGTAAACTTATTAATACAAATAGCTTTTTTCCTTAGGATTTTTTACTTACACAATCATGTTGTCTGCATATGAAGAATTTTCCTTCTTTCATTTTTGTATGATTTTTATTTCTTTTTCTTGCCTTTTTTGAACTGACTAGGATCGCACTACAATGTCAAATAGAAGTAGAGTGAGTGTAAACCCTAGCTTCCTTCCTATTTGAAGGCTGAGAACATTCAGTCTATTACCATTAAGCATGATGCTAGCTATAGCTTTTTAGTAGATACTTTTTATTAGCTTATCTCCCTAGTTTACTAAAAAAAATTTTTTAAACACAAGTAGGTATTGAATTGTATCAAATGCTTTTTTGTAGCATTTGTTGAGGTGATCAGATTTTTCTTTTTTAACCAGTTAATGTGGTAAATGACAATTAATTGAATTTTTTCAATGTTAAAACAACTTTGAATTCCTTGGATGAACCCCGCTTGGCCATGATCGTTATACTTTTTATATATTCCTGAATTCAGTATTATTAAAGAATTTTAAACTCTATGTTCATAAGGGAGATTTGTCTCTAGTTTTCTTATGTCTTTGGTTTTGGCATCAGAGTAATGCGGGTCTTATAAAATGAGCTGGGAAAGGTTCCCTCTTCCTCTGTTTTTTTAAAGGACTTTACATAGGATTGATGCTGTCTCTTGTTTGAATGTATCAAGAATTTCTCAGTGAAAATCTGTGAGCCTGGAGTTTTCTATCTCAAATTTTCTATTTCTTGTGTTAGTTTTGGTAATTTGTGTCTTTTGAGGTGTGTCTGTTATTAATTTGTTGCCTCTCAGCTCCAAATACATCCTTCTATGTAAGCTCTGTGATAAGCCAAGGAATGTCCTTGGTATTTCTTGTTTAATGTGAGCGCGACATTAAGCATTCTCAGTAGAGGGCACTTTGCGGGCAGGGGATTCATTGCTGGAGGAAGTCTCTCCTGCCTTTTCTGTTGTGGGCATGAGGACCTTGAGTTGAGCCTGCCGCAGTCATGGCCCCAGAACTCAGTCTCTGCGACCTCACACCCTCAGCCTGGTGGCAATGTTTCTGCTGAGGGGACCAGAGCCCCTGGGCTGCCCCTGCCTGTGTGGCTTCTGTCCGTGGCAGTGCCCAGCACCCCTGCAGGTGATTCCAAGGCCTCCTGCCCCCGTCAGTGCCTGGACACCCCCAGCACACTATGCTGCTAGTTCCTGACGATCTGCAGTCTAGAGGGTGATGCTGCCTGCCCAGTGTCTCCAGATCAGCTTTGGCCTGGCCAAGCCAGCAAACGTCTCAGCCGTCCAGTGGCTGAAGCACACTTTCTCCAAGACATCTGAGTCCTTTCCTGTCTGTCTTCCTTGGGTACTCTCAGTCCATGGTTGCCAGAGAGAGTTTAGATCATATAGTAACTATTTAATGATAGTATTCTTTATGTTAGACTTTCCATTAACCTACTGTATGGTTTGTATCTCCTGATTGGTTATCCAAAAATTTCTTGTAAGCAGTATCTGAGTTGAGATTTTGTGACCTATGTATGGTTTTTGTCATTTTCAAGAAGTGTAGGAGACATTGCTATGTGTTCAACTGGTATTTTTTCCTCCTTTCTTTACTTACCCCGTCTTTATGTGTTTTTGCCTGGACTTAACTAAAACGAGGGAGAGGGAAACCAGAGTGTAGTGAGACTGAAGTTCAGCAGTCAGTAAACTAGGACCATGACTGATGCGATCCACTTCAGCATTGGTCTTCTGGTGTCTCATGTCCGTGAGCAGAGATGTTTAGGATTTTATGAGACACTATGAGCATAAGCGTCCCATTCTTTTGCTGCTTAGAATAGAGGTCCTATAACCTTAAACTGCGTATGGATGAAGTATCCAGGCTAATAAATAACCTAGCTTAATAGCAGTGAGAATTTTAATGTTTAGATTTTATTTTATTTTTATAGCAAAAAGGAAAAAAACACTCTATTATAGATATCATTATGAACAGGAATAACCCCACCATCTTTTTACTTCTGTCTAGTGAGAGAAAAGAACCCCCAAACTCAACTAACCAACCAATCAACAAAACAAAACCCCACCGAAATACAGAATATTCTTCCCATTGCAGTTAGGCCTTTGGCATGAATTTAAATTTAGCCTCCCTGGAAATTTTGGAAAAACATTTTTCTTCATTGTTTTTGTAAGCCCTATGAGGCAGAGATATAACTTCCCCAAACAAAACAGCAGGAAAAGCAAGTAACAATCCCCTGGATAATGCAAATGAATAAAAATTGCCAAAATTATTACAAAAATGCTAAAAGCCCTTCTTTGATATCTTATACTCTATTCCTAGACTTTAGTGGTTCAGAAATGCCTGTTTTAGCAATGCCAGCACACTAGGGAACCAAGTTTGTGGAGAAAATAAATCACGGAGAGATAGTCTCCAACTTAGAAATGGGTCATGTTCTAGGGGTTGATTCGTAAATCAGTTAGACTGGAAGTACATTTTTCCTGTGGAAATCGGCATTATAAAAGATGGTTTTTTTTTTTTGGCTGATGTCGTTAGTTTTCCTTTGGGAAAAAATTGCATTATTTTTCTTTTATTAGAATACATTACTGTATTAATTTTCTATCACTGTATAATCAATTATTCTAAAACTTAGCAGGTTAAAACAACAATCATTTACTATCCCATAGTTTTCTTAGGTCAAGAATGTGGGCATGGCTTAGCTGGGTGCCCCTGGATCAGTGTTCCTCACGAGGCTGTAGTCAAGGTATCAGCTGCATTGTGTTTTCTGGGGCTTATTCACGGGGCTGTCAGCAAACCTGCATTTTCTGCCACATGGGCCTCTTCATAGGGCTGCCTTATCCTCTTCATAGGGCTGCCTTATGATATATAGCAGCTGGTTTCCCCCACTGCGAGCCATCTGAGGAAACAAGAGAGCACTCAAGACAGAAGTCACAGTCTATCATCCACTCATGGAATCAACCCCCATCACTCCTGTTGTGTTCTATTTAGTATCAGTGAATCACTAAGTTCAGCCTACACTCAGGGAAAGGCATTAAGCTCCACTTCTTGACAGAAGTATATCAGAATTTGTGGCTATACATTTAGAACCAGGGGAGGATCTGCTCTCAAGTTCACTGAGCCTTTCCAACCAGTGAGCTGCAGAGTGGATCCTCCTCCCACCAAGCCTTCAGATAAGACCGCAGCCCAGCTAACATCTTGATTGCAGCTTTTTGGGACACCCTGAGCCACAACCACCCAGATTCCTATTCTAATATGAAATTAGACCACTTAATTTAGAGTGTACCTTGCAGTTGAACAGTGGTTGTTGTGCAATGAGGGATTTCCTCCTCTCCATGGGAGGAAAACCCATTTCTCAGTGATGAGTAGCACAAGGTGGAGATTTCTATCTATAGTTAGTAGCTGAAGAACTTAAGCAAGGGTGGGAAATATATTCTTTTCCTGTATCCTAACTTGCAACCAGCTTGATCAGTATGTAAGAGTGTGTTCTTGAGGTTACAGGGTAAAAATTAGAATGCTTTTCTCACTGAAACACTATTCTGTAAATGGTGCTCAGGGTCCTTGGAAAGAGTTATATCTGAGACTCATAGGTTGAGGAGGCCCTTGTGGGCAAGCTTACTACCATTTATAACAGCATGTTCATGGGAAAATGGATTCTAAATCTCAGACACCCATCTCATAAACATGCTTTTGAAATGTGACTCATTTTTAAGTTGGGAGTTTGCCTGTATTATATTATGTTCTCCCCAGAAACCTTCTCAACAATAGTTTACATTTTGAGCTATCAGCCTTTTGGGAAGAAAAAGTGACAGAAAATAGAGATTACTATAATTTAGTCTTGGCACTAATAGCCTGGCAGACCTATCAAGACATAATTCTCCTCAAAATCAGATTTACTGCAAGGCCTGTGCTGAAGTCTTCTTACAGCTGAGGTATGCCAAGTCACAGTCGTCTTCTACATTTCTAGAACTCTAGGGTCTTATTCAGGTGCTTCCAAAAACATCTGATCAGAATTAGCGCATGAGAAACATTTTGGGCCTGCCTTAAACCTCCTTCAGCACATGGCTTTATGGAGGCCAGTGGCCTTCCCGCTGAGAGAGACACTGTGCAGCTCCAGAGTGGGCTCATTGTGAGGCAGAGACACTGTGCAGGCTCCAGAGTGGGCTCATTGTGAGGCTGCCTGCTTTGTGTCCCCTGTGTTTGACATTTTCAGACACAACTGTCATTCAGTAAAGCTGCATTCAGTCATTACAGAATCCATCAAAGAAGTGTCCGTTGCTAGAGAAGTGTCCGTTGCTAGAATGTGCAAGTGTTTATTGAGCATGTATTCAGGGATGATAACCAAGCAGACCTTGCCGCTGTCACTAATCTCCATCCCTTAGTGAAGTCAGGCACCCAGCAGGGTGTTTGCAGAGCCACTCCCATCTCCATTGACTTCCCTGGGTTAAGATGTTCTCTTTCACCTCCATCTTTCATAGAAAGGCAAGTGTAAAAAAGCACCACCAAGTGCCTGTCTGTGTCATGTGTAGAACCAAAGTTGAAGATTTTGTTCATTATGTTTCTTAATATGAATATATGCTGGGTTATCCAACTTCCCTTAATTAGCCATGGGACCAAGTCTGCTATCTCAGAATGACAGGTCCTTAGAAGAAAGTTTTAGAGTAGCTGATTTACATGTGCTGTATCTCTGGTAAGGGCAGGATTTTTAAAAAAATTCTACCCACTTATTGAAAATCAATTGAGAGCTTCATAGTAAAAACTTGATACTTTAAGGGAAATATATAACATTCCAACTGCTTTTAGAATTCAGAATGTGAACATCTAAAATAGATTTTAAAATACTCTTTGGTTATGGAAGAAAAATTGCAAGAGAGAGAGGAACAGAAAGGATGAGAGGGAAGAGGGACGTAGCAATAATTCAAACAGCACCAAGTTCCAGAAAGGCAAAATACATGCTGCTGTATGAGTCTCACTCTCCCCCTCTCTCCTCCAAAGTAAAAAAGGGGTGAACCCAGAAATACTTCATTTTAAAATAAGTAATCTTTTATTTCTATCCAAAATTTTGCATGGTTGATCCTCTTAAAATCCTTCCCCCCTTAAAAAGAAGATAATTAAGGCCAGGTGCAGTGGCTCATGCCTGTAATCCCAGTACTTTGGGAAGCCGAGGCAGGTGGATCACTTGAGGTCGGGAGTTTGAGACCAGCCTGGCCAACATGGTGAAACCGGTCTCTACTAAAATTACAAAAACTAGCCAGGTGTGGTGGCAGCCGCCTGTAATCCCAGCTATTTGGGAGGCTGAGGCAAGTAAATGGCTTGAACCTGGGAGGTGGAGGTTGCAGTGAGCCGAGATCCTGCTACTGCACTCCTACCTCCTTATTTCCACAGAGTGAGAAAAAAAAAAAAAAAGACAATTAACATATTGCTCTGGGGACTGCAGCCCAATTTTGTAGAGGAAGTGGAGTGATATCTCTATCTTGAGGCCTTCTAGGGTACTTACATTACTTGGAATTTTAAAGCTGGGTTGCAGTTTTGCTACCATATAATACAAATGTAATCATCTTTGACATCTGTCCTGGGACTGGATACAGTTTAGGCGTGAGGGTGATCAGAGCTGAGGGGCTGCTTACCTGCAGCTGCCAGCCACGCCTACATCCCAGCCTGGCCCTCAGCCCTGGGAAGAGGCTCCTGGGCTTCCAGGTGTTCACTGTGGGAGCAAAGACTGGGGATGTTTACGACATTTCTTATTTCTATTTCTGAAAAAGTAATACATCACACAGAAGTTCAAAAAGTAACAAGAGTTTTTAAAAACAAATTATAGAATGCTGTCCTGTTCTCTTGCACTTTGATTTTTCCCTCAGTTAACTGTGTATCTGGTAGATAGTTTCATATCTGTAACTATAGTAACCCTATTCTTTATAAAAATGCAGATTATTGCATAGCATAGATTATTTTATGCAAAAGGTTAGGACCAGTGTTTTTACAAGCAATCTTGTGATGACTGTCTTTGTGAGCAAAACCTGTGCTATGGAAGTTCAACTGGGATGAACCTTGTTCATGTTCCATGTTAATTTTCCACCTTTTGTTTGTTTTTTGAGTCTTTCTCTGTTGCCCAGGCTGGAGTGCAGTGGCACAATCTCGGCTCATTGCAACCTCTGCCTCCCGGGTTCAAACAATTCTTCTGCCTCAGCCTCCTGAGTAGCTGGGACTACAGGCGCCGCCACCACACCAGGCTGATTTTTTGTATTTTAGTAGAGATGGGGTTTCCCCATGTTGCGCAGTGTGGTCTTGAACTCCTCAGCTCAGGCAATTTGCCTACATTGGCCTCCCCAAGTGCTAGGATTACAGGTGTGAGCCACCGCACCTGGCCTAATTTTCTATCTCTTTATCACTATATTATTTCCCATAGAATCTTCTTTTTCTTCTGACCCTCAGCAAGAGATAATAATTTAATAAATTGGAAGCCTGGTGTTTTTAATGGAGGCCAGCTGGCCTGAGCAAAACTGGTATCTATGTTTATATCTACAATGATTCCTCTTTTCTTCTTAAAGTTACATATTTAGCTGTCTCCTTCATCTCTAATATAAAAAGAGAATCAAGACAAGGTTGCTGTAAAGTTTGTAACGACGCAGTTCATGCTCCATTTTTAATGGGGAGCTTCCATCAAGAAATAAAGCCAGAATTCGTTTTCGTGAACGAATAACAGCAAGAAAGCCAATAGGCCTGACCTTACCCTGCAGCAGGCCTGCTTCGTAAAGCTGATGGCAGTGTTCGGGGGTGAAAGGTTAGTGCTGGTCTGGAACAGATTGCAAGGGGAGGTGTGGGCCCATCAGGCTCAGCTGAGCATGAGGCCTGATCATTTATCACTGTCGGAGGGGAGGGAAGGGGAGGGAGGGGAGGGGGAGAGGGAGGGGGAGGGGGTAGGGGAGCCACTGGACCACTCCCGCTCAGCTGCTCTCTGACAGCTGACAGTGCTTCCTGTAACCTCCAGGCATACGGTGTGCCTTCAAGGGACAGTGTGGTACATGCTTAAGGCCACTGACATGTTCACAAGGAAGAGAGATGTGCTGTGTACGGTGGAGCGTCTCTAGAACCGTGCGCCAGCTTCTCTTCGTGCTGTTGTGTAGAACTGCTTGTAGAAACAGATTTAATGGTGTTTCAGAGGCACACGTTGGGCTGCAGAGTGACAGTATGATTTGGGTGATAGGATGAGCAAGTTCCTCAGTGGACCTCATGCCTCAATTACATCCACAGTACCTGGGGACTCTGTACCACACTGATGATTTTAATGTGGCAAAACCAGCATGGACAGATGCTGGGGAGGAAGGAAATAACTTTGCTGCTTCTATGGGTCAGGAAGCGAGGCCCTTACACATCTTTGAAGGACAGTGCCTTGTTAAAAAAAAATGTAGTTATTTATTTTTATTTTTTGAGACAGAGTCTCGCTGTGTCACCCAGGCTGGAGGGCAGTGCTGCAATCTTGACTCACCACAACCTCTGCCTCCTTAAGCCATTCTCCTGCCTCACCCTCCCGAGTAACTGGGATTACAGGGATGCACCACCATGCCCAGCTAATTTTTTTTTTTT
>NW_012115267.1:2387943-2389999 GCF_000951035.1 Colobus angolensis palliatus
GCCAGGATGGTCTCGATCTCCTGACCTCGTGATCCGCCCGTCTCGGCCTCCCAAAGTGCTGGGATTACAGGCATGAGCCACTGTACCCGGCCAGGACAGTATCTTTTTAAACAAGAATAATAAGTATGATTTGTATATGACTCTTTATAAATATGTTTAACATTCATCTTCAAAATCTAAAATATGTTTTAGACTCAGTAGGAAACACATGTCTTAGTACAAAAGAAATTCCTTTTGGTCTACAGCCATGTATTTCAGTACACTTACTTTCAACGTTGTTATTCACAAGGATGTCACAGGCATCAGGCTGAAATATAGATTTTAATTCTTAAAATAACCTTATTTTCATTGTCATTTATATTCTCAAGATTATCTAATTTTGGTAGTCATTAGGAATTACTTGTGTTAATAGTGGTGGTGAGATTTCATAAAAGTCAGGTGGAAAATTTCCGTCAATTAATGTGATATTATATGCTTATCACAGATGCCTAAGTTAGACATACTTAAATGTGGCAATTAATAAAAGTATTGCAAAAGTGAAAATGGATTTCTTCTAAAAATGGAATTAATGATGATGGAGTACTTGTGTTGGGAACTCAGGCTGGTCTGGTGCTCACCGGAGGTGCAGGATGCTTTAAGAGCTACAGACAGCGCTGTCCACATGGAGGCTCATGTTGACCTGTCTGATCAGCAGCCCTAAGAAGTGGGTCAGGGCATTGCAGGTTGGCGAAGGCTGGAGAGAGGGCCAGGGTTGTCTTTCTCTCTGTATCACCAGCAGTAAGCACTGTGCAAATACCAGTGTTCAGGAACCACATTCTAACTGCGATGGGATTTGGCTGGAATGCAGATCCCCAGGCCTTGATGGGGCAGATATGAGTTCCCAGGTCTCTCAGCCAACGTCCATCGGCCCTTCCTACACATGCCCATCTGGGAGTTGATAAGCTTGCTTAGGAGCCCTCCCCAAGACAGGGACAATGACTTGGCCCTGACCAGAGAAGATGTCAGAAACCAGTACTACAGCTGGTTTGGTTTATTCTGGAAGTCCCTGAACAGCTTGAGTGTGCATCACTTGGGACAGTTTCTTAGCTAGCAAACCAGGGGAGGTCAAGGTGCCCACAACCCTGGGAAGAAAAGGGCTCTGCTGCACCCTCCTGTGATGAAGCAGGCAAGCAGCCGGTCGTGGGTTATTGTCATGGAAGAGAGGGTGACTGCTTTCTGTTTCCCTTTCCTACTCAAAGAAAACAGAGGAGTGGGACTTAGAAGAAAACATGTAGTGTTTTACAGCTTCCAAAATATACCCACTAGGGGCTAACTTTCCTTGTTTTCAAGTGTTGCTTTCAGTTTTTTTTCTTCTTTTGACAATTTACTGATTAGCAAATAAATATTTGCTTAAGAAAAATTTGGGAATACATAAAAGTATAAAGAAGGAAGAAAAATCACCCATAAATCAGCATCTAAATCAGCCATGACTACCGTATCACCATGCTTCCTTCTGGTCATCTTCCTTGACTTTGTTCTTTGCTTGAGGAAGATACTTTATTTATTTTTTTGGATCTCACTTTTTCCCCACTCAACTCCATATATATTATTACTATTTCCTGATGCCAGGAAAACGTTATTTATGGTCATACTTTAAAAGTTACCATATAATACTGTATCTTAGAACGGTGTCACAATTTTGTTCTCCATTTATGGAATCATTCAGCTTATTTACAGCTTTTCGGTATTATCAACAGTTCTGTTGTAAACATCTTTGGAAATCTTTATTTATAAAGATTTATAACTTTCTAACTGCAGTGACTAGGTCGAAGGGTGGAAATGCTTTTGACATTCTTTGTTGCTGGTGGTCGTTGTGGCAGGGTCTCCTCTGTCACCCAGGCTGGAGTGCAATGGGACAGTCATAGCTCACTGCGGCTTCTAACTACCGGCCTCAAATGTTTCTCCTGGCCCAGCATCCGTAGTAGCTGGGACCACAGGTGCACACCACCATGCCTGCCTAACTTATTTACTGACTTACTTACTTACTTACTTACTTACTTACTTACTTACTTACTTA
>NW_012115267.1:2390394-2413462 GCF_000951035.1 Colobus angolensis palliatus
ACCTCGTGATCCGCCCGTCTCGGCCTCCGAAAGTGCTGGGATTACAGGCTTGAGCCACCGCGCCCGGCCAACTTATTTATTTTTTGTAGAGATGGGGGTCTCCCTGTGTTGCCCAGGCTGGCTTTTGGTATTCTTGGTAGCTATTGTTAGACTGCTTTCCGAATAGACTGTAGCGTTTCATGCTCCGTGAGCAGTGTAGGAGAAAACTTGTCTCACTGAAGCCTCGTCAGTGCTCAGCATTGTTTTTGCAAGTTTTGCCATTTGCACGAATCAAAGCTAGTCTCTCTTGTGTGACTGAACATCTATTGTGTATTTATATAATTAACAATTTATCTGTATAATATCAGTTCCCATCATTCCTCCCTTTTTCTTTGGTGATGCAACCTTTGTCTTTTGCAGAATCATGGATGCCTGCTTTGGGGAGCCTGGGGAGATGGTCTCCATGCTGGCTTCTAGGGCCACTGGCTTCCTCTTGCACTCTAATGGGGGATCCCTGTGATCACCTTTCTTCACTTCCCCTGACAATCTGCAGCCTCAGGGAATGGTGGCACCGTAGGCTCACCTTAGGCCTGGTTTTTTTTTTTTATTTTTTGAGACGTAGTCTCGCTCTGTCACCCAGGCTGGAGTACAATGGCGCCATCTTGGCCCACTGCAACCTCCACCTCCTGCGTTCAGGTGATTCTCCTGTCTCAGTCTCCCGAGTAGCTGGGACTACAAATGTACGCCACCACGCCCAGCTGATTTTTGTATTTTTAGTAGAGATGGCGTTTCACCATGTTGGCCAGGATGGTCTCACTCTCTTGACTTTGCTATCTGCCCGCCAATTTTTTTAATGAATGAAAAGGGGCTTGTGGTTGGGACATCTCCATTCAGCTTTGCCATCGCAGGCTTGTGGTCACACTCGTGGGCTTGTGCACTGAGCAGACTTCAGGAAATGCAGCAGGCAAATCATCAGAAGGAAGAAGGCCTTCTATTTGCATACTTTCTTCTTTTAAAAATGTATCCTCGTCCTTATTTCCTCACTCTTTGGGCTAAAAATCCTCTTAGGATTTTTCTTAATAAGCTGTCAATGACATGGAGGTCCTTGAGTGTAGGGTCTATGAAATTTATCTTTGCCCCACAACACTAGAACTCCTGGCACATATCAATGCAGAGAACATCCTTGCCAGTGAATGAAAACATGAGTCAAATGACCCAACGCTAGGTACCAGCTTATGCCTCCCCAAGACGGGTTACTGTGCAGGCTGAGCTTTCAGCCTGGCCTGTTCTGCCCATCCTGTTCTGACCTCTCGAAGCTCAGACTTGCTCTTCTGCACAAAGAGCTGGGAGGTATGGGGGTTGCCTGAGCTGTGCATCCACTCCCTTGCCAGCTGGGAGGTGCATCTCTGGTTTGCTGCATCTGGAGCAAAGGGAGCGGAGAGATGGTAGTGGAGGGCGGGGTTGACTGTAGGGAGGTCAGCAGTCAGAGCAGGAGGATAAAATCCTGAATGACACATGATTTGTTTTTGGTGCCACGATTTTTCACTGTTGTCCAATTGTCCTCTGTTTTTCCATCACACACCTTTTGTTTTGGGGGCAGCCCCCACTTGCATACAGTCCCTGGTCACCATGGGGGAGGGCAATGAGCTGCCTTCCCCTTCTCCTCCAGCTTTGAGAGTCAATCTCGCCTTCCGGGTACCCACAGCAGCTGCGGACATTTGCCTCATTCCCACCGTGACCTTCCTGGGGGACTCCCTGCCTTGCTGCTCCTCGTCACGGGTCCCAGCTGGCAGTTGTCACTTGCCTTCCAGGTCAGGGAGGAGCGCTGGGACTTCCTGGGACACAGGATGAGTGGAGGCAATGCTTGGCAGGGAGGGGAGCAGCCCCTCCCAGTGACTCGCCCACACCACGTTCGTCCCCATGCAGCCCCTCCTGACGTAGAGAGCATGCCGCTATTGGGGACAAAACCCACTCTTGGTTTACTTGCACCTTAAAACACCGTATTGCACACTGTAGGAGCTGGGAGGGACAAACGCAACAGAACCTCAGTTATCCTGGACATGTGTGACTAGAGGCGTGACTCCGTCGTCTCTCAGAGCTCCTGCCCCAGATTTGAGTGACAGCCACCTCATCCTTAGCGTCTGTGGAGAGGACCTGGGCAGGATCAGGGCCCAGAATGCTCAGTGTCCTTGAGGGGCCCGCTGCAGAGATGGGAGTGGCTGATCTGAGGCCACGGCTTGTGGGCCACATAGGGACCTTGCTTAGTTCCTGTCTGACTTGTGTCCTGAACCACCATGACTTTGACCTGGAGAAAGAGCCATAAAGAAACAGATAACAAGAGGGACTGTGAGATCGTATTTTGTTGGGGGGTTGATACATTTTTATTACCATATTACTGAGATAAATGCACTTTATTCCAGCCCCACGGTGACCCTCCTCTCTGCTGATTGGTGCAGTAGCAACTGGATTGGTCAGTAGAAACACTTGAGAAGTCAGTCCAGACCTCTCAGGAGCATGTGGTGTGGGTTGGGTTGGCATGGGGTTAATAACATGACCCGATTAGCGTGTACTTCTTGCTAACCGGCAGCTCTGAGAGTTGAGTCTGATCCAAGACTCTTCCAGTCCTGAGATGATTTTGTGTCTAGTGGCTAACCAGGACCTCCAAGATGGCAGCTGCTCTTCCTGGAATCTCCAGTTAGGTGGTATCCCCTGGTCACCCAGTCCCCACTGCTTTCTGCACCCTCCTTACCCAGAGGATATGAATTGTAGGCATCCCTGGTTGAGCACAGGACAGGGAGCTCATCCCTGATTGGTTTATGCCTGACTTTGCATTATTGTAGGTGCGTTGTCAAGCAGTTTTACCGTGCCCTTTTCTAGGAAGAAAGTCAAACAATTTGAAGTACGTGAGACATTCACAAAACAAAATAAAAAGCAATATCAGTATCATCTTCTTAAGCTTTTGAACATGTTCCGCAGATCCCCTTCAACATCCAGAAGCTGACTTTGACCCAGTCTTGGTCTAATTAACTGCTGCTCTGCAAGCCCTGGGCTCTCAAGATTTGTTTCTTGTCCTCATATCTTCTTGGCGGAGGACACATCACTGCCATCAGCAGAGGTTGTCCTCCCAGAGCATGTGGCTTTGGTGTGTGCCCCTGGGAGCAGAGAAGGGGCTGGGGCATGTGCCCAACCCACCAGGTGGGAGGCACCCACTGTGCTATGGCTGGGCAACAGATGTCCCTGTTGGAGACTCTTCTGTCTCCATTTCACACTCTACTGGTAATCAATAGTTAGGACTCAATCAAGGAATGACTTTTCTGTTTAATAAATTTGTTTCTGTGGTGAAACATGCCATTGATTTTGAAACAAATTTGTAGATGGTGGGGTTAAGTTCCCAGGTTAGCCCACCCTCTCCCCAATTCTTACTGAACCTATACGAAGGGTTTAAAGGATCTTTGGTTCTTCGGCCCCCAAATACTTGCCTTAGCAGAGTTTCAATGAGAAAATGTCTTTAGAAACTCCACCTTGGTTTCTAGGAATAGAGCTGTCATTTCTTGGTTGTAAAGAACTTGCTATTCTCTCATTATGGAATGGAAAGTAGCTCTCAGATTTCCCCTTATTCTTTTATCCCTAGAGCAATATATAGTGTAGGGAATTTTCAGAGGGTTTTTATTGCAGTGTAGAAATGAGAAGGAAAATGACTTCTTCCCCTGTGCCATCTTTGTTTTTTATCCATTTAAACCTGAATGGCAAAGTGATTTCATCACACGTGCCACCTCTAAGCGATAAGAGACTGTATGGGTACTGTGTTGAGAAAAGATTCTGTGGTCACATTCGAGGATCAAGAAAGTATGCGGTGGTTGATTAGTGATGTCTGCCATGAGCGTGGTCGTGGAGAGGAGGTGACTAATGTGTATTTGCCATTCCTGAACCAGACCTGTTAGAAAGTAAAGTTCACACACAGGTGATAATACGAGCCTAACTGTTACATAGAGATTGTTATGTACTGGACATCATTCTGAGTGCTTTTTGTATTTAATTTTCAAAACACCCCATGAGGTAAGTACAAATGAGGAAACTTACAATGAAGAAATTCTTACAGATGAGGACACAGAGGCATGAAGAGGTTGAGTGACTAAGCCCAGATCATATGGGTAGGAAGTGGGAGAGCTGAAAGTCCCAGGCTGTCTTGTTCTGGAGCCCCTGTTCTTAGCCACCAGTTGTGTCCTGTCTCCTGCTTGCGAGTTCTGTCCTGTCTCCTGCTTGCGAGTGTTGTGCCTGCGGTTCACAGGACTGATGTAAGACTCAGCTGTATTTCAGAAGAAGGTACTCATGTTTATGGAACCTGTTATCTTTGGACTTCAGGCTCCGGAACTAAAGACAAGGCTCCCCGGGGACCTTATCAGTGAGGAGGAAATAGCAAGTGAACTTCCTCCACCTTCTCCAGTTTATGGAGCATTTCTGGTCTTTCCACCTCAGCCATCACTGCCAATCTCTCAGATGAGACTAGGTAAATGGGAAAGGGAAGAGGGGTTGAGGTTTAAGGAGTGGAATAGAGGAGTTCCCTTGTCTCCAGGCCACCTGGCTGGGGGAACTATTTCTGAGGGGCCATTTTCAATGATCATTTTATGTAAGGAACACACACATGTACACATAAAGATACATAACAGTCGTGTGCCACATAACAATGTTTTGGCCAACAAGGGATTATGTATATGATGGTGGTCCCTTAAGATTGTAATGGAACTGAAAAACTTTTATCACCTAGTGCCATTGTAACCATCATGACATCATAGCACAACACATTATTCATGTATTTTTGGTGATACTGTTGTAAACAAACCTACTGCACTGCTAGTCATAGAAAAGTTCAGCACATTTGATAATGTACAGTATATAATACTTGGTAATGATCATAGATGTCTACATACTTTCAGTCATTATTTTAGAGTGTGCTCCTGCAGTAATAAAAAACTGTAAAATAGCCCGAGGCAGGTACTTCAGGAGGTGTCCAGAAGAACACGTTGTTACCATAGGAGATGACAGCTCCACGTGTGTTATTGCCCCTGAATACCTTCCAGTGGGACAAGATGTGGAGGGTGGAAGACAGTGATACTAATGATTCTGATCATCCTTAGACGAATGTGTGCGTTTGTGTCTTCGTTTTCAACAGAAAATTTAAAAAGTAAAGAATGAAAATTTTAAAAATAGGAAGAGCTTATAAAGATATAAAAATATTTTCGTATACTTGCAGAATGTGCTTGTGTTTTAAGCTAAGTGGTATTACAAGAGTCGAAAAGTGAAAAATAGTTTAAAAGTTTATAAAGTAAAAAGTTATAGTAGCTGAGGTTAATTTAGTATTGAAGAAAGAAAATTAAAAAAAAAATTAATGTAGCCTAAGTGCGTGATATTTATAAAGTCCGTGGTAGTGTTCAGTAATGGCCTAGGCCTTCACACCCACTCACCATTCATTGACTTACCCAGAGCAGCTTCCAGTCCTGCAAGTTCCATTTGTCATAAATACACTAGACAGGTGTATCTTTTTTTTTAATCTTTTATACTGTGTTTTTACTGTACCTTTTCTGTGCTTATAGATATCTAGATCACAAATACTTATTTGGGTTACAGTTGTATTACATTTGTATTAACCATTGTATTACAGTTGACTACAGTATTCAGTATAGTCACATGCTGTACAGGTCATGGCCTAGGGGCAATAGACTATACCACATGGCCATAGCCTAGGTGTGTAGTTGGCTCTACCATCTAGGTTTGTGTAAGTGCCCTCTCTGCTGCACAATGACAAAATGACCTAACAACACATAGATTTCCCTGACTGTATCCCTGTTGTTAAGTGATGCATAACTGTGTATCTATATTTTTAACGTATCAAGTAAGTTATCTTTCATAATGGCTAAAGAGAGATTTTTTAGTACCATTTACCTCATTCACTAATTTAAAAAATACTCATCAAATGCCTATTCTGTGTCCATGCACTGAGAGAGGATTATGGAAATGGGGAGTCAAAGAGCTACGACCGCTGCCCTCCCTGAGCTTGCAGTCTATTGATAAATGCAGTCCCTGTCCAAACAATGGCATAAGCACAAAGTGCTACTTGGGTGAGTGCTGCAGAGCAAAGGCCCTTGGTCCTAAGAGACCAGGGTGGCTGTGGTAGACGGATGAGGGATGCTGGTGTTCTGACCGTGCAGGTGCTTTCAGGCCATGCCGAAGAGCTTTGACTCGGGCCTCAGAGTCATGGGGTGCCATGGAAGGGGAGGAGGGGTCGTGGAGTTTGTGTCACGTGATTAGATGTTTTTCCCTTTGGAAAGATAATTGTGGCTACACTGGGAAAAATGAATTGGACATGGGATATAGAAGAGTTAGAAGGCAGACGTTGGAGTCCAGGAAAAGGGGTCATGATAGTTGGGGATAGGGAGGCTTGGGTAGTGAAAAAAGAAGTGAGGGGGATGCTGCAGGTATCTGGGAGGGGACAGTCACTAGCTGTGGTGGCAGATTGGATGTGGGGAGTGAAGGGAAGAGAAGGGATAAGGACAGCTAAAAAGCAGGAGCATGGCAGGCCCATTCCCAAAGGTGGGGGATGCTGGCAGATAAGCCGTTTTAGGGTGGGAGGACATCCTGTGTGGTGTTGCGGTGTTCAGAGGAGATGTCAGATAGAGTGCACTTTGGATTGTGAGCACGTGGGTTTCGGCTGGGCCATTGACAGACCTCAATGGATTGTCCTGGGAAACCAACTGCTGTGGAAAAAATAGAAAAATCTATAATTTTGATTTTTTGAATTCAAACATTTTCACCCTAGACAATAAGAAAAGAATCTAACAATGACAAAGGAAATTAACACAAATAAATGTCTTGCATAGTCTTTCTATTTTCATTTTTATATTCTTCTGCCATTCTTTTCCCATAAATATTCATATTTTAATTAGTTGTCATTATAATCTACGTAGAAGATGTAATAGGGTTGTGTTTCCTTACCATTATCCCAAATATTTTCCCACATTTTTATATCTCTCTCAAGGCTGCATTTAAAATATGTTGGGTAATATTCCATTCATTTGATAAATCATAAATGGCAATTTTCTAAGCAATTTCTCTACTTTTGGATATTTAGTTGATTTTAAGATTTTGTTAATACAGGTAATACTTTCATAAATATTATATATGTCGCCTTTTTTTCTCTTGCACTTTTTTCTTAAGATAAATTCTTACAAGTGGGATTCATGGGTTTAAAGAGTTGGAATAGATTTCTGACTTGTGATATGGGTCAAGGCAAATGTTTTCCAAACCACTGACAGGGCTGTGAGGCAAGAACCAAAGGGCAGATCTTTGATCTCCACATGGAAGCCCAGCATGTTTATTTGAATTCAGTAACCAGTGGTTCTAACCAGATCAGTGAATGCTTAACAAGGTCCTTCTGTCACACATCTAGGACCTTCCATCACACATCTGCTAATCATGCCAGGTAGTGGCTACAAAGCTCTATCAGGCCACTGAGCTCACCACCTTGCCCTCAGAACCCTGGGCTAGCTCCTCCCTTTTCCCAGGCTTTCTGCTTGTAGGAATGCCACAATAACTTCAGAACTAGTGGAAGCCCCAGAAGGGAATTGATGGAATTCCTAAGGGCTATCTGAACTAGTGAACCCTGTAAGCCTCAGGCTCTAAAAGACGTGCATCGGTACTGCAGAGGCTGCCGGTGGTTCCCATGGGTTTGGATGGGTGCTCAAGATCTTCCATGACTTGGTCTCTCAGTCTAAGAGATTTACTTGCCATTGCTTCTCAAAATAGCACCTCCACTCCACCAAGACAGATTATTCTCTGGCCCAGGAAGATGACTCCTGGCCCTCACTCAAGTTGCTCCCTCACCCTCGCCTTTGCAAACCTGACTTCTCCTTTGGACTCCAGGAGTGGCAGTGCCTTCAGGCAGCACATCTGACTTCCCACCCGGCAGCTCTCCTGCTACAATCTCCTGCACTCCTGCAGAACTCTCCGTCCACATGGCAGGACTTAACATATAATTATATGCCTTCTTTAATGTTTGTTTTTGCAATTGTTATTTCTTGAAGATAACTGTACTCTCCTCCAGGGCAGGAACCGTGTCATCCTTCCCTAGACCCCTCCAAGCCTGGCTTCGGTGCTGAGCCCTTTGCCTGAGCCCAGCCAATCCAGTGTGACCCATTACATCAAAGCGTCTGTGCCCATGATGCAGTGTGAAGCGTCTTAGCTATCCTTGTCTTTTGTGTTTTCCACATAAGTGCTCATATTCAAAACTTGCTGAGGATATTATTTTAAAAATGCTCATAGATGGGGAATACTCATATTCTCTATTGATCACAGTTTGGGGGATTGTAAGATCAAATTAATGCTGGAAAACAATAACCTGGTCACTTATTACTTCTGAGTCCTTGATGTCTACTACGGTGGGAAGGGTGACTGGTTAGAAGGACCTGGGGGGGTAAGGAGCAGTCGGAAGCACTGGAATATCTCTCTGGCCCTTAAGAAGGCTGGTGTCTTTGGCCTGGGTGAACAGTGCTTGTATTATAGTGAAATGACATGTTCTGCTATTGTGTTTCTTGAAAAATTGGTTCCAGTGGTACCTTGCCCTTTTTACTTCTCACTTTAAATACCGAGTGCATCAGTGTTCTGGTTGTTAGGAGTCTTCATGGGGGACCCACCCCCAGTTCAGCCTGGAAGTTGGAGCTTTCCTTGTTTTCTAGAGATGGCCTGGCACAAGAGGGACTCTGGCCGGATATCAGGAGCCTTCAGGCTGGGCTGGGTCTGTAGCCACCCATTGTCCAGCTCTGCACAAGCTCAGACCTCAGCCTACTCATTTATAAAATGACATACCTGAACTAGATGATCTCTAGGCCCTTCTGCAACAGAGATTAAAAACAAAACGATTGAAGCTCTCTTCAGAGGGTAAGCTGGGGTGCTTTTTTAACTCAAAGGAGAAATAGGCTCATTGACACATTTAATGACATGTGTTAGTATGTGTTAGAACTTTACACTTAAACTTGCATTTCTTTCTTTCTTTTTTTTTTCTAGCCAAACATCATGTCAATGGCAACAGAACAGTCGAACCTTTCCCAGAGGGAACACAGATGGCTGTATTTGGTAAGATATCAACTCTGAAAGAAAACCCAAATTGTGTGCAAAGACTAGTGCCAAATTTCTTAGTTTTAGCAAGTGTCCTCAGGGCTTCAAAATCTGGGCTCTTCTAGATATTTACAAGTTGTTACAGCCAAGAAAACTATTGAGTTCCTAGTAATTTCTGGGGTTGGAAAAGCTTATTCTATAGAATTTAGTGTGCTTTATTTTCTCACGTTGACAACCAAATATCAAACTGAGTATGCTATTTCTTCTGTCCACACTGTGAATTAACCTGCTAATTTAGGGTTTGAGGTTGTCTTTACTAGCAGGGATTTTTTTTTTTTTCCACATGGATATATCTCACTTTGTTAAAGACTGGGATTTAAGTAGTTTTGACTTGTTATTCCACGAAAGTCAGTCTAATTGAATGATCTCTTTCTTCTCCATCATGAATTAAGCACGCTCCTTAAGAGAAAACATTAATTAAAAATGTTTTCAGCAAAGTCCAATCCCTGAGTGGTATACTTACAATGTATAATTACGTGTTTGAGCAGAACTTCTCTGTTAAAATTCCAAGCTGTTTGGTGAAGAGGTCCTTTTTCATCCGTGTTTCCTTCCCTCCGTGCCCCATGTCATCTCAACTTCCTTCAGAATCTCTCTGCACATGGCCCTTTCTTTGCCTGCCTTCTTTTCTCCGTTCCTTTCCTTCGTTACCTCTCCTTCCTTTGGGCCCCCCTCCCACCTCCCCTCCCCTTCTCTCTAGCAATGCTCTGGGATTCATTCCTGTGTTACCTGCTGAACATGACAACCTCTGTCCTCTGGAATTTCAACTGGACATTCAGCTGCCTCCCCTGGTTCCTTCCCCTCCACCTTTAGACAGGTTCTGTGATGTCTCTCATCCTAAAAACGTGAGGTCCCCTGATTTCACGCCTCCTGGAGGCTTCTGTCCTACTCTGGTCTTGATGGTAATCTCCTTTGAGGGTACAAAACTGCTTTGAAGCCCTGAAGTGCGTTTGAACTGGAAATTAGCCTCAGAACAACCTGGTCTGTAAATGAGCACATTCAAAATAGATTGTTCCCTTATTCCCAGAGATGGAGCCAGAGTTAGGCATCAGTGAGGATTAGCAGCTGGAGAGTTATAAACAGGGACCCGGTTCCACTTCAGTGTTGGTAAATCATGCTCTGTGTAGGCTGTCACCTTTTAAAATATGCTGATCAGTGATTAGAAATCATTATGCTCAGAAATTTAAATGGAGAAGTTGATTTTGTAGAAGGCCTAGTGGACTCTCTAAAACATGTGCTAAAATGTTTGATTTGCTAACTTTCCTGTCCCAGCATGGTGTCTGTTATCATGGGACAGCAAATGTCACATGTATCAATGTTCAAAGGGTTCTTTTGATGATTTATTTATTTATTTTCCAGTCTCTCAGATTTGCCAACCCCAGGCATATGAGAAACTAGGTCTTATGTCATATTGGGAAACAGTAAATGACATTAATCCATTATTAGTGGGTTTCCCTCTGTTGTGATATTGAAGTAAAACTTCTTTCTTGAAGGGCAGACTCAGTACCAGATGGGCTGATGACATTGTTTGACTACAGAATTGGAAATAACAGGGAATAAGGTTCTGTGGCAAGCCTTTTTTTTTTTGCAGCAGGCGTTTGGGGTGGACAGGTTTGGTTTATAGCGGCTTACTCAACATCCTTACCCAAGGCCTTCATTGTTTGACTTTCAGCAAGCAACTTCCCCTCTCTAAGCCTCCATTTTTCGATGAGGAGGCTGACGGGTGAGCTCTAAGGCCTCTGCAACTCTAGGCCCTTGGCCCTTACCTCTTATGTATTCAGGACTGAAGGCTCTTGGAGCAGGAGGCAGCTCCTGGGAGGCCCACTGTGCATGGCCAGCATGTGTGGTTTTAGAAGAGATGAATCATGTGCATAATTTCTACAAGTTAACAACATAGAAGAGGCAGAATTATACACATCATAAAATAGAATACGTTTGACATCTAAGAATTCTTACTTTAGAAGTGCAGTTTAGCTCTTCCAGATGCTTAAATTAAGGTCCTATTTTGGTTAAGTATATGCAAGCATTTCATATTAATGTCTTCAAAATGATTCTCACTTTCTATTGCTTGTCCCGCTGGCCTAGGGTGGAGTAGGGGATTTGAGTGGTTTTGAGGGTGGGCTTCTGCCATTCTGGGTTGTTTATCACTGCAATGGAAAGGTCAACTCAGCACAATGCTTGACTCTTGGGAATACATTGGGCATTTCATCCTGCCAGCCCCTTGCAAAGCTGATGGACTCATACTCCTCTTCCTAGCGAGGCCATGTGACTTATCCAGAGCCACTTGGCCGCAGAGGTGGTTGGTGGAACTAGAGTTTGAGCCCAAGTCTAATTGACCCTGAATCCATGTTCTTGTCATGATGTCCCCTGACTTTCTCTGCACTGGTTCAAAGAACCTTGGGAAGGCCTGATAGATTCAGAGACAACTTTCAGCTGGATCCATGCACAAAAGCATGATTTGCAGCCAAGCCCATTTAGCACATCAATTTGTATATTTGCATGCCTTCCCAGAGTGCTCTGAAGGAGTCTTGAGAAGTAGCCTTTGCTGGAAGAATACTGGTTGGAACAACATCTCCTACTACTATCATGCTTTTCCATTTGACCGTAGTAGCATGTATTCACGCACAGGAGGATGTCTTACATTCCCTTGACTGTGAGTTCGCCAAAACAGTGATGGCACTTGTACTTGTTCAAACCCATTCTTCAGCCTTGGAGGTCTTCATATTTTGTGATAAAATAGTATCACCAATTACAATATCATTTTTTTTTTTTTGAGATGTGTCTCACTCTGTTGCCCAGGCTGGAGTGCACTGGTACAATCTCAGCTCACTGCAACCTCCACTTTCTGAGTTCAAGTGATTCTCCTGTCTCAGCCTCCCAAGTAGCTGGGATTACAGGCATGCATCACGACACCCACCTTTTTTTTTTGTATTTTTAGTAGAGATGGGTTTTTTTCCATGTTGGCCAGGCTGGTCTTGAACTCGTGACCCCAAGAGATCCTTCTGCTTCAGCCTCCCAAAGTGCTGGGATTACAGGCATGAGCCATTGCACCTGGCCACAATGTCATTATCTATTGGTTAATCATTTGAATATACCTTACCTTTAGAATGCTACCAACATCAGAACTTTGAAATTTAATCCACTCTACAAATGACTATTGAACTGCCATGAAGCTTTTAGATTAGAATGTGAAATGTCAGGAAGGACAGATAGAGTGTGGGATAAAGGCATTCCAAGGTGAGAAATGCATGAATGGGTCATATCAAGGGATCAGAGAACAGATAGATGATTCCTTAGAAACTGTCCCTGGCATACAGTCTTCACAGATTTTCTTTTGTAGCCCAACAGTTAGTTTTTCTCCTGGTCTTGTTTTTCTGCCCCCACCATTCTTAGCTTCCTCTGTGGCTCTCCCTCTCCTCTGCCCTTTCAGACAATGAGAACAAAGGTAATAGGCTTGGTCCTCCAGGGGGCTTCTCCTGTCTGTGTGTGATGCTCTCTTTCAAGTCAGTGGGAGCCCTCTGCTTGCAAGCTGGAAGTGGAGCCACACATTTTGCAATTACTTCCTGTCTTTGTTCCTGGTGGCTGTGAGTGCCCTTTGGCTCTCACCCCTCTGATGTTTAGAGCGCCCGCCCTGTGTAGTGGGCATCATTGTGCTCCTTTATAAGCAGATAAACTGAGGCACTCAGAGATTAAAGAAATATGGCCGAGGCTTCCTCAGATATGAGAAGATCTTTTGCCACCCTGCTGGGCCTGTCTTAGAAAGGTTTTCTCTGGCTGTCAATATGTTAATGAAAGTGACAGTCCGTTGACCACGGGCCACTCCGTCCACGTGAAGGGCCTGGTTCCAGCCTCGGTGGAGATGTTCGTTCTCAGCACAGACCAGCTACTCATTGCCTTAAAAATACTCCTCAGTCAAGAAGATGTAATTTCACAAGAAAATCAAAGCTTACTAATTGAAAAGACTGGAAAATGCAGGGCAGGGGATTCCAAGCTTAATTTGTGAAGATTTTTGGTACAATTAAAAAATGCCTTATACAAAAAATTAGCTGGGCGTGGTGGCATGCACCTCTAATCATAGCTACTTGGGAGGCTGAGGCAGGAGAATTACCTGAACCCAGGAGGCGGAGGTTGCAGTGAGCCGAGATCGTGCCACTGCACTCCAGCCTGAGTAACAGAGCGAGGCTCTGTCTGAAAAAAAAAAAGTAAACTTTACTCTCTTTGAACATAAATTTGTCATCCAAACTAGGATACATTTGAGAGTGAAAAGGGTGCTATGAGCAGTTATATTGAAATAATGAGGGATAAACCTGGAGGATCTTAGGTAGCTAGGATATAATGTGTCCCTGTAATGAGGTCGTATATTATAAAATATTGCACCAAGAATAGTAAATACACACCGAGTTAAGTAGAAATGGAAAAATAATGAACTTGGATAGACAAAATAAAGTGAACAAATGAAAAAAATTGCAATGACGTAGATTGGAATTGTATATTATGTCACATCCACACTAGTAGTTACGCTAACTTTGGAGATAATATTCTATAAATATTGTTGTATTCTTTCTGAATAATTTCAGTTTGAAAGTTAATTCATATTCATAAAACCTAGTTTGTGATACTTCAGTAAGAGTAAGGGAGTGGATCCGATTTTACAGTTGCAGTTTTAATATTGTGCTAATACTTTCCAGGGATGTAGGTGATTATTTCTTCATTACTTGAGATATTCAGATGCTAGAGTGGTCATCCTTATCCAGTTCGGAAGCGGCTATGTAGCCTTTAAGACCCTTTCTTCTCAATTACTGAGAATTGACTTTGTTTTGGAACGTTGAAACATTAAAAAGAAATTCTGCTAACTCAAAATTCTTTGAACCCATCATTATTTATTTTTTTAATTTAAAATTTTTGTGGGTGCATAGTAGGTGTGTATATTTACAGGGCATGTGAGATGTTTGGAGACAGGCATGAAATGTGTGGTCATCACATCATGGAAATGGGGTGTCCATCCCCTCAAGCATTTATCCTTTGTGTTACAAACAATCCAATTATACTCTTTTAGTTATTTTTGAATATACAGTTCTTACTATAGTTACCCTGTTGTGCTATCAAATGCTAGGTCTCATTCATTCTTTCTCACTATTATGTTTTGCATCCATTAGCCATCCCCATCTTCTCGCATACCCCGACTACCTACCCTGCCCAGCCTTTGGTGACCATCGTTCTACTCTCATCTCCATGAGTTTAATTGTTTTGATTTTTAGATCCCACAAATAAGTGAGAGCACATGATGTTTGTCTTTTTGTGCCGGGCTTATTTCACTTAACAATGTTGTTGCAAGTGATAGGATCTCATTCTGTTTTATGGCTGAGGAGTACTCCGTTGTGTACATGTACCACATTTTCTTTTTTTTTTCTTTTGAGACGGAGTCTCGCTCTCACCCAGGCTGGAGTACAGTGGTGTGATCTCGGCTCACTGCAACCTCTGCCTCCCGAGTTCAAACAATTCTCCTGCCTCAGCCTCCCGAGTAACTGGGATGACAGGCACGTGCCACCACCCCTGGCTAATTTTTTGTCTTTTTAGTAGAGATGGGGTTTCACCATGTTAGCCAGGATGGTCTCCATCTCCTGACCTCATGATCCACCTGCATGAGCCTCCCCAGGTACCACATTTTCTTTACCATTCTTCTGTTGATAGACACTTAGGTTGCTTTCAAGTCTTGGCTATTATGAACAACTGCTGCAGCAAACCTGGGAGTTGAGAGGTCTCTTCGATACACTGATTTCCTCTCTTTTGGGTACATACCCAGCAGTGGGATTGCTGGATCTGAAGGTATGAACCTGTACCATTTAGGAACTCATGTCCAGGCAATTTGGTGAAAGATAAGATTCTGCAGTGAGAAACCTTAATGTTCAGAAATTGATACCAAGCAGCAACAGCAGAAGGACCTCTGCAAATTCTTTGGATTGTCATGAATTTTTAGGCTCCCAGTAACCTGACGGCAATGTCTCTCTGACCTCAAACCACTGGAAAACATGTTTTTTGGGTCATATTCTCTGAAGATTTTTCAAACAAGTCGCGGGAGCAAAAGCCAAGCCGGGGCCTTAGGAAAATGTGCTGTTTGTCACACGGCACATCTCCGTTGACAGCCTAAGGTGCCAAGTGCTCACGAGACCTTTTCTTGAACAGCTGTGTGGATGGACTGGTCCCGGAGCAGGGCCCACGGCTGACAGCAGCCCAGAGACATGCACCTCTCTGGGGTATTCACCTTCGGCCCCTCCAAGGAGAGTGAGATCCATGTAAGATGAACCAATCACAAGAAATTGTTTTCCCCCTGACGTGAATGGGAGGTGAGTTTTGAATCAGCCCCGGTTATTTGTCTGCCAGCCAAGAAAACGTCATTGGAAGCAGCCGGCAATATGTCAGACTTCGAAGGGAGGTGTCTTGGTGTCTCATTGGCACACATCCAGCATGATGTTGGTAAATAACCGAGTCCCGGTGTGGTGTGTTTCTCCCTGAATCTTGACTGGAAACTACTGAAGCCCGTTCTGTGAGCTCTGGAGGGGCAACCACTCATTCCAGGAAAAAGGCCAGAAAGAATGACATTGTAATGTGTTTGTAATTAGCCAAACAATCTAAATTCACAAGATAGTCAGAACTGCAGGCTGCTAGCTGATGCAAAGTTCTTAAATGGTGGAGCACTTGGGGAGATAAAAATAGGCCTTCCTCCCTGGGTAACTTCAAGTACCTTGAGGGGGCAGTGGTCATTGGAGACATAGTTTAAGATGCATTTTATTTTATATATCCTGTACATGATTGCAACTTTTCTTTTCTTTTTTTTTTGAGACGGAGTCTTGCTCTGTCGCCCGGGCTGGAGTGCAGTGGCCGGATCTCAGCTCACTGCAAGCTCCGCCTCCCGGGTTCACGCCATTCTCCTGCCTCAGCCTCCCGAGTAGCTGGGACTACAGGCGCCCGCCACCTCGCCCGGCTAGTGTTTTTTTTTTTTGTATTTTTTAGTAGAGACGGGGTTTCACGGTGTTAGCCAGGATGGTCTTGATCTCTTGAGCTCGTGATCTGCCCGTCTCGGCCTCCCAAAGTGCTGGGATTACAGGCTTGAGCCACCGTGCCCGGCCTGCAACTTTTATTTTCTTCTTGAGTGTCGAGAAGTCAGATAATATAGAGAAGGAGAAAGAGACCTTTGAAAACCTGTGTCGAAAATCTCTTTTGGTTTGGAAAGCATTGGCTATTATGGTGCAGCCACGTTGACCTGGGCTGGTCCAGAAAAGAACAAGTTATGGAGTCACAGAGGAGGGTGGGTTTGGATGTTTAGAGTGTGGAACGTGGACTATAGGTTGGACGATGGCGCAGAATTCTTTGTAGAGGGGAGTAGGTTAGATAATGTTTCATATAATAACACTTCGCTGGTATAGCGAAGCGAACACTTATCCATCAACTTCACCCATTTGGCTTGTAAGTAAGAACCAGAAAGTGAAGCCGTCCTCCCACAAAAAGGTTATGGAGGAGTCTGTAAAGAATTCAGAATTGCCAGAGGTCACTGGAGTCCTATAATCCTGTTGACTCGAGACAAGTGTTTTCCACCTTCTTAAGCCCCATCTCTCAGCTGTGACATGACGAGAAAGCTGTTTACCTCCTAGGACTGTTGTCCGAGTGTCAGGAAATGATGCATCAAGCCCTTGGCATAGGGATGACAGACCAGCCGGACAGGTGCTCCCTGGCGGACCACCTGCTCTCCTCACTCTGGATGAGCTGTGATCAAGTCCCTGCGAGAGTGACGCCAACATCACTAGGCTCTGTGGGATCCATCACCTCTCCTTCGTAACACCAGATGAGTCCCGTAACTCGGGAATTTTGAAGGATAACAGACAGCATTAGTTGATAACTCACCTAATATTGGCTGGGTACTGAGAAGCCCATGTTATTAAACTCTCTGTCAGCCTCACTCTCACCACTTGCCCAAGTGAGACTGGTTGTTTGCTTCTGTGTCAATACAGAGCTCTCGGAAAATACTGTATTTCTCTTTTGGCCTCAACTGTAAAGCTGATCAGATGTAGCTAATTTTTTCACTCTTTACAGTAGTGTACAGCGACCACCCACTTGACTGACCTTTTTACCTTTAAGTTTTGACAACACGAGAGAGATTTATTTTACAAATGTGGTGGACATTTCTTAAATTTCTACAGAGAAAATACATTCAACAGGATGTGCAGGAGAAACAAATATTTTCTAGTGCTTCTCCATTACTTAAATTTTTTAAGAAGAGAAACATAGGTATAGAGAACAACTAAAACTAAAAAAGTTACTCATTATTCAATTTAACCCAACTAGCATTTTTAAGAAAAATACAGAGCAATCAAGGATCAAATGCAGATAATATAAAACATAATATTCTTTTTCTTGTTCTCACTCTCCCCAGCTATTTATCTTGGGCCTTGTTATAAAATGGATTAAAGGAAAATTAAAATATATGCAAGACACAGCCAGCTAACATGCATTAGAATTAGGTAAATATTAGGCCAAAGGAAAAGTAAGTGAAATGAAATACGCAAAGAATGCATGTCGTAATCTTACATAATTTATAAAACTTGATCATAAATTTGGCTCTATGTTTCCTAGCAACAACATGAAGAAAAATCAGTTGGTTGCATGATGGACTTCATTTTTTAAAAATTGTGGTAACATATACATAATATAGAATTTATCATTGTAACCATTTTTTAAGCATATGGTTCAGTGGTGTTAAGTACCTTCACATTGTTGTGCAGCCATCACCACCATCTAGCTCCAGAATTATTTTATCTTCCCAAAGGGAAGCTCCATAGCCACTAAGCTCTGTCTAGTCCTCCTTCCCCCAGCCCCTGGTAACCCCTATTCTGCTTCCTGTCTCTCTAAATTTGACTACTCTAGGGACCTCCTATAGATAGAATCATATAGTAATTACCCTTTTATGAATGGCTTATTCTACTTAGTGTAATGTCTTCAATGTTCATCCATATTTCACTGTGTATGAAAATTTCCTTCTTATCCCTTTGTATCTATAGACCACACTTGGTTTATCCATTCACGTGTCAATCAGTACTTGAGTTGCTTCCACCTTTTGGCTGTTGTGGATAAGGCTGCGATGAACCTGAGTGTACAAATCTCTCTTCAAGTCCCTGCTTTCCATTCTTTTGGGTGTATACCCAGAGATGGAATTGCTGGAGCATATGGTAATTCCATGTTTAATTTTTTGAGGAGCTGCCATATCATTTTCCACAACGGCTATACTTTTACATTACCACCAGCAAACCACAAGGGTTCCAATTTCTCTGCATCCTTGCCAACCCTTGTTATTTATTTATTTTTGAAAATTATAGCCATCCTAATGGGTGTGAAACGGTGATGGATTTCAGTTTTACTTACTGATTCTAAAAATGTACATGCTTGGGGGGATCACACATATTTTGGATTCTGGAACCAGGAAGAAATTTCTTTCAAGAGTACTTAGGAGGACACTGTACTGCAAGGCATTCAGCAGCACTGCTGATGGCACCCTTGGAGCAAGCAGTGCGTGAGTCTCGTGGCTATTTGTCACACTGCTCTTCCCTTTGGGCTTGTGACCCTCTCCCAAGAAGGGATGATTTGACCCTTGCATCCCTGCAGTTGCTAGCATGTTTGTCTGGTGGCTCTGGTTTAACCCAGAAGTTAGTTGTATTATATCTAAAACAAGCAATGGACCAGCTATCTTTTAGGAGATTTTCTGTCAATATCGTTTCTCTCAGTTGAGTTTTAAAAGATATTTGTTTTTTACTTTGCAATTGTTAAAGATTTCAAACAAAAATAGCTTAGTATAATGAAGCCTTGCTCGCTCAGCTTCTACAGTTCTCAGTTATGGCTAAATATGCCTTGTCTACATCCCTACTCCCTCCCCCTCCTCTATCCTAGCATATTTAAAGCGGATCTCAGCTACCCTATCAACTCATCCATGAATATTTTGGTACATATCTCTAAAAGATAAGATGGATTTTTAATACCTAAAATATACTTTTTAAATATCATCAGATCTCCAGTGAGTCCATTTCCCCTGTTGTCTCATAAATGTTTTTAAAACTGTTTCTCTGAATCATGAGCCAGATAGCCTATACATTGCAATTGGTTGATATAAATAGTTTCTTTTCATCTGTAAGTTCACCCCTCTTTCTCTCTCTCTCTCTTTCCCTTGCTATTTATTTGTTTAAGAAATTAAATAATTCAGCCTGTCCTGTTTCCTTCAGTCTTGACCAAATGATCATGTTCATTTGTCCTCTTGTATTTTCTACAAACTGAGAGTTAGAGGCCTGATCAGCATCCGTAAGTGGTGGTGTGTTTCATTCAGGAGGCATTTAATACCTGGTTCCTTTCCTTTTCTTTTCTTCTCCTCTTCTCCTCTTCTCTTCTTCTCTCCTCTCTCCTCTCTCTTTTCTTGTCTTGTTTTCTTTTCTTTTCTTTCATTCAGAGACAGAATCTCACTCTGTTGCCCAGGCTGGAGTGTAGTGGCGCAACCTCAGCTCACTGCAACTTCTGCCTCTCAGGTTCAAGCAATTCTTCTCCTCAGCCTCCTGAGTAGCTGGAATTACAGGTGTCCACCACCACACCCAGCCAATTTTTGTATTTTTAGTAGAGACGGGGTTTCACCGTGTTGACCAGGCTGGTGTCTAACTCCTGACCTCGGGTGATCCACCATCTTGGCCTCCCAAAGTGCTGGGATTACAGGTGTGAGCCACTGTGCCCGGCCCTGGTTCCTTTTCTTTTGGTGAAGTTAGCAACCCCTTACTGATCATTGTCTCAATCCATTATTTACTTGGAAACTGCAAATATTCTAATTCTAGCATTTTTTAAATTTGTGAGCTGAAATATTTCTATAAATAGAGACTTCTCTTTATCAACTATTTGGTTACTGTGAGATCCAGTTTGCTGAAGAAAGCAGGGTAAGTGGTGATTTTCCGTACCTACTGTTTTGCTCCATGTATCTGAGCATGGCTTTAAATGTATACTCCCAAGTCAAAGCATATGTTTGGATAGTGGTTTAAGTCAAAAGCCATTTAACAAAGGCTAGAAACCTCCTTAATTTGACAGAATGACCATTTTCACTTGGGCATTTAACCAGATTATTGAAATTTGTAACCAGTTGGGTGAATACTTGAAAATAGAGCCACAGTACACAGATTGCCGCAACAGATTTGAGTAAAGCAAAGAGCAGGCACACTGTCAGGTGGCGGAAGGCAGGTTCTCAGGCAAAGCTCTCTCCATGGAGCAGCGATCTTCTCTGTCGTTCTTTCCCCAGATCTTGTGACCAGGGCACGTGCTGCAGTGCAGGTTTGAGTCCTGATCCTCAGTAGCTCAGGTTTAAAAAAGCAACTACAGAGAGGGCCTGAGGGTTGGAGGAGGTCTTACTTCTAGTTGTGGAATGCCTTCAAAATGTTAAAATGATAGAAATGGAGAAGCAGTCAAGAAAGTACAAAGCCTGCTCAGGGATGCTGCCCACAGCGAAGATTAACAGCTGGGCCATTGCACCTGGAGCGCTTTTTCACGCCTCTGGTTAATAATTGTGAATGAGTTTGAGGGTAGCAGAAGACACTCCCCAGAGTAGATTTTCCATACTTCCAGTTCTCACAGAAGGTGTAGGTAAAACTGTCCGTGGTTATCACTGACAAATGTTTGGGGATTCAAGAAGGGGAGATATTGACTGACCCACTCCTTTTTTAATCTCATACGTATCTCATGTATGTATTTCTGTAAGTGGTCTCAAATTCTTTTTTGGAACAATGTTGTGTATGAATAAGGTAAATAAAAATAAAACAATTCCCATGAATGAAATTTGTTAGGTCCAGTACAGTGTACACATTTTTTTTTTTTTCCTGGTAGGCAATCAAAATCAAACAGTGCCAGTTCTATTTTTCCAGGAATAACTGGGAATGTTACCACTGAAAGCCTAGGAAATGGGATTCGGTTAAAGCAACATGGTTGAACCGTGTGGAGAAATAGACATTTAGCTTGACATACCTTAGGCCCAAATAGTGTGAACAATGATGCAAGAACCTGTGAACTTTCCCTACATTCTTATGTACAGAGTCTTAAAAGCCCATGATAATTGTATTATTATGTGTTCATAACCACTAGGTGTTATTAGGAGAAATACTTTTCATCATCTTGGGTCATCAGTGTTCCAGACTTAGACAAAGAATTATAGTTGAGAAAGGCCGGGCGCGGTGGCTCAAGCCTGTAATCCCAGCACTTTGGGAGGCCGAGACGGGCGGATCATGAGGTCAGGAGATCGAGACCATCCTGGCTAACACGGTGAAACCCCGTCTCTACTAAAAAATACAAAAAACTAGCCGGGCGATTTGGCGGGCGCCTGTAGTCCCAGGTACTCGGGAGGCTGAGGCAGGAGAATGGCCTAAACCCAGGAGGCGGAGCTTGCAGTGAGCTGAGATCCGGCCACTGCACTCCAGCCGCCTTGGGAGCAACAGTGGTGCCTGCAGATGGATGTCTTTCTGATGTAGGTCCCACCCTATATACTTCCAGATTTCAGCGGAGATTCCAACATTCATGGTAATATGGAAATAATCAGTGATACAGCACGGTAGACATTACCATGAACAAACTCAAAACGATCTTTCAAAAATATGCTTGGCATAAGCTGAGTGAACACATCCTCAGATATGGCCTTCAAGAACCAAGCCTACTCAGGGTGAATCAGCGCTGCGTTTTTGTAGGAAAAGAAATCTTATTTTTTTGGCCATATGTCTGTTCTCTCCTAAAAACCCCTATACGGTCCTTTGAATCTCAACCATCTTTTAATGTGATGACCCTTTTCCAGTTTCCTGATTTCCATAATTCTGCCACTTGTCAGGTCAGGATGGAGCTGTTCCTAGTGGGAGCCTGCGTCCATCTTGCTTCCAGCACCCTCATATGGATTCAGTGCTCGGTGACGTTCTTATTACCCTTTCTTCCACTAGCATTCTATTTCCTCAGCACATGACCTTTGTCAGGGTGGCAGTGACACTCACATTGGGAAGCATGGAAGAGTTTTGATTCATCTCACAAGGACATGAAGGGAGGACTGGGGAGGGTCACCTGGGGAATTTCAGGAATGTGTTGACACTAGGAAGAGGAAGTGACAGCTACCTGAGGACAGATGAGCACGGGAACCATTTCCCAGTTCCTTGCTCTTGGCTGAATAACTTGTGCCTGGCAGGTGTGTCTTTGGCCAGGCCTAACGTTGACAGCTCTTCCGTACAGATACGCAGCGGGGTGGCCACATAATGGGGAAAGCCCACTGGCATGGAGTCTGTGTGTTGCTCTACTTTCCCATGGGCAGAAAATGAGAGCTGCCTTCCCGAGTGAATAGCTGGTGCATGCTTTAATCCTGCTGCCAACCCTAATACATAGGTCTGCAGTGACGCATAAGAAATGACCAGGCCTCTGCACCAGCTGAATGACAAATAGCTTTTCAATTGCCATGAAGGTTTCGGTAACTCTATTGAAGTTTTTGTCCCCTTTTTTCTCCCATAGAAGACGTGTTTACTCTACCTCGTAACGAAGAGGCTGTTAAACGCTTCTACCAGCACCACCCAGCTTTCCCATGTGTATATTAAGCTCCATATTATAAAAAATATATATATGTGTATATGTATGTGTGTGTGTGTATGTATGTGTGTATATATATGTGTGTGTGTGTGTGTGTGTATATATGTGTGTGTGTATATATGTGTGTGTATATATATGTGTGTATATGTGTGTGTATATGTATGTGTGTGTGTATGTGTGTGTATATATATGTATGTGTGTGTATATATATGTGTACATATATGTGTGTATATATGTGTGTGTGTATATGTGTGTGTGTATATATGTGTATATGTATGTGTGTATATATATGTGTGTATGTGTG
>NW_012115267.1:2413912-2430297 GCF_000951035.1 Colobus angolensis palliatus
TGTGTGTATATATATGTGTGTGTATATATATGTGTGTATGTGTGTGTATATGTGTGTGTGTATATATATATATATTTGTTCTTTACACTTAACTCTGAGATGAGAAAACTGAGGCTCAGAGACATTGACTTCCCCAGGGTAAGGCTGCTAGTTAATGGCAGAACTAGTTAATGGTCTGGCACTGAGATTATTTATTCACATATTCATCAGATGGTTTATTTATTGCAACAGGAGACAAAAATATCTCTCCTCTCAAGGAGCTTATACTCCAGTAGGGTGAGACAGAAAATTAGATAAATATGTAAAGCATATGGCATGTCAGATTATGATAAGTGCTGTTAATTAAAATAAAGCAGGGGAAGAGAATAGGAAATGACAGGCTATGGTTGAGGGGTTGTAATTTAAGATAATGTAGTCAGGGAAGGCATGAATGAAAAAGACCTGAGAGAAGTGAGAGAGGTTGTCTTGCAGAGATTTATGGAAAAAGTGTCCCAGGCAAAAGGAATGCAAGTGCAAAGGCCCTGAGGCAGGAGTGGCCTGGCTGAGGCCTGTGTGGCTGGCCTGTAATCAGCAAGGGAGGAGAAGAAGCAGCTGAGGTCAGAGACTAGGAGACCATGAAGGGGAATTCATGGGTAATTGTGGGGACTTTAACATTTGTTTTGCATGCTATACGAAGTCTAGAGGATTTAAGGCAGAGGTGTGACGTGACTGTTTTTTTTGTTTTTTTTTGTTTTTTTAAGTCACTTTGCCCTGTTGAAGATGGCATGTTATATTGGTGAGAGATGCAGCAGGAATACCACTTAGGAAGCTGTTGCCTCCTACTTCAGTACTTTCGGCTTGAACATAACTGCTTTTAATAAAAAAATAATAATAATAATAAAGCTTTAGGCCTTGTCAACCTTTCTCAAATGCCATATTTTCATAGTTTTGTAAGGTTTTCTTTCCCTCTGTTTTAAGAAGTTAAATAGCCCTTTTAAATAACACATTAGCTTGGCTATTATCAAAAATACGAAAGATGACAAGTGTTGTGAGGACTCTCACTGTTGGTGGGATTCTAAATTGGTACAGCCATTATGGAAAACAGTATGGAGATTTGCAAAAAAATTTAAAACAGGACTGTTATATCATTCAACAATTCTACTTCTTCATATCTAAAGGCAATGAAATCACTGTCTCAAAGAGATATTCATACTCTCATGTTCATTGAGGCAGTATTCACAACAGCCGAGATACAACGTCTATCAGTGGGTGCATGGGTTAAAACCTGCAGTACATATACACAATGGAATACCAGGCAGTCTTAAGAAAGAGGGAAATCCTGTCGTTTGCAACAATATGGATTAACCTGGAGGATTATGCTAAATGAAGCCAGGCATAGAAAGACAAATAGTGCACCATCTCACCCATATGTGGAATTTTTGGAGAAGTCAAACTCATCAAAGCAGAGAGTAGAATGATAGTTACCAGGGGCTGGAGAGATGTTGGTTGAAGGATACAAAGTTTCAATTAGACTTGAAGAATAAGTTCTGGAGATCTTGGTGGTGATAGTTAATAATAATATATTGTACACTTGAAAATTGCTAAGAGAGTAGATTTTAAATGTTCTCACCACAAAACAATAAGTGTGTGAGGTGATAAGTATGTTACTTAGCGTAATTTACTTATTCCACAGTGTGTACATATATCAAGACATCACGTTGTACACTATAAATAAAATTGTATTTGTCAATTAAAAAGTAAATTTATAAAAAGTGACACTAGCAAAACACAGATACAAGTGCCTAGAGAGTATTTAGGTATTATTATCACTTTACTTATAGGTCAATATTACTTGCATTTTTAGATAGAGTGGTTTGAATTAAACCACTCAGAATCATGTTGAAAGTGTGCATTGGATCTCATACAAAATGGGTCATTTCATGAGAGTTGAAGTTGAAAAGCACTTCAGATTGTACTTCTGGTATACTTGGGATGGAGCACATGTCAAAGGAACATTGTAATGTGATTTAGAATATGAAATCAGTGCTTGAAATAAGACTAAAAGGCATTAATGAAGTAAATCAGTGTTTCCATCTATCTTTTAACACTTTTACCTTCACAGACCACTGGGATAGAATGTCAGATACTGGTTATCAGCTAAATTTGGGTTTCAGTCAGTGAATTTGAAGACAGGTCAATAGAAATTATCCAAACTGTAGCACATAGAGAAAAACTGTTTTTATGGAATGAACAGATCCTCAGTGATTGTGAGAGAGTGCCAGGTGGTGTAATGTATGTGCAATTGGAGTGTCACCAGAAGCCCAGACAGATACTGGGACAGAAAATGTATTTGAGGAAATAATGACCACAAATTTGATGAAAAATTGTAGGGGTGGAATTAAGATGAATGCCAAATCTAGAGAGTTAAAGGCAGGGGTCAAATCAAGACCATGGCACAAAAGGTTTTGGGTGGGGAGAAATATTAATATAAAATGTGAAGACCCATCTTGCTCAAAGACCACCCCTGTTTCATTTCCCCACTTCCAATTCCTTTTAGAACAAATGGGTTTTGGTGACAGTGTGTTGAGATGGAACACACAGGCTTGGACTCACATCTGGGTTCAAACCCCAGCTCTACGTCTCACTAATTCTAGGTCCATGGCAAATCACTACTGTCTGCATCCTAGAATCATCATTTGTTCAGTGGACATAATGATATCTCTTTGGCAAGGCAGGTCTAAATGGTATAGAATATATACGTTTTATAGGGTGGTGATGGGCACATCATAGCTAGGCCCTCAACAGATAGTAGCTTCCTTCTCCCGCCAAACCAATTCTTCTTGTGGTTATCTGGCGTCACCATTCACCCACTTAGCTATAAACTGGATTAAGAAAATTACACTTTTTACAAAGGGCATCAAGAACTATGGAAATGATAGGATCATCTTTGCATTTTAGAATGATTGCTCCAGCCTCAGTGTGAAGAATGGCATGAGGGTGTGAGACAAGATTTGAAGAAACCAGGTTGGAGTCTCTTGCTAGTCCCCACATACCTCTTCATGCCCTTCCCAAACAAACAACTGTATTCTCCTTTTTCACAAAAGACCTTGATTTTCCTATTTAAGCCACAGCTTCAACTATTACCAGAAAAAATTATCTGGGTCCCCTTTTCTCAAGGGCGGAGAGGGCACACTCTTTAATGGGTTAGAGATGGGGGCTGGACCAGGTGGTAGTTTTGTGCATGGAGGTCAGTGAACAGAGCTGAGAGTCCCTCTACTGAGAGTCCCTGGATTCGTCACCACCTCGTTTCTAAGAGATTTGATTACTTCCCTGTCAGAGAGAGACACTCCTAATAGTACAGCTATGATCATATCGTTCCTTTGCTAGGGAAATCTTGGTCACTAGAAAGATTCCTGCACTCCTCAGTCTGACGTTTAAGGTCTTGTAGAACCTAATTTCAATCTACTAGCCTTTTTAAAATGCATACTACTACTAGGGCCAGGTGTGGTGGGCTCATGCCTATCATCCCAGTACTTTGGGAGGCTGAGACAGAGGATCACCTGAGGTCAGGAGTTCGAGACTAGCCTGGCCAACATGGCAAAACCCCGTCTGTACTAAAAATACAAAAATTAGCTGGGCATGGTGGCACGTGCCTGTAATCCCAGCTACTCCGGAGGCTGAGGGAGGAGAATTGCTTGAACCCGGAGATGGAGGTTCCAGTGAGCCGAGATCACATCATTGCACTCCAGCCTGGGCGACAGAGTGAGACTCCATCTCAAAAATAAGTAAATAAATACATACATACATACAACTTCTCACCCAACCTGTGTTGAGGCCTTGTCATCTCATCCCTTACTCTAACCACTTCACACCCTCCCACGTATTCAATTGAAATGCTACTCTTCCTTGAAGTCTCTGTGACTTTCCTCAGTCCTTCCGCCTCAACCCTTCTTTGTGCCTTTGTTCATGGGATAAGGTTTGTCGCCTTGCGTTATGATTAGAGATTGAATGGATTACCCATCTCTGCCTGTGCTTTTGGATGATAGGAACTGGTCTTGGATTACCAGGGCCTAGTCTCAGATATAAGCCCTGAATATAAATACTTGTTAGATGAATCACAGTCTTCACGTTGTTGATAGAAGTGGGAAAAATTCTTGGTATTCATTTATTTAATGTGCCCAGAGTTGAGTAAGAACTAATTTTAAAAGTTTAGGTTTGGATAGAGGAGCAAAAAGTCATAGAGAGGGACTTGAAGAGGAAGTCTCAAGGAAACTTCTGGAAGCTTCTGTGGGCTTTAGCTGTTGATGGGCTGATGCTCTTTATGGTGACAGCTCTCAATTTGGTGTAGATATCTCACCAGCCTAGTTTTCTGGGTACTCGTTGGATGAGTGACACTCCAGAGCCTCAGAGAGGAGGGACGCAGGGTGCAGGTGCTAGGTGAAGGGAACTTGTGTTTACTGACCATCTACCGGGTGCCAAGCCATGCTGAAAGGCAGAGATTTCCAAGAGAAGAGAATGGTTGGGAGATAGGAAAGTGTTAGAGGAAGTGTTCTATCCATGCCAGAAAGAAATAAGGTGTAAAAGACTGTGTGGCATGCCATAGGAGAAATGGGAAGTGTTAAATTCCTCAGATTCACTGCACAGTAACTAGGGGAAGAGCTCATGATGCTAGTCAAGTTATTTCTTAGCCTCTGGACCTCATGGTTCCTGTTATGAGATTTGGCTAAGCTAGTGGCAGAGAACCCCAGCTTCTAGTGTTTTCTTCACCCCATTTCTACAGCAGGTGACTGATCAGGTGACTATGAGGGAGGGGTCACATGTGATGAAAACACTGAGTATCTCAAACCAGCTCTCTTGCCTAGGCCTCAGTTTTGAATGTGGTAGATGAAAGGCTTGACTTTTTGCTAATAGTTCTCCCAGCTCTGCTGTTCCTTCTGGGATGAAATGGAGTGATCCAGGCTGATCCGCTGATGTTTTACTGCTTCTCAAGAATGCTAAGAAGAGGGTCCCATTGTGGCTGCAGATTGCTTTGGGGACCTTTCATGGAAATTTCTTCATCTGGGACCTCTTTCCCACATCCATATATGTTATGTTTTCTCTTAGGATTAAGCTGGAGCTGAGAGCATTCTACTGTATTAATCAACACCTACTGCAATGTCATGGTCATTGGCTCATTGGAATTCCATAGATCTCCTACCTACCCTAGTAGGGAAAAGCAAATTGCAAAAACCGTAGAAAAGGCAGTGCCCATGAACAGACACATTTAGGAAATAGAAAATTACTAAAGGATGCCTCTTTGGCAAACTGGGTGCTATCTATCTATCTATCTATCTATCTATCTATCTATCTATCTATCTATCTATCTATCTCTATCTATCTATCTATCTATCTATCATCTATCTATCTATCTATCTAATCTATCTATCTATCTAATCTAATCTATTTTTTTCTTATTCTTTTCTTTGCCCCAGGCCAGCTGATGTGCATATTTCTCAGGTCCTGTTAAAGCTCTACAGCTCATTCTCAGCCTGCCTGATCTCAGCCTTGCTCTCAGGTCCTCAGGAGGAGTTTGGTTCTCTTGGACCGTTGTGCTACTGGCTATTTAATCCTTTATTGTCACCATGTCCAGCTAGCAACCAGTTGCCTTCCAGCAGCTGGGAGAACTGTGCTGCTCCAGGGAGCTGGCTTGAGAAGCCCAGGCTTCCACGAGCAGAGGTCATTCTGTCTAGAGATCCATGGCTCACCTGTCCATCCCTGGGGAGCAGCTGTGGCTCCACTGTCCTTCAGAGATACAGACATAGTGGGGCATATTCTAAGGAGAGCAGATAGTAAGTGGATCCCAAAATGTGTCGAACGAGGAGCAGATGAAGGAGGTCGGCTTCTGCTTGGTGATAACGAGGCCCATGGAGTTACCAGAGTTGTCTTCAAGAGGTCAGAGTGTTGGCAGGTTGTCATGAGGAAGAGGAGCTAAATTTGTCCCTTGTGATCTCAAGGGAGAGGATTAAAGTGAAGGAAGAAACATTCCAGGGGTTTGATTCAATGTGGGAGTAGCTTTCAAGCTCTCCTTAGATCTGTAGAGGGGAGTGGGCTACTTCAAGAGGCAGAGGGTAATTTGAGCTTTGACTGAACACCTGTTTGCTGTGATATGAAAGGGGTCATGAATATTTGCAGGGCATTGAGGTTAGATGAGAAGGAAGGTCCCTTCCAACCTTGGAATTCTGATTCTTGACCCCTCTTGGTAAATACAGACCTGGTACTCTTCAGAGAATATTCCTGGGGTCAAGGCTGAAATACAGCAATGTGTATAAAGAACCTGGAGCTGCATTAATCACTGTGCAGAGGTACAGTGGAGTGTACACGTGCGTATGAGCACGTTTTAAATTAGGGAAGGGGCTGAAAAGAAAAATTAATCAAATTAAAGCAGCATTAGGAATGATGTGGACAGAAGGTAATTAGTTGCCATCAAATACTGAAAATATCAATCAGATGCTAATTACTATATGGTTTCTTTTATTAGCAGAAGGTATTTTCAAATTTTGTAGTTTTCAATCAAGAGTAGGGATAAGGAAGGTGTCTTGTGGAATTATTTAACATGATGTAGGTTTTCAGAAAAAGAGCACAGAAGATACATTGAAATGTTTACATTTTTGCCATGTGTTCATCTTTCTTGTTCCTAGCATCATAGAGCTGAAATCTGTCTTTGAATCTCCCCTCCCCTGCTCTCTTCTTTCCTGGATAGCTGACTGGAGGAGACTTACTCCAGGCCACCAAGTTGGTGTCTGGGAATGTGTGTCCATGGTCAGGGTCTGGCTGTCTCTCATCCACTGAGCTTCCTTTCTAGAGTTGAGCTTAGGATATTTCTGGTCTCTGCCTATGTTCCACCTTCTGATCAAGGACCCACAGCTATCCAACTGTAGCTGGAGTTGAGGGTCCCTTTGTTGCCCTGGTCAGGGGTCTCATCAAGGTGTCACCCTTCTGCCTTTGAAGAGGCCAGGGGAGCCATGGAGAGGAGCACCTTGGAAACACGCTGCACGTGGTGTGCTGTGTCTGTGCTCCTGACTCTACATGTACTTTATTGATATCAAGTAAATGCCCACTACAGAAAATGCAGCTCTAATAGGGTACTCCATAAAATTATGCTCCCTTCCCGAGATCCACGTGAACTGCCTGTCATCTATCAGGTGTCGCTGAATCTCTGTAATGAATAATTCGATACCACAGCACCATCCTTCAAACCCTGTGTCTGAACAGGGAGGCTCTTAATTCAGCTTGCTTGCAAGCATCCATAGTGGTCCACAGAGACCAGCTTCTGAAGTTGTTTCCAGGGAAGTATAGCAGAAAGGACGTCGGCTTTGAATTCCAGGTCTTCCTGCATGGGAATCCAGAGTCTGCCTTGGTTCTGTGTCTTTGGGCAAGTGACCTAACCTCCCTGAATCTCTGTTTTCTCATCCTTAAGTAGGGGCTAGTAGCATCTTCCTTATGGTGTTATCAAGGGATTCCACGTGTACAGAGATACCCGTGTGTGGCTCATAGCAGGCATTTGGTGGATACAAACTCCTTTATTCCTTTCCCTTAACTTCCTTTTTCTTCATACTCTGTCCTAGAAAAGGATACCCACTTACTTGCTGTTTGTAGGGAAAATTTTATTTACCCACTGATCACAACTGTAGTGTCACAGTTAAAGTTGAGGAGAAGAAAGAAAGAGGAAAAAAGGTTTTGATTCTCCTTATTTCATTCCACAGAGCCATCAGATCATTCTGTGACCAACTGGAATGTTACAAATAATTTAGTTGTACTCATTTTTTAGATGACAGACTAAGGCTTCAGACATCCCGGTATGTGACCCAGAGACACGCACTCACCTGTCCTTGGATTATTTGCAGGTTTTGGGTGACAAAGACCTGGCTGGTGACACTGAGCAGGAGATGGTAAGAAGGTCAATATATGAAGAAACATTAAGCTTTTGCAAAGCTGTGGGTTCAGAAGTAGCCATTAGAGAGGGATCATCTGAGCTGGGTGATAACCAGAGGGTTCTATGCTTGAGAAATGGAGAAACTGGCTCAGGAATTCTGCAGGCAGAGTCCAGAGAGGCTGCTATGAGGCTGCAGTATGGTACCTTTCATCTGAGGATGGGGGTCTGGCTCTGAGGCTGTACCACGGCATGCTGTGATTCTCAGAGATCAGGGTTACCAGAGGAGCAGCTGTGGCCTCGGGTGGACTGAGAGGGGGTTTAGAGGGTGTGCCTGCATATGTGGGGAGGGCAGAGGTGGCACAGGCAGGGAGCCTGAGAGAAGAGAGTGGACACGAACACTTACTGAGTGCCTCAGAGATGAAATCCCCTCAGTGACTGTCAACAATATTCTCTTTATTCCTAGTTTGTAAATGAGGGAAAAAAGGGTTAGAGAACACAGAGTGCTTGCCCGAGGCACACAGGTAGTGTTTCAGCACGTAAGTCTGATGGAAATATGCCCCGTTCAGCACTTCTGAATCCATGTCTAGAGTGTAGGAATTTGGAAGAGGAAAGGGAGGGGTGAAATGGGAGCTCTTTTCCTTTCTATGTTTAACTCTACGTTCCCTGCCCTCCCCGTATAATCATTGAATTTCCACTTTTGAAGCCTCAATGGATGGGGCTGAATTCTCCATAAACTGGCATTCTTATTTTTAGGAATCCCTCCATTATGAACTACACTACATTGATAAAGATGCTCTGTTACAATTTCCAAGTGTTACAGTTTAATTCAGCAGATGTTTTCTACCTGAGGAGTCTCATATGTACAAGGTGCATGCTGAGCTATGTGACAGTCTCCAGGGAGGTGGACCCCATGTTCAGAGTTCACTGCAGAGAGGGGGTTACAGGGAAGCCAGCAGTCATTCCGTAGGGTAGACTATGTACATGCCTGAGTTAAGGGGGCTCGGACATTATTTGGGGTTTCAAGAAGACAGCTTTGTATCTGATTGACATTCTGGAAAGGCTTAAGGGAGAAGGTTCTACCTGAAATGGCACTGGGTGGATGGGCAGGGTTTCCTCAGGTGGAGATGGGGGTGTAGGAAGTGACGTATGCACACGGTCAGGAGAGTGGCCGTAAGACAAAGGTTCAGGTTGGCTGAGGGTGGGATATGGGTGTTAGAATTTCAACAACTGCCCTTATTTTGTGGGTTATAAAAGTAATGCATGCCCATTACAGAAAATTTGGAAAATACATGAAAATACAAAAGAAAAGCACAGGCAACCATTATTCCAGTATTTTATTGTATTTTCTTCCAGACTATCCGTCAGTCTGTATAAACATCTTTTAAAAACTTCTTTTGACAGTTGGAATGCATACTTCTTATAGAAATTTGGAATATACTGAAGAGCAAAAAGAAGAAAATAAAAATCACCTATAATCTTAGTCAATAAGATTCTTAAGACTCTTTAAGATTCTTGCATTTTACCTATTTGTGGGCTTGTTGTTGTTGTTTTAATTGAGATGGAGTCTTGCTATCGTTGCCCAGGCTGGAGTACAATGGCATGATTTTGGCTCACTGCAACCTCCGCCTCCCAGGTTCAAGCAATTCTCTTGCCTCAGCCTCCCAGGTAGCTGGGATTACTGGCATGTGGCACCACGCCAGGCTAATTTTTGTATTTTTAGTAGAGATGGGGTTTCACCATGTTGGCCAGGCTGGTCTCAAACTCCTGACCTCAGGTGATCCACCCACCTTGGCCTCCTAAAGTGCTGGGATTACAGGCATGAGCCACCATGCCCAGCCTGTTTTGTGGTTTTAAAGAATGAAGATGACAGTTTTGAAAATGCATGAGATTGAGACAGACTGGAAGGGATGAGAAAGACGGCAAGGAGGGAGCTGAGGCGGGCAGACAGGGAAGAGGCTGCCGTCACCCTCCAGCTGGGAAAAGAAAGGACATAAAATTTGAGAGACTGGAAATGGTTTCGTTTGAAACGAGCAAGAGGGAAGCACAGAGGGGACTGCCAACTTTTCTGTGAAGGATCCGGGAAAATGGTGATGCTGTGAAAACAGAGACAGAAGATAGTGACTTGGTAGTCACCTTGGTGGTAGCTATATTGAATTTCAGGTATCAGGCAGACTTCCAGGTGGAGATCCCGAGCAAGAGTTGGAAATGCCTGTCTTTTTTAAGCTTTCTCAGGTGGGTGGTTAGGGGTTCAACATCTCGATTTAAGAGTCATTTTCAGATGGATGATATGTGGTTTGAACTACATAGAAAAAGGCTGTTCTAAGAGTATAAAAAGGGCCGGGTGCAGTGGCTCATAGCCTGTAATCCCAACACTTTGGGAGGCTGAGGCAGGCGGATCACCTGAGGTCAGGAGTTCGAGACCAGCCTGGTCAACGTGGTGAAACCCTGTCTCTACTCAAAATACAAAAATTAGCGGACATGGTGGCGGGCGCCTGTCGTCCCAGCTACTCAGGAGGCTGAGGCAGGAGAATCACTTGAACCCAGGAGGCGGAGGTTGCAGTGATCGGAGATCGCACCATTGCCCTCTAGCCTGGGTGACAGAGCAAGCCTTTGTCTCAAAATAAAATAAAAATAAAAATAAAAGGGCAAAAAGGAAAGTGTAAAGTGTGTACTTTATAGAAAGCTAAAATAGGCAAAGCCAGTTTGTAACTTTGAATGGTCAGCAGCTGTGACGGGACTGGGGCACGTGCACAGCCTGAGGGCGGAATGACTGCCACTCCTCCTATCCAGCCTAACCTTCTAGGATCCCAGGCGTGGAGGCTGCCTTAGAAATTGTTGTGTACGTGACTGTGTCCTGAGTGAAGTCTAAAAGCAGGGGAAAGAGCTGGAAGAGAGGGAGCATTTGGATAAGACGCTGAAGGAACATGCGGTAACTGCACATGTTCTAATGAGAGCCCAGCCTCCCTGTTGGTTTCCACTCTGACGAGACAGACTGCTCTTTCTACCCCATCTGTTGTTGGAGGGTTTGTTATTCAGTGGTACCCTTAGTAGGCAGAGGTGAAGAGTGGGGCATTCTAGTTAACAGGAATGTGCTAGTTAGCAGAGAATGGGGTGTACTAGTTAGTAGAACTTGCCCTAGCCAATTTGCATAGTGATCCCGTAGGACATGTCAGATCAGGAAGACTGCCTTTCAAGAGTGCTGAAGCTGTAGTGGTTGGCCTCTTAGCTACTTTTAGAAAATCACATTTTAACAATCAGAATCTCAGATCTTTACCAGTCAGGTCAAAATTTGCAGTGTCAGTGTGTTTTGGAAAAGAGCTGTATGAAAATTTGAACTTTCTTTAAAGTTCTTTCTGAAGATTTCATATGAGATCACAAATCTTAAGGGAAGCTAAAATCTCACAATAAAAAATCTCGTAGATATTCATGAGTAATGACAGATTAAAATTGTGAGTAGAAATGCAGGAATCTTCAGGTAATTCTAAATAAAAACAATCTAGTAGGATTATTGGAAAATTCTTGTCAAGTAATGATTTTGTAATGATTGTGCCAAAAATGTAAATCTGATTCAGTGATACAGTTGTAATTTGATATATTCTTTAAGTCTCTTAGGTGCTTAAATCATCATGTAAGTTTGAATATTTTTTTCCTTCAATTTAAAACTTTATTTCTACAGAATGTAGATGTCCTTCAGAAGTTCCTAGGGGAGGTGGTGGTGGTGGTGACAGGTAAATTCATTGCGCCTATGACTTCCAAAGGCCAGTTTTCAGACCACTGCCATCAGTATCACCTTAGGTTAAATATTTTGTAAGGAACAATTTAGATATATTCTGTAAAAGGTACCTTTTATGCTTTAGTTCAGGTCCTCAGGGTTTACCTGTTTCTTGTTGTAGCCACTGCTGCAGCAGTGAACCCTGGGAACTCTAATCACCTTCATGTAAGTACAACTTGAAAGTGCTTCTCTCCTCTTGCCATCTGCCCAAGGTGACACACCCACATGTGTGCAACTGTGAAAACAAGCCTATAAGCTCAAATTCTAAAGAATATGAATCATGTGAAGAAAGGCGGCAACAATATGAATAAATGAAATATAAATTCACTCATGAAGTTAATTTTTTGAAACAAGCTGAAAACCATTTTAAAATGTGTGCTTAGGATGTTCAAAGAGGTCAGAGAAGGAATAACAGGAGGATACGACAGAAAATAGGCACAATAAAATGAACTAAATATAAAACTTGGAATAAAAATAGCTATTGAAATAATTCCATACATGGAACTCTTAGATTGAACCCAGTTGATGAAGGACTTAGTTCATAGTTCTAGTGAATAGTTCTGATGCAACTAGATCAGGGAAAAGAAGAATGTATCAATTAATCAGCAGTTAAATGACACAAAGGATAAGTGGAGATGTCCCAACTGACATGTAAAAGGAGTTCCAGAGAAATAGAATTGCAAGAATAGTGGAGAAGCAATTTGAGAATATAATAGCTGAAGACGTTTTAGAAATAAAGATGTGAATCATATTGAAAGTATATTTTAAGCCCTAAGCAAGATAAATAAAAATTAATGACATCTGGATTTATAATAATTAAACCCCAGAATATTAATGAGAAAATGTTAATAACTATAGAAAGAAAAGACATTGCCTACAGAGAAATGACCATTAGACTGACAGGAGACTTATGAATGCCAATGATCTTGAGAAAATAATGGAGTAACATCTTCAAAGTATTGATGAAATTTATACCCAGCTAAACTTTCATTCAGTAGTATAGACATAATAGAAATATTTCAGATATAAAAAAACAAGAGATTTTATAACTCATACACAGTTACTATAAAGCCTCTTAAAAATACTTCAACAAGATGAAGAATTAATGTAAATGAATGACATAAAGTATAAGAAACAGTAATGAGTTCAAAAATGATTAAAATGTTGATCACTGAAACAATTGTAAGAAAACCATTTGTGTGTGTGTTAGAAAAAAATATAAAAAGACAAATCTTTACACTGTGGTAATGAGATAGAGATTGTTCAGTGTGAGGGGTCATGAGTTTGGGAGAAGGTCGGAAATACTAACTTCAAACTTGGTTAGGAAAACATGATAGTGAAGTGGGTATGTAACAATTGTAAGGGTAAACACTAGAAGAAAAATTTTTGTTTTCTTTTTGCCTCCAAATTGGCCAAGAGTCAAGAGCAGTCAGAAAAGACTAATAGAAGATAGAAAATGAGGGAAAAGAAATAAAGGGAGGAGGATGGTAAGTAGAAAACACAAAATGAGGTTATGGAAAGAAGTTTAAGTAGCCAGAGTAAATATATTAAAATCATTAATTAAAGGAAGAGAATATCAAATTGGCTAAGAACCAAAATCCTGTTATATGTTGCTTGCAAGAAAGGTACCTAAAATAATGACACATGGAAAGGTTAAAAATGAAGACTTGGAAAAGATATGCCTGGTAAATGAATACAAAAAAGGTAATGTAGGCATCTTAATATTAGAAAAAATAATTTTAAGAACAAAAGGCTTTAATAGCATTAAAAATACTAAACAATAACAGAATAATAGCAAGAAGATAAACAATAATAGACTTGTGTATGCTAATAGCATAGCCTAAACTGTGTATAAGAAAGATTGACAGAACTAAAAGAGCAACTGAAAAATTCACAATCATAGGAGGAAATTTTAATTGACTCTCTAAGAATCAGATGGCTCAGTTTGCCAGAAAATTAAACATATATAGATGATTTAAGTAACAAATTGATAAGCTTTTACATAAATGTCTGTAAAACCCTGTACCTAAATATAGAGAGGAATTTTATGCTTTTCAAGTACACATAGAATATTTACAAAAATTCACCAGGTTGTAGGTGACAAAATAAGCCTCAACAAATTTCAAAATAATGAAGACCACATTTTCTTAACACAATGCGATCAAATTGGAAATAAAATTGTAAAAGTAGTATACCAGACAGACCATATGTTTGAAAACAAAAATGTATACTTTTAAGTAATTCATGGGTTAAGAAGGAAATGAAATGGAAATTACATTAGAATTCTCTACTCTTTCTGGCTGTATGGAAGGCATACTAAAATCAGTGTTTTTATACACCAGTACTAAGTAATACAAAAGTATGGTAGAAAAAACAGTATTTATAACAGCACCACAAATCATGGGGTACATAGAACTATATGTAATACAAATGTTTAAGATCTTTATTTATTTTTTTGCGATGGATTCTCACTGTGTCACTCAAGCTGGAGTGCAGTGGTGGAATCTCAGCTCACTGCAACCTCTGCCTCCTGAGTTCAAGCAATTCTTCTGCCTCAGCCTCCTGAGTAGCTGGGACTATAGGTGCATGCCACCACACCTGGCTAATTTCTGTATTTTTTAGTAGAGAAAATACTAAATATGTTGGCCAGGCTGGTCTTGAACTCCTGACCTCAGGTGGTCTGGCTGCCTCGGCCTTCCAGTGTGCTGAGATTGCAGGCATGAGCCACCATGCCTGGCCACATGTTTAAGATTTTTATGGAGAAAATTATAACTTGGTATTGAAGGACATCCAAGAAGACTTGAACAAATGGAGAGCTATGTTATTGTTTTCATAGTAGTAAAGTGCTATGTGCATTTATACCTTGCCTAAGTCCTCATTCTACCACGTTAGCTAACTCTCTAGCTGATAATGCAAACACTAACTGGGGGATTTTATTTATAAGGGCTCTAGAATAAAATACGAGTTATTCACACTAGCGCCACCTGTTAACTAGTATTCTGAACTAGTTAGTGCAGCTTTTCATTGTGTTGTGGTTGGTCTCATAACTAGGTTGAGTTTTTCTCCTCTGCTAAGAGGAAACAGTACCGAAGTTCTTTTTCTTGTGACATTTGTATTATAAAAACTTGGTGTGGGGGTGGAGCACAAAGCTCCAGCCCCCTGAACCCTCTGCCAGTTAAGATGGTGTTGGGTTAGGTTACGTCTGGTTACTGTCCTGGGAAAATCACTTTTATAGAGATGACCTTCCAAGTGGTTTTCAATTTATCTTTCTATTGAAGTTTTTAGGTCAATTATATATGTTGACTAAATTTACAAATAAACTTGTGTGTCCAAAAAAATTACTAATATGACAAAATATTTCTAAATTCATCTATAAGTTCAATGTAATTCTATTTAAAAATTTTAAAGGATATTTTATGGAATTTGACAAGCTGATATTAAAGCTAAATAGTAATAGGCCAAGAATAACAAAGAAAATTTTGAAGAAGTACAAGGTAAGAACACTTATTCTACTAGGTATTTTGACTCATTAAAACTAGCCTGATTACCACCCCCTGATATTTTCCTACAAATCTACTCCATTCACAAGGTTCCCCACTTAAGCCAGTAATCTTCGAGTCAACCATAACCCTCTCTTTCTCTCAAACTCTGTGTCAAATCTGTCAGGAAATCCTTTTGGCTCTATCTTCAAAATATATCCAGAATCTAATCATGACCCATGACTTCCTCTGCTACCACTTGGTCTAAACCACCATTATCTCTTACCTGGATTACAGCCATAGTTTCTTAACCATTCACTGCCTCTGTGCTTGGTTCACTCTAGTCTATTTTCAGCCGAGGACAGCCAGAGTGATCTTGTAAAACATAAGTTTTGTCATTTCCTCTCCTGCTCAAAACTCTACCGTGGCTACCCATTTTACTCAGAGTAAAATCCAGAGTCCTTAATGATCCCACAAGGCCCTACACATCTGGCTTATCTGATCCGTGTCCTGCTACTTCCTCCTTGTTTATTCCACTCAAGCCACACTGGCTTCCTTTCTGCACCTTACAAATAGCAGGCATGTTCTTGTTGCCCCTGTAAGACTGCTTTCTCTGCGCCTTGCCAGGGATATCTGAATGGGTGACCTCACTGCCTTCATGGCTTTGTTTGCAGCCACCTTCCCTTTGAGGCTCACCCTATTGAAAATTGTACCCTCCCAGCCCTCCTGATCTCTCTGACCTGCTCTGCTTTTCTTTTCATTTTTTATAGCTCTACCTTCAAACTATGTCATCTACCTATTATTTTTAATGTTGTTAATCTTTTTCCCACCAGAGTATACACACCAAACAGGGTAGCATCTTGTTTGCTTTGTTTACTCATTTATCCCAGGTGCTTAGAGCAATTCCTGTCATATAGTAGGCAGTGAATAAATATTTGTTGAATAAATCATGAAAAACAGGATAGTATTGGTGTAGGAATAGACAAATGAATGGAACATAACAGAAAGCCCAGAAACGGGACTACTTACAATGATGTCATATAAAGGTAGCATTAGAGATAAGTGGGAGAAATAATGGATTATTTAATAGCCATTTATTTGGGATACTTGGTTATCAATATAGAAAAAATAAATGGAGTCCGGGCGCGGTGGCTCAAGCCTGTAATCCCAGCACTTTGGGAGGCCGAGACAGGCGGATCACGAGGTCAGGAGATCGAGACCATCCTGACTAACACGGTGAAAC
>NW_012115267.1:2430347-2469544 GCF_000951035.1 Colobus angolensis palliatus
GGAGAATGGCATGAACCCGGGAGGCGGAGCTTGCAGTGAGCTGAGATCCGGCCACTGCACTCCAGCTCGGGCGACAGAGCGAGACTCCGCCTCAAAAAAAAAAAAAAAAAAAGAAAAAATAAATTGAATCCCCACCTCACACCCTACGCAAAGATTCTTCCATATGGATTAATAACCTAAAATTAAGAGCAAAACTTTAAAGCTTCTGAAAATACAGGATATTATCTTTATAATCTTTATGTATGGATGTACTTATACAAGGTACAAAAAACACAAATGATAAAGGAAAAGATAGAGAAATTTAACCACATTACAATTTAAAACATCTGTGTGATGACAGACATCATAAGTGAAGGTAAAAGCAAATCACATATGAGATAATATCTATAAACATGTAACTGGAAAAAATAGCATTCAAAACATAAAAATTGCAAAAAATCAAGAAAAATATAAGAACCCAATAGAAAAATGGACAAAGGCACTTTATAAATGAGAGAACATGAGTGGCCCACATACTGTGTGAAGAGATGCTCAACCTCACTGGTGATTAGCTATGTATATAACAAATCACAGTGAAATATCTTTTTAATTTTTTTTAGACGGAGTCTTGCTCTGTTGCCAGGCTGAAGTTCACCAGGCTGGAGTGCAGTGGTGCGGTCTCGGCTCACTGCAACCTCCGCCTCCCAGGTTCAAGCAGTTCTCCTGCTTCAGCCTCCCGAGTAGCTGGGACTACAGGCGTGCACCACCACACCCAGCTAATTTTTGTAATTTTAGTAGAGACAGGGTTTCACCATGTTGGCCAGGATGGTCTCAATCTCTTGACGTTTGATCAGGCTGCCTCGGCCTCTGAAACTGCTGGGATTACAGGCGTGAGCCACCATGCCCGGCCCGAAATATCATTTTAAGCCCATCCAATTGGCAAATATTTATATACTTCTAACACCAAATACTTGCAAGGCTGTGACGCAACAGAGATCCTCTACACTGCTTATAGGATGATTGCACCTGGCAAACTCTTTTTGCCTACTTGTCCCTGTAGCAAGGAGCCCAAAGTGGCCAGCCAATAGCTGTATCTTATAACTCAATGGACTCTTGCTATATTCCTGGATGAAAGTGTACTGTTTTGGGGACTAGGACCTGTAACTCTACAGAGCCAAGAGTTGTGTGAACAAAAACTGCAAAGTCTCCTGATGGGTCCCTGAGATGGTAAATGAAGTCAATCCTGTTTCTCTCCTTTGCTTTCCAAACACATGTATTATTCATTTGGAGAACATGGTGTGTCCCTACTTTTGGAGTCTTTGATTCAGTGTCCTCGAGTCTGGCACCCACCTGCACAGAGTTTGTTCTCTGAACTGGTGCTGTGGCTGTGCCTGGGGCCCATTCCAGTGCTTTTTCAGGATGGCAGTTCCTGGCGACGTGCAGTATAACAAAACAGGTGGAAACCGGCTGTGGGCTCACTGCTGCATCTTCCTTGCTGCAAAGTGAGTTGCTTGGTCTGATGGATGTTATTTATGGGATAGAAGTTGGCCAAGACCCTGAAGGCAGGAAAGTCAAACCCATGCCGGGAATCCATGTGCGTGAGTGTAAGAACACATCACTGGCCCTTTCATCATGGAAGGGGCCTGGGGTAATCCTTTGCCACCATAATGGTGGGTTGGTCCTCTCAAGGAGTGGTGCTGTGTAAGGCACTTGGTGACAGTCTCTGTTGCTGGCCATTTGGACATTTGGTGGTGGCAGTAGCTAGGTGGGCCTTGCTGAGCGGGTGTGCATGCTGTTGAGCCGTGTGTAACCTGTCTCTGCCATTGTAGCCAGTTTGTTCCTGCATCCATTACGCAGGTACTAGGGTGGCCAGTGAAGACACTGGCTGGCATCCCCTGGCTGGGCCCCTTTCCGTGCTTTGTGGATGAGTGCCTCTTTCATGGTAGATGCCCTCTGACTGGCATTATCATGTGGTACAGAGATCTTCATGTGGCATACTCACTCCCGCATGTCTACCTGTGTCCCTCTACCCCGCATTTCCTAATTCCTCATCTTCCAGTCTTTGTGTTTCTGGCAAAGACTTTGTGTTTCAAGCCACTTGCAGTTGCCCTTGAGTCCACAGCTGTCCTGAGCTTGGGCTGTTCTTCCCTCTCTGAAGGAACCAGGTGGGAGGATTTTTCCCTTACCCCGTCTTTCCTGACCACTCTCAAGTAAGGCTGCAGTGTGGCTGCTCTGCATGTCCAGCCCGCACCTGTATAACGAGCCAACCATTCAACAGCCCCCCACACCCCTACCCCCCAAATCGGCCTTTCTCTTGGCCCCCAGCTGGTTTTACAGGATTGCCACACAGCTGTAGGTGTGAAGTGAGGGAGGGAGTTGGTGCAGCCTGGTGGGTAGTGGGGGAGTCTGGCTCCCTATTCATGCAGTTCACATGTGCCCTCTGGTCCTGCTTGTGCGTGATTCCAGATGTACAACTTCTTTTTTGTGATAGACTGTGGCTGCAGCCCCTTGACCTTATAATCTAGTGGGTCTGATGGGACGTACCTTTTGATGGGAAATTTCAGCCACATCATCCCCTGGTGTTCCATGGCTGTGCAGTCTGCAGTGTGCTTCATTGTCACCCATGTCATGATCTCGAAGTGCCTTTTCCCATTAAACTAGGCTTCTTGGTGAAATGGTTGATTCTGGGACTGGGGTAGGAAGTGTACAAGGTGAGTCTAGGACGTCCTGTCAAACCAGAGAGCAAAGAAGCTATGAGACGACTGCGGACAAGGAGCCAATTTGAAGAAGGTCTCACTGGCCAAAGATATGACTACTGGAGCTTACATGAGAGCAGTAACTGAAATCATCAAATATGTTTAAATGAATACTTTTATGATGATGTTTAAAAAACTCTTCGATTAGCCTGAGAGATAGCAAGTTCATCATCTTGAAGACACTATGTAAATGGATTAATCAAGCATTTATCTTCCTGTCCCTTATAAATTGTACCACTGAGTAACAAAGTAGTAGCTGAGGGGAAGCTTTTCATTATAAGGTATGAAAACGAAACGATAGAATTAGAAGATCACTATTTTGCAACTCTCCAGGAATTAACATATCTAGGCATTGAGCATTCATGGATGCTAACTAGACATGAAAGAGACATCTAGGCATTCTGTGCTTTCTAATCAAAGACCATCATAGCCCTATCTCTAGTCTTGCCAAAGGATCAATTCTGAGTCTGATGAAGCCTCTGTCAACTTGCAGAAAGTTGTCCTCTGAGGATGGAGGCATGAATTGAATTGCACTATGAGAACACAGTCCTCAGAATCCACAGTGTGAGAAACTGAACAGGTCAACTAGACTGTGATCTTCGAGGGATAAGGTCAAAGGAAAAGAATGGAGACAATGTATTGATTAAAAGAACTTAAAGATGGCTGGGTGTGGTGGCTCATGCCTGTAATCCCTGGGTGTGGGAGGCTGAGGCGGGCGGATCACCTGAGGTCAGGAGTCTGAGACCAGCCTGGCCAACATGGCAAAACCCCATCTCCACTAAAAACACAAAAATTAGCTGGGCATGTGGCACGTGCTTGTAATCCCAGCTACTAGGGAGGGTGCAGCAGATGAATTGCTTGAACCCAGGATGTGGAGGTTGCAGTGAGCCGAGATGGCGCCACTGAACTCGTGACAACCTGGGTGACAGAGGGAGACTCCATCTTAAAAAAAAAAAAAAGAACTTAAAGACATATCACATTTAAAAAATGAACAAGACTGTAATGTCGGGGTGGACACTTAGGTGATAAAAGTGTAAGAAACATAGGAGGTGATTACTGTGAAAGTCAGATAACAGTTACTTTTTGGGCTGTAGGGTGTCTGTTGGGATTGGAGTGTAGCACACATGGAGGCATGTCTAGGGTAGATCACAAACTTCTGATTCTTGACCCAGGTGGTGGTTGTCAGGGTGTTTGCCTAATAACAGTGCATTGAAATATATGTTTGTTTTGTGTGGTTTTTTTTTTTTTTTTGCATCAGTTTTATTTTATAACAAAAGGCTAAAAAGAAGTATTTAAAGAAAATAGTGCATACTATATTTTATTTGCTGATATAATGATGACTAGATTATTGAAATGTATGAGTACTTTTGCTATAAATAAGCCTGTTTTCTTTGTTTAAACACACACACACACACACACACAATTTTCATGCTCACACCTTCAAAGCCACATAATAGAATGTTTAGGTTAAACCTGCAGCCCCTAGTTGAAATGTTGCTTCATGGAGTTTTATCCTCCTAACAACCTGTGTCCTAAGTCACATTCCTCTCCAGAAATGTGGACATTGGCCGTATTCCAGTCCCTGAGACACTGTTTCAGCCACACGTGGCACCCCAGACCCTTGCCCACCTGCATCCAGGTCATTCATTCTCCTCATGGGGTCATTTCTTGATCCCTATTAAGCATTAAAAGTGGATTAAATATCTCTCTACTTACAGGTAATGTTTTGCTTGGTTTGGCCAAGAACATTTTAACTTTTAAAAACCTGGGGCCACTGGAGTGGGACCATAGGCAACAGGCCAGTCTGGCTACTAAAATGGCCTGTCACGAACCTTGTACATGAAGGTTGAAGGATTCTGGTGTTCTTTGGTGCCATTGCTGTTAGTCATTGTACAGCACAGAAATATTTTATTCAACAAACTCTGCAGACTCCTGAACTTCAGGGGTGGATTGCCTTCTGCCTGGCGCTCTGCACAGATCCTGGGGCCCTCATGGTCATTTACGCACAGTGAAGCTTCTCCGCTCACCTACAGCTTGTGCATCTCCAGAGAATCCTTGTCATCCTCCCCTCATCCCAGGGAGTACAACAAAGGAAAATAAATAGTGAATCCTTTTGCTGGAGACCTGTGGATACTTAATTTTTATAGATACTCAGTAAATATTTATTTATTTTCACTAGCAGCAAGCAATTCACTTGTAAATGGAAAAAATGAAGTAGTAGTGTGTAACATAAGCATAAACAGATGCTTATGTTATTTCTTTGAATATTTTGCCTTTCTTTAAAAATGTAAATTTTTAAATTTTTAAAGTAATAGGAATCTATTACAGAAAAATATGAAGAATGAAGAAATATTCCTAAATTGTCACCACTGTAATACAGTCATGGTTATCACTTTAGTATACTTAGTATATTTTCTTGGAGTCTAATTTTGGTGTGAAATTCTTTAATAGTTGTAATAAAAATGCATTTGTGTTTTTTCCTTTTTACTTTAGCCTTAGATAATTATGATATCACAGACTTTTCCATGTTGCAATATTATCACAACAATAATTTTTTACTGCATTAAATTTTATTATTTGGTCTTATATTTTTATGTTAACCTAGTTTTGGTTAACACATTTTAGCAAATAGAATATTTTTGTATAATGTATAATTTTATTCAAATTGCTTTTTGGGTTTTGTTGCTTTGGATCTTTAGGGTAGAATATTAAAGAGTGTCGAATTTCAGTAAACTTCTAATTTATCTTTCAGCTCTGTCATCAAATCTAGTAAATCGAGTGAGTGTAGGAGTGAGAGGTCTGTAGTGTACATTAATTTACCAGCTGTTGTTCCACTCAGGATCTCAGTTATATGTAACTTCATAAAGCCATATAAAATTTGAGTGAGACAGTAATCTTTTTTTACATCTAGAAATGGGCCATAGAACACCAGTTGTACTGGAAAGTTTAGAAACTTATGGTAGAAAATGAAGGTTTTGTATTTGGAGCCAAAGGAAGTGCATGGCAACGTTTTCGATGTGTGTGAGTGTGTGTGTTCTTGGGAGATGGGTTGTGATTTTCATCAGATGTTCAAAGAGATCCTGTGCTACTGGTATAGACACAGTGTTTGCTAGTCGAATGGAATGCTACTTTTGTGAGTTTGTTTGTTATTGTCATTCTCTCCCTGTCTCCCCTCCAAACCCTTCTCCTGCATTCATTATATCCAGAAATAAAACTCAGAAAAACTTACTTTTGGGTAAGCAGTGATTTATCACATGCAAGTTTATGGTGATCAAAAAAATTGTAAAAACTAAACACATATGTGACATTGTTAATTGGAAATATGCATCAATTTATGTTGATTTTGAAAGTTTTCCCAATAAAATGAGTAACTTAGTGCTATACTTTGTTAAAATATTTTTTTAAAAAAATATGTGACCAGGGAGCGAGCGGATCATTCAGTAAATTTTCTATTAATTCAAGTTATGAATTGAATGTGGAAATATGAAAATAGTTACCCCCTTACTATGTTATTTGGAAATGTGTAGATTTACTAACTCCATTAAATTTGAGGCCTTCTAAGTTTTCGCACAGCTAAAGCAAAGAGATATTATATGCAAATAATCGTAAATGAAATTATTTACCAATGTTAAGAACTCTCCTTCTTTAAAAGATAAAATCTTAGTCATTTTTGGTTATCAAATGACAGGAGCACCTTTTTTTTTTTTTTTCATCTAACAGGTATGTGAATGTGCAGTGACCACTTTGTTTTGAATAATCAGTATCTTTTTGTTTGTTTGTTTTTTAAGGAATGGGCTGTTTCTGGGGAGCTGAAAGGAAATTCTGGGTCTTGAAAGGAGTATATTCAACTCAAGTTGGTTTTGCAGGAGGCTATACTTCAAATCCTACTTATAAAGAAGTCTGCTCAGGTAGGAAGAATTTGCTTTGTTGTATTACTAGGAGAAACAAGGAAGGGCTTGTCACTACTGTTGGGTGACAGGCTCTTTAAAATGGAAATATGTTTTTTTTAAAATGTTTCTTCAGTCTTTATTATTTTCATAAATATACTTGTGGGTCTCTCACTTTATATGTTTAGAAGATGATAATCTTCCTGTGGAATGTACCATTTAGCTTTTGCTGTGGAACAACCACTCTAAAACGTGGTGGCTTCAAACAGTCATTTTATTAGCTTGTAATTCTGATGATCAGCAGTTGAGGCTGGGCTCAGCTTTGCGGTTCTTCTGTTAGCCTCACCGGGGATTTGCTCATGTGGCTAAGGGCAACCTGTGGGTTGCCTGGGGGCTAGTTGGCCTAGGCTGCTCTACTCCTAGGCCTGGCAATTGGCGCTGGCTGCTGGTTAGCACTAACTGCCAGCTGGGGTGTGGGGATGATGGACCATATGTTTTCAGCATGCTGGTCTGAGCTAATTCACATGGTGGTGGATGCAGAGAACCTAAGAGCAGCGAGAGAGGATGAGCCCCATTCTCTGTTTGTGTTACATTCACTTTTATACCATTGGCCAAAGCAAGTCATATGGTCTAGGCCAGAGACAATATGGGATGGCTCCCCAAAGGCAAGAATATAGGAGGTATCAAGAATCAGTACCATTATTGCAACAATCTACCACATGAGACAAACATTTCATATAGTACTTGTGTTTTCTGGAAGGAAAAATATTGAAAGCCATGCTATAATGCAGGCATCAGCAAACTATTGACTCATAGGCCAAATCCCACTTGCTGCCTATCTATATAAGTAAATTTTTGTTGAAACACAGCTATTCTCATTATTATTATTATTGCATATTATCTATGAGTGTTTTCATGCTACAGTGACGGAGTTGAGTGCTCGCAACCAACTATGTGGTCTGCAAAGCCTAAAATATTTACTGTTGGGAGCTTTACAGGAGAAAAATTTGCTGACCTCTACTTTAGGTTAACAGGATAGGCAGATGCCCTCATGACAGATTCTATCTTGAATACCAAATTACCTCTCTGGATTTGTTTCTGATCTTTAAGGATTTCCTTTCCTTTCCTGCCAGCTCAGGTAGCATTTGAAATGTTTTTCTAAAAAACTTATATTCACCATTTTAAGAGGTCTCAATAGGGAGGGAGTATCTGGAGCTATAGTCCACTATATAGATGGAAATGGGGTGTAAAATGTAAAGTTTTATCTTTTTAAAATAAAGGCTTAAGTAAGTGTGGTTTGTGGAGGATGCATTCAGCCCTCCGAGGGCACCATGAATGATGGAGGGGAAAAGCTGGAGTGTGGGAGCTTGGTGAATAATGAACATGTTGATGTGTTTGCTACAGTAAGAATTTTATTTTGAAATAAAATTTGAGCTGTACAACAATGAAAATATTATAAAAATGTGCACATACTTATTTTTTCTTGCTCTAGAGAAGGATTGAAATATTCTGATTGGTATGGAGAATGTGGTATAATGAACAAGTATTTTAATGGTTAACCTATTTTTTTTTTACTTCTGTTTCAAAATTAAACAAATGCTTATGCATAGCTATAAATAGACTCAAATGAATCCTGGAGATCACCCAGGTGTATCCTCTCGAGTCTTAGGAATGGAAATGAATAGATTCCTTCCTGTCATTCCAGACATGACTTAATGGCCTAAGAGAAAAAAGTTGCTAAGAAAACCCCCAAATATCTACTGCTTTATCCCTATTATCCTCAACCAGCAATATGTTAACAATCAGTTAGAATATTGCGATTGCTTGTTTGCTCGAACCCTTTTCAGTTCAGCTGTTTACGTTAATAACAACATGATAATTACCATGTGTTAAACTCATGCTATATGCCAGACACTCTAATAAGCACTTTCTCTGTCTTTGCTTTTCTCTAAGTAGTTCCATCAAGTATGTCAGTTTCTGTCTTTTACAGAGGGAGTGCTGAGGCTCAGAGAGGATAAATAACTTACCTAAGGTCATACCTAGCAGGAATCCCTACCTCATCAGCTCTCAGCTCAAAGTCTATGCCACTGACCATGGTGTAAGTCTCGCAGCTGTTATCACATCCCAGCCATTCTCCATTTATCCCTTTACACTTCCTTCCACCAAGTCACACATTCTCTTTCATATCTCTCCTTCTGCTATATTTTTTATTATATTGGTGTGCTTTTAAATGATTAAGGAGAATGCCAAGGAAATTCTTTTGTCTTCCTTATGTTTAGAATGAAAAAGGGCAAAGTCAGTTCATGCAAACAGCTGGTGTGTTAGAGGCCTCTAGCAGTGGTGAAGTACAGAAACCATGGAGGTTGGTAAATAACTCGATTTGATATGAACACTACCTGCTAAGTTAACAGTAGCGTTGGGAAGCATGGTTGTCATGGAAACTTGTTCCTGATTGGAAAGGGATAGTTATAGGGTCTTACCCAGACACAGAAGGAGGGATGATTTCTTTCCCTAGGCTTTTTTTTTGTTCTGATCATAAAAGGGAAAAACAAAAAGGCAGAGAGGAGCTATGATAGAAAGGTCCCCCTGGCACAGAAGTGGTGGAGCCTTCAGGTCCCTGGGAATAACAGAGAAGGAGAACAAATAAGGTCCCTAGCTAGAGTAATTATGGTAACCAGCTAATTAAAGATTTTTGACCGAGGAGAGGGGTGGGGGAGACAAAGCAGGTTATACTGGCGGGCCTCCCCTCTGAAGCCTCTGGTGCTCAAAGCCTTGCTGAACAAGTCAGCCCTGGAGGGGTCTGACTTGAAAGAAGGAAAGAAAAAACCCAAGGCTCTCTGGTAAGATGCATAGTAATTGCTGAGGTCTAGTGTGGGGGAAATACTAGTCTGTACTGTAGTATTTGCATTGATTTCAAAATTGCTTTCTCTTGTGCTTGCAATTAAGTTTATAAAACTTTGATCACAATCCGTGAATATTTTGTAAAGGTTTTTACTTTTATTTTGTCAAGAAAAGAAGCATAGGGACCTGGATTGTGTGCAAATTCCTTCTCTCATAAAGCAGTATGCTTGAGCTTGAGGTACCTTGTGGTTTCTTGGGGCAGATGCCAGAGATATGGGAGGAGGGGTTAACAGAATCCACAGGGTCAGCTTTACTACTGCTCCATGCAACCTCTTATGTGATGACACACATCAGAGCTTCCACAAACATTATCTCAGCACACAGGTGGGTGAACACAGGCTGAGGAACCATCAGCTCAAGTTTGCTACCCCTGCTGTACCAGTGAGTCTGCACAGCCTCAACAGGGGAGAAGTGAGTGAGAGAGTGTGGATGTGAGTGTAGAAGCAGTGTGTGTCCAGAGAAGGTGTGGATTCATGTCCAAATGGTATTTCTATGTGGAAATTGATAGGCCAGTGACTCTGAACCCCAAACTGGAGTTGTGGCTAGGCGTATAGAAAAGATAACATGGCTTCTCATAGTAGCTGAGAGAGGACGTGTCCCCATCGTGGGCTCACTAATGGGGCTGTTCGTGGTGGGCAGTCTCCATTGCTTGGTGCCACTTGCACCTGACATCTGTAGAGAATACAAGGGGACAGTCTCTTACGAATTTGGAATAAAGTCGCCCGTTGGGAATGGCAGTATAAAATCAGCCTGCACTGAATCACAGTGGAGATGGACAGTCACTGGGAAGAGAGATTGGTTTCTGTGTCAGTAGGATTTCAGAGTAACCTAATGGAAAGCCCTGACTATGTAAAAGGAACACAGGGCCTTAGCAGGAGGTTGGTGAGCTAGAACAGCCTAGGAGAGGGGAAATCCTAGCCACTCTCTTGGGAGTTCTGGGCAGACCCACAGAGCCTGATACCCTGGCACTTTTAAGTTGTGTTACTAACCTTATGTTCTGATCCATACTCTAAAACTTTCCAACCTTTTGTCCTCCTGTGGGGATTATTTACAGAAAGAAAATGCATTGAAATCAGGTTGGTCAGGCACGCAGTTCTAATTTTCACTTAGAATTCAATAAAATGCCACTCTGAGATATACATCTCAGTCTATTGTGAGTTTAGTCTGTACAGGTCATTCTCTCCAAATTGAGTTAACCTTGGGTTGAGTGATATGATGAAAACAGAGTTTTGGCCGGACCTCCATGATCTTTCAAGGCTTCACTTGCCTCCTGCATTCCCCTGCAGATGTCCCATCCCTGGCATGTGCCCGTAATTTCATTTAAACCTGCTTTAAAAGTGAATGTACCTTTCAAGTAATCTATAATCTTCCCTTCCTCAGGTTCATTAAGCACTGAACCAATAGTGCACAGGCTGAGAAACTTTCCTCACCCAGAGGTTTTGGGCCTGAATTCTAACCCCCCTGAAAGCCACCCACCACCAGCTTCTGCAGCAGGTACCCAGTCTTGGCTGGGACACAGGGTAGCATCTCTCATGGCCAGCAGACCTCTGTTGGGCCACTGTTCTGATGCATTTCTGATCTAAGAGACGTGCTGAGAAGTAATTCATGTCTTAGTGGCCACTGTTTTGTACCTAAAATGATATCCCAAAGATTAATCGGTCCATTTGTGTTTCCTACAAGCTCAGCATCTGGCTGGTACTAGAAAACCCAGAACCTGGACTGGAATAGCCACGAGGAGCCTAACGTGTATGTAGGCCTTACTTGAATAAATTAAATATGCCGCTTATTGGAAAGGTACCACATGCAAGGCATTGCACCAGGTCCTAGGAGAAGATTGGTTGTGATGTGAAGAATACTAGTTCCCGTCTTCCAGAATTTTCTCTGTAGTCAAATGAAAGCTTGATCTTTCACATTTGTTTTAAGGAGTTGGGCTGACACTGGTTTTCTCTTTACACATGCACACACACACACACCCTCAAACAGTTGTTATGCAAACCAACTGATTAACTGGCATGCTGTTGCTTTGCTACATTGATTTTAGAAGTAATTGAGCTATTCAGATTCCTGAATGCTCAGATAGAGAATTATTCTTACATTTTATAATAACGACTGTACAGATGAAAATATGAAAAGACATTCTGCAATGGATAAGCATTCTGGGTTAATTTCAGTGCATTAGCCTAATATACAAATACCCCATTTCTGGCAAGAAAACCCAGGATGTTCATTCACTGGGTAATATCTTTTCATATTTTGCTTACAGATGTTCAGAACAATTCCATGTTTATTAGTCTATTCAAAAGCTTTTAGAAATCTGCACAGCCAAGTGGCACTGAATCCAGAAGCATGAAAGGAGCTGCACAACTTTTCCTCGTAAGTAAGATTTGCACAAGCACCACGGGAAATCTGAGGCCCAGACATTTCCTTATCAACAGAATACTCCAGTGGATTTTCAAGCGGGCTGTTCAACAGAGGTCTCGAGCAGGAGCCCAGGTGTGGGAAGAGCAGAGTATGGGAGTCCTCATGTGACCCTCTAGGGGTGGTGATGCGACCAACTATATGGTCGGCAAAACCTAAAATCTTTACTGTCGGGTGCTTACGTATCCTGCCCTGAGCCCATTTCCTCTCTTGTAGAATGGAGCAATGCTGCTTGATGAAACCAGTTGAGTTGTGATTGGATTCTTACTTGATTTGTTTTAAATCTGAGTATTCTAGAAAATCTAGGATATAAACTTTCTAGCTCTTGGGCATGTTAAAGATGAACACGATGGATCGTGAAGCATTGCTTGGCAGGGCCTGGGCCAGCCTGCAGCAAGTATGCCTGGCACAGCACACGGAACCCATTTTCTTCTCTTCTTCATCTGTGTTCTTAGGAGGTCAGGTCATGTCACCCCCTTTTCCAAATGCATGTAATTATTTCCTTGATGCTTGAGAGCTTTAACTAAGCATGGAATAATAATTTCCCCACTAATGTAAAATAACTCAGTATACTTTTTTTTTAAGTTTGACTTAATTTCTGAAGTGTTTGGGTGGAAGCGCATGTCTATGTATCTTACATGAGATGAATGATCCCATTCTTCAAAGTAGGGATGAGTTCTGTTATTAGCAGATTTTATCAAGCAATGTAAAACTCATTCTAAATTCCTTGCAGACTGCATTAAATCCCTTTTTAGTGCATAGTCAGTCTTATTGTACTCATTTCAATGTCAGTCAAGGTAAATTACTAAGTTATTGACATACTCCTGAAAATGCGAGAATTCTGGTGTTCAGTTCTTGCTACAAGCAATTTGATCGCTTTTTATTCCTCTTATTTTAGGCATAAAATTGCACCTTAAACTTGTAGCAGGCAGGATAAAAATGCTTATCTCTCTCAAACCAAGAGGCAGAAAGCAGTCTTCAAGAGCAGAGACCCTTGACTCATACCCTTAGGACCAAAGATACCTGCTCACCCAATGCCGTCTTCCGCACATGCCCATCCAGGCAGCTGTGCAAGACAGATTAGTTCAGTGAGTGGACCCATTGCCTGGGGAAAAAGTATAGGTAATGAGAAAACAGCTGGTTTTGTTTACTCTAAACCTCAGTCACCAGAAAGAGCAAGCTTGGCTTCTTGACCAACAGCACCCCTCTGAAGGGTTGACATGGGAGGGACGAGGGCATAGGTCATGGGGAGGTCAAGGCATTTGAGACCTGCAAGGGCTTCAACCATCTTCCAATACAGCAGCTTTCAAACTGGGTGACCATGGAACCCTCAGGCTTTCAGAAAGGTTCTGCAGGAGCTCCAGAGGTAATGACGTTTGAACTAGATAACAGTCAAGCTGCTTGGAGAGCCCATGCACAGCTTTCAGCTGTATTATATGTTGATATCCTGCCTAATCACCTTATTTTGAGAAGTTATTAAGAATGTTGGGAAACCTCCAAGACAGATTTCTTTGTCAAGTGAGGGGACTGAGGCCGAGAGAGGTGAAGTGATTTGAGAGATTTTAGTGGAAGGGTTGAAGATGTGCTTGTCTTCTTAGATCACAGTGTGACTAGAACACCCAAAGGAAGTTTAGATCATACACCCATTCTGCCCCTCTCGGTGAGGTTGACAGTCAAGGATTCAGAGTAGGGGTGGCTTTGGAGTTGGAAATGTTAAGATTTGAAGAGGTCATAGTTTTGTCATTTGGTTCCTGTTTATCGTTTCTGTTAGGCTGGATTTTTCCCCCAATATTGACTCCTGGGGTTTCCCAATAGATAGTTCTTGTGTCTGCTAGATGCTTTAAGTCCTGTCTGCAATGGCCAGCAGCAGAGCTGAGGTCGTGACAGTAAAGAGCACCTGCAGGAGCCCAGGACTTAGGACTAAGAAAGAAAATCATTGAATGGGAGAGTGGTTTCCTTGCTCTCTCACCTCCCTCACCTGCCTCCCTTTCAAGCTTCTGCAAATTGGCTTCCCGGCCTGGGCGGGGGACTGCCCAGTCCTGCAGACTCAGGGCAAGCCATCTGCAAATTGATTTGTCCACCAAGCGTGGCCTGCAGACCTTACATATAATAACCTGGTACGCACCTGCTCCAGTTTTCAATATACAAGGGTGATAGCATTGCAATAAGTAAAACATGCACTCAGCCAGTGCTATTGAATTCAGAGCAACTTTTCACCATCACATAGGTCCTTCATCCACCAGTTCTAAAATTTGAGTGACTCTATGGGGGCTCTCTGGCAGTATCTAGACAAAATCATGGTCTGTCATACTCAGGTAGGTATGAACCCTGTATGCTGATGGGTAGTTCAAAGTTGAAACCGAAGAGACATGTGCACATTTTGCTAGAGGTATCCCGAGTTTGCCCAGATATTTAAATCGAGCATTAGACATCAGAGAGGATGAGGATTTTCTATAGCTTCAAATAACTAAAGTCTGGCAAGCAGCAAAACATAGGGCCTCACAATCCTGCTGTCCTCGAATGGTAAAAGGAGGCATTTAGTGCCTTTCCTTCCTCTTCAGGCCATTGGCTAAACACTCCAATAATGATGTCAAGGTCTGTTCTTTGTCACTGAAGGGCAATGGGTGAGTGAATTGGATGGTTTATGGACTCTCTAAAGACTATTGCATGTGCTACATGTTCTTCATATGACCTTGATATTTTAATATTCTATAGCTTGTTTGGCTGTTCAACTCACCTCTCTCCTTGAACAGCTTAAATCGCTGCTGAGGAACAGGTGCAGTGGTCAAAGGTCAACAGACTGATGACTTTAAGTAGTTAAATGTGTCAATATTTCAGCATTTCTGGTGGTAAAATTCAAATAGGGCATTTAAGTAGAAAACAAATGGAAAGGAACAATAATGAAAACATCCTTTGTACCCATTCAACACTGGAAATAGGTTCTTCTTTCATTGTTTTAGGATTATATTCTCAAAGACTTAGAAGGGAAATTAAGAGGAATTTGCTATAGCAAGCAGTTCTTAAAACGTAATTGCAAAAGCAATTGATGAATGTGCCCACACTGATGTTTTCAAATCACATCTAATGGAGCCATAATGTAATATGAGAAAATAACCTTATAGTGGGTCAGGGGGTTGAGCTTCTCTAGGAATTTTATGGGATATATTGGGTCTTAATTACTTCATAATGACTGACAGTTTTTAGACCCTTAGAATAAAGGTTTCCTTTTTTTTCTAAGTTACATTAAAAATAAATATCTGGGTCAATTACTGGCCCATCCATCTGCCAAGTGAAAATTGCAACAAGAGAGAAAAACACGGTCGCTCGTCATGGGAGTGAAGCACCCAGACGTGAGCGGAGTGGCTTGGGAAGAGGTCAGTGTTGTTTGCTGGGGCTGTGCCTCCAATCTGCCGGGGGCTCCTCAGCCTGAGAATCATGTACAAACCACTGAGGCCCCTCAGCTGCGGGAGAAGCTTTACTTCATAAATCCTGGCCTCTGAGGCGTGGAATTGTGAGGTCTCTCGGGGAATGCTGAGGGACAGAACTAATTTCAGTGTCTTCGTTCTTTGAAAATGGGAGCTAGCATCACGTCTCTGGCTGGAGTGTTCTGATGAGGGTGACCACCTATCCACAACGTGTTTTGAACCCTTTTATTTATAGTTGTTGCCTACCTCTTTCTGTCTTGATGATTCCTCTCCTTCCTGCTCCCCCTGTCTTCTCTTTTTCGTCTTCTTTCCTTTAGTTAAGGATAGGTTGTTTTTTTTCCACTCTGGTTTATTGTTATAAGGCTTAAAAGAAGTCGCAGAAACTGGTGACTTAGCACATAGCACACATCTTAGGTTTAGAAGAACAGTTGAAAACATAATGCTCTCAATGGGTATTACAATAGAAGTTTATATCCATGACCACTTTGGATATTTGTAATCCACAACTCATTCTACCTACTTATCTCTGTCACAGGCCCATGAAATAGAGCAGCATCAGTGCTGCCCCTTACAAATGTGCCAGGGGTCAGGGGCACTTGGAAAGTTACTCAGTGTGCCACCTGGCTCATTAGAGGTTTTGTCAATCTGCTGGTAGGATTGAAAATAAAACAGGGTTTATATTTAAGACTGTCTCCTTCTAAGCCTTCTCTTCACTCATTTCCAATAAATGCATTTTCACATGTCTTTCTTGAGCACTTTAGGATAATTTAAAAATACTAAGCTGTGCTAGAACTGTGCTAGAGTTTTGAAAATGGCTTATAAAAGTAATCGAGAGGTCTGGAACCGTTTAGATGGGATGTGATCTACAGAAACATGGGATTTCCTTTTCTTTAGCTGAATGGACTTTAGAGGTCATCTATTCCAGCGATTTTTTTTTTGAAATTTTTATTAGGCATTAGAATCTTTTCTTCAGACAAAACTTTTGCACAGAAGTCCATTAAAACAGTGTCCAAGATGCTCTGATTGAGAGAGGGGGCTTCCCCCACCACTGTCCTCAATATTCTGGCCCTAGAGTGCTGCCTCAAAACCCACCAGGAGCTTAGTCTGTAAAGTAGTTGAGGACTAGGGCCAAGTGAACTCTGGGCTGAAACATGTAGTAAAATGAGAAGGCCTGCCACACCTCGCTCATCACTAGCCCACTGCAAGGCTGCACTTCGGATGCTCATGGAAACCCGCAGGATGATTGAGGAATCTGTGCAGAGGGAAGGGCCTTTTAATTCTTTGCCTCCTTAGAGGTGCACCCTGGCGGGCCAGGAGCCTCAGACAGAGATGTTTCTGTACAGGTTCCAGGTTTTGCAGCAAGGTCCCAGAGCATCCCGTTCTCCCAGTGACCGATGCTCCTTCTGTTTTCAATTTCAGCCTGATTCCCTAAGTGAATTTCATGTAAAGCTGTCCCTTCCCCCTCGGTCCCAGCGGGTAAGGAGCTGCTGGCGACTGTCAACGCCAGTGCCCCTGTCAGCAGACCTGCTTGGCTCTGGAAGGATGAGTTGACAAAAAGCCATAGGTGCCTGAGCTTGGGTGTCTTTGTGCACAAGAAAAAATAATCTGTCACCTTGTTTAAGGCGTGTTCGGTCGCGTTTGATAGTTTGAAAATGCTCTGGGGAAAAATCATCCGTCTGGCTTCAAGAGTCAGGTTGTAAAATGGTGAAATCACATACTGGGGGCTGGAGTAGGGTGGGGGAGGGTGGGCAGTGTGGGGGCATTGGGAGGGTGCTGGTTTCTTTTTTAAATAAAGCTTTAATTTTTTAATCTAATAAACTGTTTTTTTGTTTAAAGAGCCATTTTAGGTTCACAGCAACAGTGAGCAGAATGTCAAGACAATTCCCATCCCCCCCATCCCCCCACCATGCCCACCACCAACATCCCCACCAGAGTGGTGCATTTGGTACACCCCAGGGACCACACTGACACGTCCTCAGCAGCCGTCATTGGCGTTGAGTTCACTCTAGATATTCTGACGTGTGTAATGAATGACCTGTGTCCACCGTGAAGTTATTGTACAGAGTGATTGCACTGCCCTCACATCCTCTGTGCTCAGCCTGTTTAGCCCATCCTCCCCCACCAACCCCTGGCAACTGCTGATCTTTTCAGAGTCTTCATGTGTTTGCCTATTTCAGAATGTCATCGAGTTGAAATCACACAGTCTCTGTCCTTTTCAGATTGGCTTCTTTCCGTAACATGGACTGAAGTTTCCGCCCTGTCTTTTCATGGCTCGGTAGGTCACTTCTTTTTAGTGCTGAATAATATTCCATGACCTGGATGTACCCCGGTTTGCTTGTCTGTTCCCCTGCTGCAGAATACCTTGGATGTCTCCAGCTTTTGACAGTTACGATGGAAGCTGCTGTCAACACAGGAAACTGGTTTTAAATGTTCAGTAGAGATGAATGTAAGAACTCTGGAGTGGGGGAGGCTTGGAGGCCTGGGCTGAAGTGCAGTTCTGCCAGAGAGGATTTCTGCTAGCTGGTATCAGGCAACTGGGGACTTCATTCGTCAAAAGCACTTAACGTTGAAACTTACTTTTCTTTTCTGAGCCACATAAGTAACAAGAATTCAGACAGCACCTCTGTCTAGGTGGATGACTGGTGAAAAATTTCAACAGTACTTTTCTCTCTCCAGAGTGTTAGAGTTCAGATAGGCATGTGTGCATGCTCCCCTTTCTCTGAGGCAGAAGTACATGTATTTCTGTGTCCCCCTGAGGTGAAGCTGTAGTCTCTGACCCCCCTGAGTTGCAACCCACTGGGAGTGTTTCTTACAAGATTCCTCACTTTGTGGGGACCTTGGGCTTCATCTCCTACCCTCCTTCTCCTGCCCCAAATGGCTGCCAAGGTAGGTCCAGGAGAAACTCTCAGAGCTCTGGGGTTTGCTTATCTTCTAGGCTTCTTATTCATTTCTTTCCTCCATACTAGCTCAGTGAAAAATGTTAAAATATTTAAAAAATATATCGTATCCAACATTTTAGTTAGGAAGGTTGCTTAAGATATCGATGTGCCCTATCTTGGCCAGGGCATTGCAAGGCGGGGTTAGTGCTCATAGACACACAAGGATTTTTTAGGAGGTGATGGCACCGTTTCCGTCAGGGGTGACCAGGAATGGGCATGAACAGACAGAAGCATTCAAGTGACTTGAGAGGATCCTTAGGTAGCCTGGAAGTAAGAGGAAGATGATGGGCCTTCTCCAGCTCCACAAAAAAAAAACAGTGTAATTCAATGTGGAATACCCTTACCCCAGGAACATTTGACCTCAGAGACCTTGGGTCTCAAAGCATTGGACGCTGACAGCCCATGTATTCTGCTCTGTTTGTGTCCATAAACCTTCTTCATTTACTTTGTTTTTTGAGATGGAGTTTCGCTCTTGTCGCCCAGGCTGGAGTGCAGTGGCGTAACCTCGGCTCACTGCAACCTCCACCTCCCGGGTTCAAGCGATTCTCCTGCCTCGGCCTCTGGAGTAGCTGGGATTATAGGCACCCACCACCGTGCCCAAGTATTTTTTTGTATTTTTAGTAGAGAGGGGCTTCACCATGTTGGCCAGGCTGATCTCAAACGCCTGATCCCTGATCCAGGTGATTCATTTACTTTCAATTACGGTACCTCAATGGCCTCCCATTTGAGTATAGATGTTAAATAAATACAATTGTCTGTCAGTCCTGCTCAGACTAATTACTCAAGGCTTTGATGAGCAGCAGAGTCTCATTTAGAAGAGGACTTACCCTGGCCCAAGAATTCACTCTCTTACCTAGGATGTAATTTTATTTTTCTGACAGGACGTGCTTGACGGCACTGATCTCTCCAGCCAGGTCAGCACGGCAGAGAGGTGAACACCAGTATGTCTTGTTAAGAAGCAGGAGATGAGATCATGAGATTGCCACACACACATGTTGATGGCCTTTACACATGAACTTGGAGATAGAAAATAATGGCTAATATGTTTTAGTCCTTTCCAAGTGCATGGCATAATTCTAAATTCTTTACATGTAACAGCTTCTTCAATTTTCATTACAGCTGGATAGGGAGGGGGTAGGCTAGTATGAACAAATGCAGGCATAGGGAGATTATCTGACTTGTCTAAGCCCCCGGAATTAGTAAGCAGCAGAGCCAGAATGGACGCAGGGTCAGTCTATGTCAAGAGTCCTTGCTTTGAACTCCTATGCTGCGTCTCTCTCAAAGAGAACAAGAAGGTACAAGTCGCTACAGTGAAAAGAACGCCATTGTCAGTGAGACATACAACACCCTTCCAAAGTGACAAAGACAAAACACCTAGCTAAGACTCACTGGCTAATTGGAAAGCAGGGCCTGTTATTACATGAAGGCTCCTGTCCTACTAGGTGAGATCTTCCTTGAGGGTAGGGACTATGCCTTTTCGTCTCCCTACTCTTGTGACACCTGGAGCAGGCCTTGCTCTCAACAGGCTCCCGATCAGTGCCCAGTTGTCAGGTCCCCTCATGCGTTAAATAAGGCCGTGCCTGAGGATCCCACTGGAAAGTCTTGGAAGGCTCTGGGACTCTTGTCAGCCCTGCGCGGTGCTTCCTGATTATGTGAAGAGTCAGAATGTATCACGAGAAAAGTCCAAAGTCTCTCCTAAGTTCTGAACAAGAACTCCCTTCTCCCACGTGGCAACTCTTCCCTGATGGTTTAAAGAGCGGAGGTCTTGGCGAAACCAGGCTTTCCCTCAGATTGTTCAGCAGAGGACTTTGTCAGTTATCTTAGACCTTTTTAAGAAGCAGATATACAGCTGGGTGGGGAGGCTCATGCCTGTAATCCCAGCACTTTGGGAGGCCAAGGCGGGCAATCTCTTGTGGTCAGGAGTTTGAGGCCAGCCTGGCCAACGTGGCGAAACCCTGTCTCTACTAAAAATACAAAAACTAGCCGGGCGTGGTGGTGCACGTCTGTAATTCCAGCTGCTTGGGAGGCTGAGGCAGGAGAATCACTTGAACCTGGAAGGTGGAGGTTGCAGTGAGCGGAGATCTCGCCACTGCACTCCAGCCTGGGTGACAGAGACTCTGTCAAAAAAAAAAAAAAAAAAAAAAAGCATCATCTTCTTTGTTCATCTGTTGCCTTTGACCTTGTCAGATCTAGTGAAATTCTTAGTGCCCTGGAAACAGATGGACTTAGATCTATGGCCACTCTCTGGCAAAGGTAAGGGAATTTTAAACTCCAGCATCTTTCGGGCTGTAGCAAGGTGACACAATTTATCAGAGTTTCTGGAGTGCCCCAGAAGCTATATAAATGCAATTTTATCATTTTTGGAGTATTCTGTAAATATCGAGCCTATAAAACAATGCAATTACAAGAAGAAGAGTTAACTCACAGGTTGGTGAAAGGAACACTGCTCGTAATCAGAGTCAGGTGGTAAAGGACATACTTTGTGGTGAAGCCAGGTGTGTAGGGACCTATGGCATTCTCTCATCTGGAGTTGTCTGCTTCTCTCTCCCTGCTCCTGTGGGTGGCTGGGATTGGGATTCCTAAGTCACTTTCCCTCCTTTTCCCCATTCCCATTTCTTTTGAGTACTTACTAGGTGCAAAACATTTTTCTGGACCTTTGGGAAAGCTCAGAAAATAATATGTTGCTATTCCACTCCAGGAAGGTAGACCGTCCTAGGAAACCCAGGACTAAGGGAAAGCAGTCCCGGCGTGCAGGGGAGAGATTCAGGGTGCTTTCCACCCTCTCCCACCCTCTCCTGGACCTCAGCTTCCCTGCGTCTGGCTTTGCTTTTGTAGGCTGGGACCGCTGCTCCTCTTGGCTTCTTCCATGGCAGTCGGTGCCACCCAGCTCGCTGGTGTTCCCGACTCGGGCTCTGCCCGCCTCACCCCATCTGTGAGGTGGCCCATCTGTAGGCCCTCCCTGATGGGTGTTCTGCTGTTCACGGTCCTAATTTGGCACACGCCCTCTGAGGACCTCAACACGGACACTCCAGAGAAGAGGCCTGGACCTGCGTCGCTGAGAATGCATCAGAGGGAGCAGTCCAGAAAAGAAAACACAACCAAATCATTTCGGTTGGATGGGAAATAAACTCTGCAAGACAAAATTGATTCACAATAACGATACGATCTGTCAGAAGAAGTGGCAAAGAAAGGGAAGAAATGAGCGGCTGTGTGTGGGCGAGCCATTGATGCAGGAGGCTCTCCCTGTCAGTTGGTCCAGTCGCAGCAGAATAAAAGCTCCACTTCTGGATGAGGGATCACATGTGACAAGTATGCAAGAGCTTTTTAATACCACCACACCTGGCTAGTGATGGGCACAGCATCCTGGTTAGTAATGAAAGTGGAATGAGAAAGCTGCAGGAGCCCGAGATGGATGGAACAGGGAAGGAGCAAAGTTTCCACAGAGGAGACAGAGGAGGAGGAAGCAGGGGACAGAATACCCCACGACTCTAGAGGCACACGGACACAAGCGAGGCAGCACGCAGAGTCGAACAGGCACAGATGGACTGGTCACATAGCCTGGAGTTAGGGCAACAGATGGACAAGTCATAGCATAAATTGGCTACCCAGGGACCACAAATGCCTGCTAGGAAATCCAAGGACGTATCAGGTTGACCCAGTGACAACATACCTGGACAGAGGTAGACACAGGTGCCCCTGATCTGAAAGGGAAGTGAACAGCAGTTTGCACTGGTGGGGGTGGGGGGCGGGAAGCAAACGAGATTGAACAAGAAAAGGAAGGAAATTACATTGTGTGCGTGTGTGTGTTTAATGTCTTTTGTAGGAGGACTTTAATTCATCTTTGTAAGACCTGACTTTAATTATGTCACTTCTGAATGTTGTAATCATATGACATTCAGAGCAGTGGGAGAGGAAAATAACATTTGGATCAAAATATATTTGATATGTATTCAAAATATAGCTGAAATAAATTTTCTAAACACTGAATTTTTAGTTTAAGCACAAACTGAAAAACAATAACTTTCATGGAAATAGTTACTTGTAAAATGTTGTTCAGCTTTCAGAATGAAGTGTAAAATAAAAGATGGAGTTGTCATTTAAAAACCAAATAGTATTAAACTAAAACAAAAATAATTATTGCTAGATATTTTTAGGTTGCTGTAACAGTGTACCACAAAAAAACTAGAGTCTGCTGTGATGGTATTGATTACCTTTTTATTTGATGGCAAAAATGGATGAATTGTCATGTCTTTAAGTTGATATTTACTCAACATTTTAATATACATTTAGGATATGTATACATTTGTGTTAATTCTTTTTTAAAACTTTTAAAAATTAATCACCTAGTATTTGAAAGTCACTAAGCTAGGGACCAGATACAGTGGTGAACAGGATAAAATTGTTTCTGTCTTCATGAAGGGTATATAATCTGTTACTTTAAAAAAAAAAAAAAGACTTTTAAGGCCAGATGTGGTGGCTCATGCCTGTAATCCCAGCATTTTGGAGGCTGAGATGGGAGGATCACTTGAGGCCAGAAGTTTGAGACCAGGCTGGGCAAGAAAGCAAGAAATTCATTTCTTCAAAAACGCTATTTTAAAAACTTTAATTTTTAGAGCAATTTTAGGTTGAAGCAGAAAAAGTAAGCAGGAAGCACACAGAGTTCCAGTGTTACCGCCTACCATACACACATACATTTTCTTGGCTATTAACATCTTATATTAGTGTAGTACATTTGTTATTGATGGGCCAATATTGATTTATTATTATTAACTAACGTCCATAGTTTACATTAGGGTTCACTTTTGGTGTTGTACATTCTGTAGGTTTGACAATTGTATAATACATGTATCCACCATTATAGAATCATGCAGAATAGTTCACTCCCTAAAAGTTCTTTGTGCTCCACCTGTTCATCTCTCCACCCCCACAAACCCCTGGCAACCACTAGCTTTTTACTGCTGATAGTTCTGCCTTTTCCGGAATGTCACGCAGTTGTGTGATTCGAGAATGGTTGGAAGCACACAGTAAGCAGCATGTTTAGATAGGCCTTTTTCACTCAGCAATATGTATTTAAGGGTACTCCATGCCTTTCTGGGACTTGATGGCTCATGTCTTTGCATCACTGAGTAATAATCCACTGTTTGAAGGTACCATAGGTTATTTTATCTATTCAGCTATTGAAATAACTGCAGTTGCTTCCAGTTTTTGACAATTATGAACAAAGCTGCTATTAACATTTGTGTACAGGTTTTTATGTGCACATAAGTTTTTAACTCATTTGGACAAATATTTAAGAATGTGACTGCTGGATCATATGGTTAGACTATGTTTAGCTTTGCAATAAACTGCCAAACTGTCTTCCAAAGTGGCTGTACCATTTTGCTACCAGCAATGAGTGAGAGTTCCTGTTGCTTTACATCCTTGCCAGCATTTGGTGGTGTTGGTGTTTTGGATTTTGGCCGTTCTAATAGGTGTATAGTGGTATCTCCTTATTGTTTTAATTTGCAATTCCTTAATGACATATGATGTGGAGTATGTTTTCATATACTTCTTTGCTGTTTTTATATCTTCTTGGTGAGGTGTCCATTCAGATCTTTTGCCCATTTTTTATTTGAGTTGTTATTTTCTTATTGTTGAGATTTAAGATTGTTTTGACCTTTATCAGATATGTGACGTGAGAATGTGTTCTCCCAGTCTGTGGCTTGCCTTTTCATTCTCTGAACAGTTTCTTTCCCTGGGCATCCATTACTTGTGAACTGTGTGGGCTGGGCACTGGTGGACCAGAGTAGTTCTGGGAAGGTGAATTGCAGACCTGCACAGCAGGCTCTGTCAGTCCCAATATTCTCCCAGAAAGTCAGTGTGGACTGTTGCATGCCCGAATCCTGGCACTCACACCTTTCGTGTTCACTTGCATCTGTTGATGTTGATACTGGGTTGTATCTATGGTTTTGGCCTCTCATTTTTTGCCGTGTTGATCATTTTGTGCCTCTGATGACTTTAGTAGCTGACTCTGGCCCTGGTCCCTTGACTTCATGTGAGTTCTGTTACCTGACTGTTGCCATCCACTCTCCCACATGGGTGCTGATTGTCTTGTTTGTGTACTGGCTTGGGCTTTGCAATTGACAGTTTATCCTGACCCCAGCCTGAGGCCTAGTGTCTGGAAAAATTATCATATTTTCAGTGATTGATTATAAAACTAGCATTAGATTGGGTGTTTCTCACTTTAATGTCAAAACTCAAAATCTTTATTGCTGTCATCCCCAAATGAAGTTCCCTGCTGACTTTCCCATTTCTTCCCTAATGGCCTCACCATTCTCCCAGTAACTCAGACTGTCTACCACAGAGCCGTCTTTGATTTATCCTTCATCACCTGCAGACAGTCAGTAGCCTTGTTCTCAGACCCGAGTGCTTCAGTGCCTACCATTCATTCTATTAAAGGACTTGAATTCTACCATGATAGGAAAAAAAGCTGCATCATTCCAGGAAGATATGTGTGCACATTCAGACATTAGGTTAATGCCATATACATTTTTCTGAAAACCCTGCATCTCCCTAGATGGCAGCCTCTAAGAGCCTTTGTGGTGCTAAAACCTGGAATCATTCTTTAGCTTTGTTTTTAAACACTGAAATCCTTCTTGAGTCTTCTCTCTTTTTTATTCCCACTGCCACCAGTGTGAAACTGGCCCTGGCTTCATGGCTGGCCCCTTGGGGCTTAGTGCTGGACTCAGTGCCTTGGGTCTTTCTGAAGGGAAGCCTGCTGGGGACAGGAATAGGGAAAGAGCTGAGTAGGACAATAAGGTGGAGAGAACCAGAAAGCTTTCAACCCATCTTTAGAGTGAGATCTTCACAGTGTGATTTTGTTATTCTATTTGAAGTGAATTCTAGAGTAGCTGATGCTTTTAGAAATCAAATATAGATACAGAACACATTAAAAAACCAAGATTTGGTCATTTTAAAAGCTTTGTTATTTGCTTTTTCATACTCTCCTTTCCTCCTCTTCACTCAAGTAAATAATGATTTGACCATAATTTTCTTTACTTAAAAATATTTTTTTTCACAGACTTCAGATCTATGTGTCTACTTGTCATGAAAAGTATATTTTACTTTAATAAGCTAATGATTTATTTCAACAGAGGAAGCAGAGCCCTCCAAGTTTATATGGATTGATTACTCCAAAGCTTTGACTAGAGACCTGTTCTTTTAAAAGCCAGTCTTTTTGTGCAACTCAGGTGAATTTTAGATTGCCTTCTCAAACTCTACCTGTGTGTCATTAAGTCACTGCTAAGATTGTTTCCCCCTCATTTCTGGTAGCTTATGAGAACTCCAGCTATTAGCATGTAGCATTTCACCTCCTAAACTGTTAGGTTGTTTCTTTGATTGCCCAGAACAATCTTATCATTGAATGAAACTATTATAAATTATATGCACATAGTTTTAAATGATTGCAAGATATATTTGATTCCAGGTCTTTTCAGACATTTAGCATTGAATCTTTTTCAAAATTTTCTCTTTTTACAACATTTCCAGCTATGTTTCAACTTGTTTGTCAGAACGCGCTGCCTGGGCTAAAGCCAGTGCTGCCAGGCAAAGCTGCTCCCAGTTGGGCCCAGGTGGGTGCAGCAGGGAGCTGGCTGTCGGGTGGGGCCGAGCTTCTTGGAGAGCAGGAGTGAGCAGGTGGGCATGACGAGGGACATGCTGGGGGGCCCAAGGTGAGGAAGGAAAAGAGCAAATGGCCTTCTGGTGCATGCGGTCATTAAGGTGAGATGACTAATTAGTGCGAAGCCTTGAGTCTTGATGAATGGGCCAGGGAGACAATCCTTTATATCAACTCCAAGGAGCTAACCTGAGAGCCCAATGTGGAGTGCACTGGAAAGTCAGTTGAACAGATAGATAGTCCCACCTGCTGAGGAGATGGAAGCAAGGGCCAAATTGGTGGTGGTGGTGGATGGGGGCTGGGGTGGCTGGGTGGTGGATGGGGAGCTTGAAACCCATTTCTCAGTATGTGTAGCCAGTGGAGCTGCAGTGCAGCTGGGGTCTTGGTGAGTCCTAAGTGACTGTTCAGATTAGGTCATGATGAACTGAGGGTTTTGTCTTTAATTCAGGAAGCAAAAGCATTGAGGGCTCTTGTTCACATTTTACTTGCAGCTGATTTGATACCCTGTCTGACTCTTCGGGTGGTATTTTACCAAATTATGTCCTGGGGGAGGTCAGTCCATATTCCAGAAGTTAGATCAAATGCTAAGATGCCCTGTAGCTGGCTGGAGGGGGCTGGGTCTTATCCCACGCCATGGGGAGAGAAGAGGGAGGCAGAGGACACAGTCTGGCCTGGAGTAGACATGGAGTCAAAGGCTGATCTTGGCTCTTGGAAGATCCTGGGTGGAGATTCACACAGGACAGGGGAGTCACAGGAGCTTCTGGGCAGCAGTCAGCTCTGGGGTACTCACAAAGGGTGGTGGCTCCTGGAAATAGTGATCTCTGCCTCTCATTAGAGTATTTCAGCTGGAAGGGCCTTTGGAATCTTCTCTTCTCCCAGGATAGGAAATGAAAACTCAACAAAGTTGATGACTCAGCGTTGTCAGGCAGCTAGCCCATAGCAGGGACTAGACCAGAACCCTGGCCTTTTCTCTTTTTCAGAATTCTTTTAGAAACAGTTCAATCGAGGTGTGATTGATCTATATTAAAGTACATATTTTAAAGTGAACAATATACGTTTTGACATAGGTGGACGCTAGAAAGTCCTCACCACAGTCAAGATAATGAGCAGATCCATCACCCCAAAGTTACCTCGCATGCCTTCGTCATTCCTCCCTCTTGCCATCCTCAACCCACAGCCCTGGTGCCCAGGCAGTCTCTGATCTGCTTCCTGTCGTGATGGATGTGTTTGCATTTTGTAGAATTTTTTTTTCTGGAATTACACAGACTTCTTTTTGTGCCTGGCTTCTTTGATTCATCCTGTTTTGAGATGCATCCATGTTCTCGGGTCAGCAGTTCAGTTCTTTTTCCTGCTGAATGATATTCTGTTATCTGGATGAACCATCCTTTTACCTGGTTGATGACCATTCTGGTTGTTTTCAGTCTGGGATTGTTACAAATAATGCTGCCATAAATATTCATGTACCAATGTTTGTGTGGATGTGTCATTTCATTTCTCTTACATTAATACCTAGAAATGGAACGACCAGGACATGTGGTAGGTTTATGTTTAACTTTTTAAGAAATTTTCAAACTGTTTTCTGAAGTAGTTGCACCATTTGACATTCCCATCAGTGGTGTACGAGAGTTGCGGCTTCTTCACTTGCTCATCAGCAGTTAGTATGGCCAGTCCTTTTACTTTGAGTGATTGTAACAGGTGTGTAGCAGTGTCCCACTGTGGTTTTCACTTCCATTTTCCTGATGGCCAGATTATATTATTTTTTCATGAACTTACTTGCCATGTGTACATCTTTCATAAATCGTCTGTTCAGATCTCTTATATATGCTTTTTATTGAGTTGATTGTTTTCTCATTGTAATTTTGAGAGCTCTTGATACATTCTAGAAACAAGTCCTTTATCAGACATACGATTTGCAAATATTGTATCTGAGTCTGTGACTTGTCTTAGCATTCTCTTAACAGTGTTTTTTTGAAAAGTAGAAGTTCTAAATTTTGATGAGATCCAATCTATCAGTTTACTTTTTTATGGATCAAACTTTTGTGTCATCTAAGAAATAGTTGTCTAACACAAAGATTTTCTCTTTTTTTTTTCAGAAATTGTATAGTTTAAGATGTACATTTAAGTCTGCAAAAGTCATTTGACACATGTGCAATATAGCAAAAGGCACATTTTGGATCTGTGGATTAAGGTTACTTTATCCACACATGGTGATAGAAGTCTTTTACCAGTACTGTCATATTTAAATGCAGAGGTCAACCATACATTATATATGTACATCACTCAATAAACCCCTAAAATACATTGCCCAGTTTTCATAATACATTTAATGAAAGAATAATAAGGTCATTAAGGGCAATCAGTGTTTTGTTATATTCCTGATTATATTCTTGATTATAGTTTGTTGCGTTTCTCGAACAAACATGGAGTAAGAAGTATGCCTCTTCCCCCTTTAATGCGAACCAGTGTAGTCTCAGACTCCAGTTTAAAACCTTGTCAACAGCAATGATTGCACATTGTTTACCCCACCCGCTCCCGGTTGTAGTAATTATGGTACTTTAGATTTCCTGGAGAGGACGCAGTGCTTAATCATGTAATTATGTCTCTGGACGGCTATCCCAAACAATGTGGAGCACGGGCTCTGCCGTTCACCAGAACAGCCAAGAGAGAAGTTTGTTTGGGTTCTTATTGTGCAGACACAGTGGGAGGGGAGGCTGCAGTGGCCGGGGAGAGCAGCTCGTGGAGGGAAGGAGTTGGTTTTGGAAAGACAAAATGGGGTTGTGTAGGGATATGTGGCTTTTTTCCCCCCCAGTTCTTGTCCTTATAATTATTCCAGGAGGAGGGTCCTTAGAACCACTGCATTGACTGTGGTATATAGCTCAGTCTCTGCACCACAGTTATCCAGGACTGGGGCTAGTGAATTTATCCTGGGGAATTCCTATGGGTCCTAGTGTTTAGCCTTCCATTGTGCTTCTAGCCCAGAAGTGTGCCTGCTTTACAAAAGTCAGGAGAGAGATACAGGAAGGAGCACCGGAATTGGAGTCTGAAAGTCCCCTACACCTGCTTGGGGATCAGGAATGAGCCATTTAGCATCTCCCGACACCAATTTCCCCATCTGCCAGGAGGGGAAGAAGATCTTTCTGGTGTGCTCAAGTGGACACACTGAGAGGACTTGCTCTCCATGTACATAATGGGCCAAAGGTCATGCATTCTTTCATTTTATGTGGGAAAAATGACTTGCACGTGTTCGTTTGGGAGGCCCCATGAGAACTGGCTTTATCTTCTCTAGAGACCTTCCCTAACCCCGTCCCAGACCCTGAGGTGGGGTTGCCACATTCCCCTTGTGTTTTGCCCTCATTGCACTTCCTGCGTCACGGCGATGGTTTTACTCCCTGCTGTGAGAGCAGGAATGTCTTCAGGGCCAAGACCTCTAATTTATGTTTCTAACTCTAGTGCCATTTCATAAACATTTGATGACTAAACAACTAAATGAACACATATGAAGACGAGCAGGGCAGTCCTGGTGTTGAAGGAATTCGTAACCCGGCAGAGGAGATGGACACGTGTGTGAATAATTGCAGCACACCGTTCTAGCGGTACCAAGCAATTTATTCACTTTTAAACAAAATGGGAACACTTCATTCTCATCTAATAAAATTGCTTCTATTGGCACTCCAGACATTTGGGTAGAAAGTATGTTGCTGAAAAATGATTTCTAAAAAGAGTAGAGGAGATAAGGGGAGACTACACTCTTTTATTCCAGCCATTACTCATCTGCAGGCTCTCACGTTCCATGGCACCTGACCTACTCCCCACGTTAGGGTGGGGCACTCATTGTACATTTTCACGGCACCATCATTCTCTTTTCTGACACTAATGATTTGTTTCCCATCTGCCTCTTCTCTCCCCATCATCTAGACTAGTGCCTGGCACATAGTAAGACCTCAGTAAATTGCTGCTAATTGACTGACTATACAATAAAACAAGTTCACACCATAAAGACTTTTTAAAACAATAACCCTGGCTTCAGACATTTTTTGAAGAGGGGAAAGAGTTCTTTCCCCATCAGGGGATTTCAGTATGGCCCTGTGGCCCCGGGTTTCTTTTGAGCGGGGCTACAGTCTGATTTTCTTAATAGAACATATTACGCCATTAAATGGATCTCCACACACCTGGAGGAGCTAACCTATTGAAGAGAATGATTTCCTGTTATCCTTCTGGAATTCAGGTACAGTTTAACTTCTTGCCATTAAAACACAACTTGATAGCGGTAACCTTTTTCCACCTCTTGGGACGCTTATTTTTAGTTTTCTGGAGAAGATGCAGATTGGAACACAATGACTACAAATAGATAAGGCATAGCCCGCAAACCCATTTGCAGGTGCACTGTGTTTCCTTGCGCAGTCGTTTGTCTCCAGGTTTGAATGCTTTTCCGACGCCTTTATTGGCAGTTGAAAATAGAGTTCTAGCCAATGTCGATGGATTGTTACCACAAAATGCAATTTGCTGCCGCACGTTGTGCTCAGATAATGGGCAAGAGTAGAATTCATCCAAACAATTGTGCTCCAGCAATTGTGTTCAAAGAAATGATACCACAGAGTGAGCCATTCTCAGTTTTCTGAATCATTTAAATGGTTTCATTGTAACGCATCCCTTTGTCAACTATTCTTCAGTGGGAAAATAAAGGCTTAAAGGAATTTCTTTTCTTAAAGAAACAGAACTTGTAGCAGAATCAGAAATATGTCATGATATATAGGCCTACTTATGAAAGAAACAACCCGTGTTACCATTGATTACGTGATCACTTCTGTAGGGCTGGGGCAACACTGTCAATTCTTTGAATTTTCTGGCTGCACCAGGCCTAGGTTTGTGTGAACACCAGGGAAGTGTTACCTACAGAGAGCCGGCAGGGCATAGTGTCAAAAGCGTGGGATTCAGAGGCAGAAAATTTGGACATCAGCTTTGCTGCTACCACTTACTCTCTATGTGACTGTGGAAAAATGATCTCAGCTACCTTGAGCGTTTGTTATGAGTGTCAAGGAAGATAATGTGTAATGGATAGCATGGTTTGAACAGTGAAGGAAAACACTTTTTTTAGTTGCTGTAGAATAAATGTATTCCCGTATGAACTGAAAAACTTAGTCAAGTTTCACATGGGAGCTTCGGTCTTTCCTTAATGGAATATTATCAGAAAAATTTGTTTTATATATCTGTCTTTGAAAGTTTTACTTATATACCAGTTTCTGTTACAAATAATAAAATAAAGTTCTGCTTACTGGTAGCTATTTCTGTTTCAAGTTAATGCACAGAGCCACAAAATGCCATACAAAAGAAAGGCAACATGATGACCTTTGGTTGAAGGCTACATTTCTATTCGTTTTCCATAGAAATTATGCATGTCTGCTTTTGAAGAAGCATATTGGAAAAAAAAAAAGAACTATCCTCTACTAGTTGCCTTATTCATGTAATAGAAATTCTGATCCAAGTTTAGTAAAAAAAAAAAAAAGAAAAAAAGAGAGAATTTTGCAGATGAAAGACTGACAGCTTGACACCACTCATGCCCAGGGTGCTCATAAGGACTGCTAGAGGAGGAAGGTCACCAGGAGCCAGCACAGGGCCACTGAAACCACGTCAGAGCAGCTGGAGTTCCACACGTTATTGAGGGATGCAGGAGAGGGGGATTAAATGTTGTCCAGATGGATGTACCTGAGGTTCTGTGATTTCATGAGCATTGATATGGATTATTGACACAATATTCATCAGTAGCTCATTCACATAGGACCCTATGAAGAACTTAGGAAAGTTGTGATTCCAAGATCTTCGGGCTTTTCTTCAAAAGAAGACAGTTTTGAAGCCAGGCTGAAGGCACTGCAGTGTGGAATTTGCACCGCAGGAGAGAGGCACCCCGACACAATGGGAGCCAGGCGCCTTCCCCACAGCTTGGCTTTGCCACGGCAGAAACCAGAAACGCTGAGCTGGCAGGAAGCTCATTTTGTTCCTGGAAGAGGGCTTTATTTTATTTCAAACCCTCAGCTGCCTGGTGCACATTTTTGTTCTGGCAATAAATAACTTTAAGCTCATGTTTGAGTTCTTTCTTCTTTCTTTCTTTTTTTTTTTTTTTAATATTCTATAGAAGAAAAATACAGGTTTTTATATGAAGAATTTTTAAGACTCAATAAGAAGTAATCAGCTTTTTAAAAGTGGGCAAAAGATTTGAAAAGACATGTCACCATATCTATCAATGATACGCAGATGGCATATAACATCCAGTTTACAGGAAGCAAGGGAAATAGAGAAATACTTTCCGTGATACCTGCCATGGGGAAGCAAGCAGGCAAACCCAGAATTTGGGATACACTAAGGACAGCTGATCTGGCTTCTTAAATATATGAGTGTGTTTTTTAAAAAAGGGAGAGGCCCTTCTCAATTATGTAACATTTAAAGTACATGACCAAATAGGATGTGTGAACCAAGGGATGGAAATTGACTAGGGGAAAAATAACTCTAAAAAGACTTTTTTAGGGTGACAATAATCAGGGGAACTTGAATATGGAGTGGGAATTAGATGGTGCTAATGAGTAACTGTTAATTTTGTTGGATGAGATAATGGTATTGCAGTTATGTATAAAAATATTGAGGGCTGAAATGATGTGAGATTTGCTTTAAAATACTATAAAATAAAGGAAAAAGGAAGAAAGAAGAAAGACTGAAGTACATGTGTTGAAATGTTAGTAACTTGCATCTGGAGAGCAGGTGGATAAATGGGATTGATTTTACTATTACTTTTGCTTTTGTATATGTTTGAAAACTTTCATAGTAAAAATTCTTTATAACATCTTTCTAGAAATTATGCAGACTGTAAAATATAAGTAAATAGTGACATAATTTGAAGCATAGATTACTATGCGTCTTATATGCAAGAAACACCTGCCCATAAATTCAATTAAAAATGGTTTTATCTCTACAAAAAATTCAGATTTATCAGACAGTCAATTTGCATTACAAAGGGGACTGTTTCTTTTATAAAATAGTTTGCTGTAGAATTCCATTAAATGATTTATTTAATTTCCACGGGCACTCTTTTTTTTTTTTTTTTTTTCCTCGAGATGGAGTTTTGCTCTTGTTGCCCAGGCTGGAGTGCAGTGGCGCGATCTCGGCTCACCTCAACCTCAGCCTCCTGGGTTCAAGCGATTCTCCTGCCTCAGCCTCCCAAGTAGCTGGGATTACAGTCTTGTGCTACCATGCCCAGCTAATTTTGTATTTTTAGTAAAGACAGAGTTGGTCAGGCTGGTCTCGAACTCCCAGCCTCAGGTGACACACACGCCTCGGCCTCCCAAAGTGCTGGGATTACAGGCGTGAGCCATTGCACCCGGCCGGGTACTCTTTTTTTAAAAATCTTCCAATTTAGCCCCTTTCTTTCCTCAGTCTTTTCTACGAACTCCAACCAGATGCTGGCTCCCTTCATGCCTCCAGAACTTGATGAAAGCTTATTTCCTCTATCTGGAGTTACTCCCTTCACTTGTTCTTTGTAAAAGCTTATTAGTATTCTCCAGGAAAACTAAAGCAATAGGATGATCTATTGATCTATTGATCAATCTAGAGGTTGATGTATTATAAAGAATTGGCTCAGGATTGGCTCATATGCTTATGGAGGCTGGCAAGTTCCAAGATCTAAGCTGGAGAACAAGAGAGCTGATGGCATAGTTCCAGTCCAAATGCCACCAGCCTTTAGATCCAGGAAGAGCCGATGTTTTAGTTAGAGTTCAACGGCAGGAAAAAAAATCAGTATCTCAGCTCAATCCATCAAGCCAGAGGAGTCCTTTCTCCTCAAGTGTTTTGTTCTATTCAGGCCTTCAACTTACTGGGTGAGGACCATCCACACCACGGAGGGCTGACCACTTTACCAGGGATACGGATTCAAATGCTAATGTCATCCAGAAACACCCTCACAGATACAGCCAGCGTAATATTTAGCCAAATGTCTTGGCACAGTCAAGTTGACACATAAAATTAACCCTCACTCTTACTCGCTCTTTAAGACTACCCTCAAACAAATTCTACAGCAAAGCCTCCAAATGTCTATACTATATAGATTTATGTGTTTATTTTTTATTCTAGGCTGTAAATTTCTTGAGGCAGAGAAATTTTTGTCGCATTCATCTTTCAATCACTAGACACTAGCCTAGGACCTGGCACAAAACAGGTATCAAGTAAATATCTGTTAAGTGAATGAATGAATGGGTGAATTATAGCATCTGTAGCAAATTTAGGAGAAACTCCACAAGTTAGAAGGTATCATGTTTTAATGTTCTAAATTTAAATATGACTAGTAAGAGGGTGGATTTTAAGATTGGTATAAGCAAGCAATCATGAAGAGTGATGGTCTCTGAAAAAGTAGACCCTGTAAAGGCAGCAAAATAGTTATTCAGTTAATTCTTAAAAGCAATTCACATGCAGTTTTGAGATTACAGATATGATAAAATTAGCATTCAGAAGGAACTATTTGAATTTTGTTTTAGTTTAAGTTATAGTGAGTTGTTTAATCAATTAGCATTTAAGTCAATTAACATTTAAAATTAAAAATGGTATTCTTCCTCTTTATTCTACCCTACCTGGAATTCCACATTAAACCTTCGCAGAATTCCACATTATTTTACCTTCTGCTTCTACTAGTAGCATCCATATCTTGAAATAATACATTTATACCTCTATTCCTTACTTAGACATTAGTTACTTCTACCGCCTAATAGTTGTGCAACTATGGATAAGTTATCTGACTTTGCTGTGCCATGATTTCCTCTTTTGTAAAATGGGGAAAATAATTTTCTATCCCACAACATTCTTGTAAGGATTAAATGAATTACTGTTCGTAAAGTACTTGGTATATAATGAGAGTCATGTAAGTTTTATAATCATTATGACAGTGATAATTATTAATATCACAGTTATCGATGATAGAAAGTTAGCTTATGCAACCTCCTACCATCTCACCTCTTCTCATTCTATATAATTGTATCAAAAATTTTCAGTAAATCAACACTGTTTGTTATGCTAGTTTATGTTATGTTATTATGGCTGTGTGAATGTGTTCTCAACTGAAGTCGATAAATATACTGTTAGGGCTACTTTTCAGGTAACACAAACTATTCCAGTTACTTCAAGCAGAACCTGGGAAAGAGAATTGGAGGCTTACAGTGTGATCCTCGAGCCAACAGTGGGATTTGGCAGCTTCCAATCTGCGGATGAGATAGCAGCTACTCTAAGAGGTCTACCTGAGCCTAGAGAGAGGCAACCGCTTTATAAGAGGTGAGGATAGGAGAGAATTGTACCCTGCAAGGGCCTGGTGAAGGAAGCCTCTGGGAACTAGGAAGGGAGAAACCGCTTCTTCCTCATATGTCCCTCCGGCGCCCTCTACTGACAGGGGTTAGCATCAAGCCATCTGGCAAAGGACACAATTCACAAGGCCCAGTGCTATTATTACAGAGCAGGGAAAGAAGGGTAGTTTTGGAGCAGAATTAATAACTGGCACTCCTGTTAAATTGAAACTTCTAACATGCTAGTGTAGTTAAATTCCAGACACTGTGTAAAAGGCTTGGGTATGTGTGGTGGGCCAGGGGAGCATGTTCATTGTTTTCAAATGTTTGAAAAACAGCTGCCTGAGGGAGAGAAGGCATCATTAGTATGTGTTTCTCAGAGGGAACAAGACCAGGGACAGTTATGGGAAGGCAGATGTTGGCATCTCATGAGAATTTTGGATGCTTATCTCCAAATGTCACCATTATCCTGACACTAAGAGTGATGAAGCTGAGGCTAGGGTGATCCTCAGTCATGTTGTGGAAGTTCAACTGGGATAGGAGGCAGAAGTGGGTGATTCCCAAGGTCCATTCCAGTCTGGAGAAATTATGGACTTTTCAGACATAGCTGTGTTACCTAAAGTGAGTTGTGCTGTATATATAGAGGTCAGCCTACCAATTTATTTATGTATCCATGCATTATCCATATGCCTGTTTATCCATCTGTCTCCCCATCCACCCATGTATCTACTCATCCACCCATTTATCCATGTATCCACTCATCCATCTGTGCACCCACCCACTCACTCATCCATCCATGCATCCAACCATCATCCATTTAGCCATCTATCCATCCACTCATGTAACCATTCATCGACCCATCATCCATCCATCCATCCATCCATCCACCCATCCACCCACTCACCTATTCAACCAACCAACCATCCGTCCACCCCCCCATTCAACCAACCAACCATCTGTCCATCCATCCAACCATTCATCTATCTTCTTTTGAGTTGCTTTAAAACCCAGTGAAGTTATTTCACTCAATTAAACTAATATTATTTGGACCAGTGTTTGTTGGTTGGCTTCCAAGGACTGTATATGATATTAATATTGGAATTAATCAAGGACATTACATGCAAATGCATTATTTTTATTCCATTTAGATATAAGAATAATTCTTATTTGCTGCCTTTTATATTCCAGGTGTCCTTTTTTCTGAAAATTTTCATAATGTGACAAAGAAGGTAAGAGTAATGTGAGCAAAGTTACTGAATAAAACCACATATGACCAAAGCATTGAAATGAGAAAACAGAACATGTTTTCATCCCAGTGATTCCAAGATAATTCCATACCATCAAGTTTGAAGTTTCAGAAATCTTAAGGAACAGCTTTCTAAGCAGAAGAGCTTAAATGATTATCTGGGTCTCTTATGACTCACCGTGTTTTATTTCCTTAGTTCAAGCCTTGTGTAAGGGTTAACAGTATGATTTTACTGTTTTGCTAGGTGCATCTTCTTTTCTGACACATGGGAATTTTATAAGAGTTGGAGTTGTCAAACAGAAATGAAAGCACAAAAAGCATTTCCTCTGGACAGCCTATTTACTGTTCATTGGTGAAATAAGTAGTAAAGAGTCCAGTTCTTTCTCGGGTTCTGCTTGAAGTGATGGGAATAGTCATAGTAAATAGCACGAGGTGGAAGCAGGATTCAAACCTGAGTCTGTGCCCTTCACCACTATGCAATGGCATCTCCCAATGGGTTAGGAAATGTGTAAGTACAAGGAGATGCCATGAGAAACTTGCAGTTGGTCGACTCTGTCGCTTACAAACTGTGTGACACAAAACAGGAAACCTCAGCACAATCCTTGAAAAAAGCAGGGCCCAGAGGTTACCATGAATTCCTCAACATCACACAGACTTGCACATCTAGGGTTGGAAATGAAGCCTCTTGACCCACAATCCAGAACTCATTTGTTTGTTTTTAACCGACTTTTTTAGTTTTGTTGCATAGAAAATCATTAATTGCTCGTGAAAAGCGAAACCCCACTGCTGAAAACCTGTCCTCTGGTACTGGGGGTTTAAGTCCCTTCCGTTGCTCCAACACTGGCTGGTGTTTACACACTGGTGCCTGGGCAGGCCTCTCGCTCCGTGTCTGGGCTTCCTGGTGGTCACTGCAGCTGTGGTCACTGTGGGGGAAACAGGAGACACATGTAGGGTGACCTCCACGATGGTGGCTACTCTGTTTCTTTATAGACATGTTACCTTTTTCTCATCAGCAGTCCACAGCAGTGGCTCCGTGACTATGCCTCCTGCAGCAGCTGTTTGGGGCTCAGTGGCCGAGCACATGGTCACAGTAAGTGCACGCCACCCAGCAAGAGTTGGTTAATCATATATAATCCACCCAACAGTGGGCTGCCTTGTCATTGTTACAGGGCCCTTTCAATTTCTTGCAATTTCCTTTGTCTCAGCAGTTTTGGTTGCATCCTGAAAACTGTCAGGCTTCCTTGTTTCTGTAAGGACCTGACAATTCCGGCCTCACAATGCAGCTTAAATTGGACCAGCTGCTGCCTCAATGGAGCAGTCTGCCCATCTCCGAGGCATTAAGCCCAAAATTATTTCGAAAATTGAAGCCTTTGACTTGCTCTGGATTAATGTGATTAAGCAGGGCTTGCTTTAATTTGTAGCCATCTCGTCCTTTATTAATAACATCTCATCAATTGGAGCAGCATGCGTGTCTGCAAGACAACAGAAAGTTAGGTTGATTGCAGTTTGTAAGAGAAGTCTTTAATGTTTCAGGAGCAACTGATAGGAGGCTTCAGTTGTGGGGGCAGATTTAGATCTGCTTGTTGTTCTTAATTTTTTTTGGAAAACTAATAAGCAAATGAATCCACCTTCCCTCCCCCACTTTGTCCCCATCTCCCCGAGGTCTACATATGATTAATTCCCTTTAAGTAATAAAGAAAGGATCTTTTTTCATCTGAATTTTATCAGCTGGTGAAATCTGGAAGAAATATCCTTCAGAGTGAAGAAAGGTAGAATTAAATGGATTTGATTTTTTTCTCTGTGTAATTGAATGTATATTACCATTAAGATAATTATAAATAATCTGTTAGCTTTTCTAAATAAGGAAGTATATACCTCATTACTTGAGACCTAGATTTTAATAATAACAGCTCTGGATTATAGTGGAAGGAATTAGGACATGTTTTAAAAATGTCCTTAATAATTTTTAAGCTTGATGACATCATTCTTATAAAATTTATCCTGGCAAACTTAAGACAGTAATAATCTAAGTCTCATATCTTTCTCTCCTTACAATAATTTAGCTAATGAAAGTACATGTCCAAGTATTTTTCTGAGGTTAAATCTGATCTTCCTTCTGTATTATCAGAGCCAAAGAACACAGGTCTAGGAGTCAGTAACCCTGGAGCTGCTCCACTTCTTCTCACCAAAGCGCTGTGTTTTCTTGGGAAGGTTTCTCATCTTCTTTATGCCTCTTTCCATATTTCTAAAATTAGGAAATTGAGGAGGAAACTTTCTAAAATCCCTTCTAGTTCTAGTCTGTATTTCCAACTTCTAATGTTTCCTACCCCCATTTACAAAGTGTGTTTTACTGGGTCTGGTTCCAATACAGTCACCTTGGTTTTTCTCTGAAAGTAGATAGTTTAAGTGGCAAAATTTACTGATATTTGGGTCAAATCAGATTATTTCTGGAAGTCAAAGAGCCTCAACCCAATATCATTGTATATACTTAATTGCTTATCTTCCTTAAAAATAAACGGCTATCTAATTTATGGTTCTTTGGTTACTTATTGGCATGCAATTTTTTGTATTCAGATCTCTTTATAATTAGTGTGTGAGGTAATGCATATGCTTATTAGCTTGATTTAGCCATTCAACAATGTATACATATTTCTTTTTTTTTTTTTTTTGAGACGGAGTCT